>NW_027142378.1:7214316-7269352 GCF_026170545.1 Melanerpes formicivorus
AAAGTACAGAAACTATGGACCCTGGCCAGTAGTTCATAACCCTTGTGAGTGGTGCCTCTGAGGTCCAATTTATTCTTGGTATAATTCCATGGATAAATCTACACTCTTGGGACTTCTCTGTGGGATGCAAGTTCCAAGACTCTATCAATAATGAAAGCTGAATTGCAAATCAAGAAAATACAGAGTGAGAACTGGAAGAATCTGTTGATACATATACATGTGAAGAGATGGAGAATTTCAAAGGCTATCATGTGCCACCACACATACAGTAGTATCATAGTATCATTCAGGGTTGGAAGGGACCACAAGGATCATCTAGTTCCAACCCCCCTGCCATGGGCAGGGACACCCCACACTAGATCAGGCTGGACAGAGCCTCATCCAGCCTGCTCTTAAACACCTCCAGGGACAGGGCCTCGACCACCTCCCTGGACAACACATTCCAGGGTTTCACCACTCTCATGGGGAAGAACCTCCTCTTCACATCTAGCCTGAATCTCCCCACCTCCAGCTTCATTCCATTCCCCCTAGTCCTATCACTACCTGAGATCCTGAGAAGTCCTTCCCCAGCCTTCCTGTAGGCTCCTTCAGATACTGGAAGGCCACAATGAGGTCACCTTGGAGCCTTCTCTTCTGCAGACTGAACAGCCCCAACTCCTTCAGTCTGTCCTCATAGGAGAGGTGCTCCAGCCCTCTGAACATCCTTGTGGCCCTTCTCTGGACACATTCCAGCTTATTCAATGACACATGATGATACATGGCCCTTGTAACAGCAGTGTTACTGGAAGTGTATTCACAAATTTTCCATTGCAAAATTAGTAAGTATCTACTGTGTTGGCTTTTCCCCCTCATCTACTTTATCCTAGATGCTTGTGTATAAATAAACCTGGGGTTTGCATATTTGTTTTGTGCCACTGCTACATTTTTAGCAGGATACATATTAATTATAAAAGTGTCATGCTCTATACTGCTGTGAATTTTCTATTGACAGGCTTAAAATAATACTAATTTCCCCACATATTAGTGTCTTTAATAGATGACACAACGTTTTCAGAGAAACCATAGTAAATTTTCCCCCATTTGTTAAGAGTATGACTGCAGAGAACAAGTCATGTTCTCTGGCTTCTTTTAAAGTGTGCTGCACAACTAATTAGTGGCATCCTGATTTCCAGCTAGCACTTAAAATGTTCTCTCTTCACCAACTGATTATTTCTCTTTTTTTGGAAAGAATGTAGTGACAAATACAGCACAATAATTATTTTTCCCCCTTTATTTCTCATTTTTATTATTGATACCCAAAATAAAACAGATGCTTAACTTAGAAATAACGACAACAAGACACATTTCCTGCTTCAGTGAATTTGCATCTGCTATACTATCGTGGTTTTGAACAGAGATGAATGCTGCAGACAGAGAAAGAATAATCTGTGTAGTTTTGGGGTCAGCTAGGCATTCTCCAGAATAATTTTCTGTGTTTTTCAGCAAGTAGAACACTTACCATATATGTTCATAATATTTACATACCATACTGTTCTTAGTTGTAAAAGCTCGGGGTCATATTGTCCACAGCCTCGGAGGATTAGTGGGAAAGTTACTCACTTGTAGCTTGGTGCCTGCTTGTCTGCACATACATTACAAAACAAAAGGAAATCCCCTTCAATTCAACTGATGCCAACGACTTGCCTTCCCAACAGCAAAAGAGAAGGTCGACTTTGGTGTGAGGCCTTAGACTTAGGATTTATGAACATTTTGCTAAATTATCAAAGTGAATAAATTCATATTAAAGGAAATGTTCTCACAAGTACCTTGAAGATTTAGGAGCACAAATCCCACGAGTAAAGGATTTATGAACCCAGACTGCATAGTTTATGTATTTCTTAAAAGCATCCTGGGAAGTTTTCCTGATTGCTAGCCTCTCCACTTTCTTTACATCAAGGAGAGGTTTAGATGCAGATTGAGCACGCTCTCCCACATGCCTTCAAGCACTCAGTGGCGCAGCACCACTGACAAGGTTGGTGGGAAGCAGCTTGGAAGCTCTCTGTTAGGTATCTGGACAGACAAGAGGATACCAGGAGGTGCAAGGCAAAGCTGGTGATTTCTCCAGGACCTGTACCTTCACATCAGGAAAGCCTTTAACAGGCCTTGGTCTGAAATGCCCCAACAATTTTCTTACATATTCTGTTTTGTGCTTAAAAATAGATTGAAAAACTCACCCTAAGCTCTGCCCTCTGACATGCTGAATGAGCTGGGTGAAGAAAAGAGCTGCACGATATAAAAGAAAGGATATTATACTGTGGTTATAACCACTGATGCATTATGTGTGCATGGTTATGACTCAGTCCACTATTGCCAGACACCTCATTCCCAGTTAATATTATCACAAATTTTATAACCAGTCAGCTTCACCTTGGGTAACTGGTACAGCAATGCCTCTGTATCCACAGAAGTGTTAGAAGTTTCACAGATTTACATAGTTGCTCCTCTCTGAAAGTGTACAGCTGCTTTTATTTGAGTTTGACAAAAAAAGCAAATATTTTCTGCATTTCTCTCCCTTCCCTTTCTTCTGATGGTGGTATTACTTATCTACATCTCTTTCTTGGATAGTTCCCTGGCAATCCCTTTTTGCGGTAAAAGATGAAAAGTATGGAGAAATCCTCTCCGAAGAATTACTGGAGCTTTTCTCACCCCTGAAAAAGAAAATTAAAACAACTGTAACATCAATGAAAGTGACTGTGATGCTGCCAAACAGAAATTATTATTACAAGGCCTTTAGCTGTTAGCATAACGAAATAGATCTTGGATTGCTGTTACCCAAAACAGCTTTTAATGGAAAAAGAAGCCACACCCTGCTAATGTCTCTGAACTTAAGGGATGCAAAAAAACAATGATAAGGGAGACCACACAATTCTGCACAGAGTGCTGTGTTCCAGAACTTTAACAAATAAGGGCATTACAGAGCAAATCCTGCTGGTAGTTCTCATAAGTAAAAGATGACTTCATTTATTATTTTACAGAATGACATTCTCTTAGTCAAGTAATTAGTACATATGTTGCAGGACTCAGCTCGTGATACAGTCAGAAAAGTTTACATTTTTTTGCACACCAATTCCAGATTTCATGATGATTGAAGGGGGACAAAGATTCATTGACTTTTAAACATCCAAGATAGTCATGCTCCCCATGAAAACAATATTTTGTGCACGTTTTCATCCCCCCCACAACATGTGTCCTTACAGTGACCTCACATCTATGCAATGGCCCCTTGTGATGACACCGTAAAGAGACTGTTATCTACTAATAAGTATTAATCTACTGCCATTAAAATGGGAGCAGAAATACTCCATCTGTGTCAGTCAGGCCTTCAGAGATTGTACAAGCTGTACAAGCAACGTACATAGTGTGTTGAGTTTCTCTGCTGGTGTTCTGCTAGCATAGTGTGGTGAACATTATATTCTCCCTCCAGTGCTCAAACCTTTTCCTGTTGCCTTTAACACTGCAATTGTCTGTAAGCAAATTTGGTAAACGGAAATTCTCTCCAAGCTTCTTGGCATCTTCTTAGTTTTCATCCTTTTTCTATCAATTTTCATACATTCCTTCTTTGCACAGGGTTGAGCTGAGAAACCTTTTTTAATTAGACTATAGTGATCTCATCACTGCAGGGGCAAGCAAGGAATTTTTTCCTGGAGGGTAGCATTGCAGGCTTAGCTAAAAGGGATAAAGCTTTGCTTGTTTTCACCTTCCTCTCTCAAATCAGGTGTTGGATTCATGATGCAAGATTTCATGGACCAATGGTCTGATCTGATAAGGCAAGTCGTATGTTCCTACTTACACTGCATGGCTGAGATTTGACACAGATTGTTAAAACATACCCTAAATTGAATAGCACATGAAGAGTCTTAATAGCACATGAAGAATCTTGAATGCATAGTGCTAACTTTTTTTTTGTTGTAACTACAGACTTTAATTAGTGCACAAAAGGAATGCCAAAATAGTACGAATCAGATGGGCTGGACACATGCAACTTAGCACTAAAAGAGAAACCCCTCTTCACAACTCAGTAGCTGATGAAATAAAAGCCAGTTTTCAGGCAGCTGTGAAGTTGACAGAAGAGCCTTTGTAACGCTATAACCACCACCTCCTGCATGGGACAACCTCAGCACATTTCTGAATCATCTTTAGCATATACAGAAGCCAAAGGCTGATAAAGAGATGAGTTGGTTTCCTCAGAGGCTTGCAGAGGATTTTTCTGTTCTCTTTGTTCTCTGTTCTCTCTTGTTTGACTATGGTTTTAACTCTCAGGGGGAGCCTTGGTGGAAGGAGAGAACTTAGAGTTGCTCTTGCAAGCATCCAAACAACAACAAAAAAAAAACCCTAGAATCTTTTTATTTGAAGCCAAAAGTTTATAAGCTGATTTACAGAAACATTCCAAAGGAAGAAACAAAGAGTGAAAAGAGTCTGCTGATGAATGGAAGCTTGTAGTCTCAAGGTAAAGCCAGGCCAATAGTAATTTATTTGGAATATTTGAAATCCTCCCATGTGTATGAATTTTGTTGAGAGTAGACTGAAGTTTCTTTAGTTGCTGTTCTTTAAATAAATGCAGGCAGGCAGTTGCATAGAATGCAAATTTCAGGCCTAACCAGGAGATACAGCCATACAGAACTCCAGTCAGGTTTTCAGTGAGGGCCATCTGAACAAATCCTCTGGTCACCTTTGGGAACTTTGTGTCTAAATGCATATTTCTGGAAACCTCTACCAATATGTGCATGGGTGGGAATCTGAGTTGACAGAACTGAGATCATTCCTCACCTTTGCAGATGTGTGTATCTTGTCTAGGAGCTGACCCTGTTATTTGTGTCACACTAGATATGCTTTTACTTTTCCATTGCTTTAGGTTTAAAATTGTTCTGATAGATTGTTGTCAATAGCCTCTACATGAGCTCTGTACAATGCTTGTGAAGATGAACACTACACTTCCTAAGCATGAAAAATGGCTATCACCCAGTTTTCACATGAAACCCATCAATCAAAATATCATTTTCCACTAGTGAATAGGTAAGAGATAATATACTCTAAATATACTCTATCTTAAAGTACAGACAGCATATTAAAGAAAGAGAAGCCAGTTTATAAATAGGTTAAGACTGAAGAAGGTGACTATAACTCAGCTTGTAGGATAGGTCTGCAAAGCTTTGTAATATCTTTATTAGAATAAACCAAACCAGGTTGGAAGAGACCTTCAAGATCATCGTGTCCAACCCATCAACCAATCCAACCCACCCAAACAGCTAACCCATGGCACCAAGTACCCCATCAAGTCTCCTCCTGAACACCTTCAATGACGGCGACTCCACCACCTCCCCGGGCAGCCCATTCTGTCCTTGTATATTCAATCTCTACCCTCAGTGCTTGTAGAGGAAGTACCATGGGTCTTACTAATGATGGAAGGGAAGTTATTCTTTCCATTTTATATATAATGGAGGTCTCTAATTATTCCTAGGAACTAAAGAATCACTAAGAAGGGACAAGTTCCATCCAGCATGGACACACTTTTTATCTGGAAGAGAGTGGATGCGTAAATCACACCATATGCCTTACGTGGCTAGAAATGCTTTACCACACCAGCGCTATGGAGGAACTCAGAGTGTGGGGTCCATGCCATCATCTGCAAATGCTGAACCAATGCTGTGTACCCCACTCTAATTCTTAATAAAATGCAACCAGGGGAAAAAAAACAAAACCAAGCAATCACCACCAGCACCACAAAAAAACCCATAACCAAAAACAGCAACAAAAAAATGTCAACAACCAACCAAAACAAAAACAACAAACCAAAAACAACAAATGAGGAAAAAAAAAAGCCCAAACAAAAAAATAGGAAGTGCAAATCAGAAACACTGAGGAAAAACTGCTTTAGAAAATATAGAAAATGTGCCAAAAAAGCTAACATTACCTTTCACAAAGTCCTTTCTTTCCACCATACCTGCAAGAATGACTTCCAGCTTTTTCTCCTCCCATTCCCCTTCCCAGATTTTCTCTGGCTGGAGTCCACGTAGCAGAAATGTTACACAAGAAGGAGCTCTTTACAGAGACTTAGAATGAAGGGTTGGTTGAGGGCATCAAAACAGGGTTTATAATTGAAACTCTTACACTCAGAGCACGGAACAGCTATTTGGGGTCCCACAGTCCAACAGCTTATCAAAAGCTACGTCTATTAAATTGCTATTTGTTGTAATCAGCTACTTACCACTTGCTATTGCCTTTCAAGACTGAGCACAGAAATGCTAAGTCTCTGTTGGATCATTCAGAATGGCTGCTGCATATTGCTGTGTTTTAATCATTTTCAAAAGCTGGAAGCCAAGAGTGAAAAGTACAGCCTTCCCCTTTAGCAATACCATAAGCAGTGTCTTCAGCTAGATTTGAGGGTTAGGCTAAAGGTGAGTATATTGACTGGCTGCTGATGTTTTGGAATAACTTTTCACTTCCTTGTACATCTGTTCTGCTCTTCAGACTTTTTGATGTGATACTAGGCATTTAGATGGCATGGCTTTGCTCAAAAAAATCTGAAATTCAGAAAGTGACAGGGAAAAAGAATGCATGTTTTTAAGGGGGATGATCAAAGGGAGAAGAAATAAACTCCTATCTTGAGCTTCTGTGTCTTTGATAGAAACAATTCCTGCTGAATCCCTTCTTTCACTGCGGCGATAACTTTACTTGTCCAGGCCCATATTAACTTTCCAGGTGCAGGCAATCCTTCAGGTTTTCTCCTAAATTGTATTTCTGATACTGTGAAAAATGAAAAGTTTAACAATATACCTACAGCTGAGCAGACATAATTTTCTAGAAGACCTCTCCATTCCTGTAGGAAACAGGAAGAGGAGGTGCAAGGATCTCAGAGGCCTTTTCTAACTGAAACAGTTCTATGAAGGGAGGTCCTTATGTGCCACATCCATAACTAGTGGGCATCATTCTCTGTTAACTGAGCTCTGGGTGCAAAAACTCATCAGTTTTAGTATTGTACACTGGCTGCTATGAAGAAGAGCATTAAAAAAAGGAGAGAAAGTGTAGGCCAAATGCTCTGAACACTATTTAGAAATTCTCCAGAGAGGAACAGAAAGAACCAGCATGAATAACTGCTAGCAACTTTCTCGTTAATTAAAATCTGACAAGCAGCTGGCAGCTGAAAGAGGGAGCTGTAGGTGGGGGAATCCTGTGGTTCACCACCACATTCCTTACATTCATAAAAGCTACGGAATATTTCACTGTAGGCCCTCCAGAAATGTTGATGGAAATGTGAATTAAAAGAAAGAGCTGTCTGAAGGTGACAGAGATACTGGATGTAGCCCATGTAATCCACAGATGAAAATATATGGAAATTTAGTGACACGTACAAAGCAACTTCTGTAAAGAACTTTTATTGTGATGAAAGGTAGTAAGATTCAGGAGATGCTACAGTCTGCAAGATGAACCCGTCCAGGCAAGAAGCTCATTTCACAGAAGAGGTAGAATAAATTCATTCTGTGCCATCCCTCTGAGCCCAAACATTGGGATACTGATTTTGGCCAGAGCAGATGAGCTATTCAGCATCTCTGTGGGAGCTTTTCTGGGCTGCAGCATGCTGTGCTGTGCCTTTTCCTGTCTTCTCATGGAAAGGCTGTGACCCTTTTCATGAGAGCTCTCAAGCCCTGAAATCACCAGCCTTGAAATAGTGGCTTTAAGTTTTCTGATAATTGTAAAATTCATCAGAAAAGGACCCCCTTATTTCCTGAGGAGGAATATATTTGATTTTCCACAGCACCTTCTGAATTCTTCCTTTTCTTGGCATGCATGTAACTAAACCAAGTGCAATGATTTCCTCTTGCAGCTTGGTCACTTTGCTGCTACCTTTTGGTCTTCTTTACAAATTATCTCTTTCATGGTCAGGAGAACTTGTAAAAGAATGCAGCTATCACTTCATAACCTTGAAATATTTGCCCATATATATGATATTTGAAGTTATTTGGTCTCTTCTCCCAGGCAGCCAGTACCAGAACAAGAGGACACAGTCTCAGGCTGCACCAGGGGAGGTTTAGGTTGGATGTTAGGAAGAAGTTCTATACAGAGAGAGTGATTGCCCATTGGAATGGGCTGCCCGGGGAGGTGGTGGAGTCACCATCACTGGAGGTGTTCAGGAGGAGACTTGATGGGGTGCTTGGTGCCATGGGTTAGTTGTTTAGGTGGGTTGGATTGATTGATGGGTTGGACGTGATGATCTTGAAGGTCTCTTCCAACCTGATTGTTTATTATTATTATTATTATTATTATTATTATTATTATTATTATTATTATTATTATTATTATTATTATATAATAGAATTGTATTTCATAGCCAATGTCTTTTATCTATCACGATTTTAGTCTGAAGGACCTCACAATATACGTGAGGTACCCACGGTGCCATGTCTGGGAGGTCCACAACGGCGCCATTTTGTGTGTGCAATTAAATGACATTTCCTTTCACTGAGAATAGTGGAAAGTTGGCCAGTCATTATCATGTGGAAAATAATTTTAAATCCCTCTGGACAGTCACCACAGACAGCTGGAAGAGTTTACCCTGAAACAAAAAAAAAAAATCATCTTGAAAAATGATGTCTCTGGTACTGTTATTCTGAATGTGAATCAAAGCCTTCAAAAGAGGATAAAAATGCTTTCAGCTTTTCTGTCATGAGTTACCTCAATTTCGGCTGCGTTTCAGCTTCCCAAGGGTTTATTTCTGTTTGGCGGCTGGCATTTAGGTACAGTGTTTGTTGCCCAAACATTTCCAAATTCCAGGAGGTGACGGGGGGAAAGGAAAAGGAAAAAAACAAAAAGCATGTTTTTTTTCAGTGGGGTGCTCATTAGAACCTGTTTCTGATTCCTCTCCCTCACAAGCGCCGCTCCCAATGTTAACATTCTCATTTGTGCAATTCAGCGCTGCTGGAGATTGAACTAAAGCTACCTCTAATTATTCTTTTTTTCCGCTGAGAGTAAATATAGAGGACTTGTTAGTGTTTCCTTATTCTTTAATGAGGTGTTTTCTCTTGCTCATTTAACAAAAGTAGTAGGCTTCGGTTGGTCTCTACTAAGATTTCTGCCTGCAGTTCCATTTTCCATTTGAATATCTCACCTCTTCACGTCTGGTGTGGTAGAAGCGCAGTGGACAGTGCTAATTGCCTGTGTTGTATTTCAAGACCATCTGCTGAAATTGGGGTTTCCTGTGGTGATTCTTTTCTTCAACAGCTTATAATTCAGTGCCCTCATTTTATTACCAGGGCCTTGGGTATCGTTGCTCATCTTCTGCAGATCATTTCCTTCTCCACACCTCCTCCCAGTATTTCTCATTAGGATAGATAATTAGTTCGGCCAAAGTTATTATGAGGACAGCTTTTAGAGGTTTTTCCACTTTTGCAGTTTTGTCCATTCCTTTTAATTTTGTCTCCCCACTTACTCTTTTAACTTCTTTTTTTAGAATGTGTAGTGTGGAACACAATGATAGAGAGACCTGAGGCTAGGAAGTGCTGTAGGAGCCAACAGCCCTTTACAAGGAACACCCTGAATATACAGCAATAAGAGAAATGTGCTTGAGGTTACCCAGCAAGCCTACATTTGGTGTTTAACACCTTGAGTGTCACCTCTATCTGCTCACGTGCACAGCTTGTTAGAGTTGCAAGTCTGTGGCCTGAAAATATTCATCAGCTATGATAACCAAACCCTGAACAGCCTAATTCAATAATCCACATTGTAATGTCTGTTGCTTCATTTGAGATGTCACAGATGACAATTGCCTCCACCTCCAAATGGCAAGCTGAGTGACTGCAACTCTGATACCTACAAGACTATTTAGTGAAATAAATATATCCTATGAGTTCACAGAGGCCCTTAGAGTTTTATTCCCTTTCCTCTAGTAATAGTGGGAGGTCAGGCTTCCCTTTTTCCATTGTTCCCTTTACCTCTTGTCTTAGTACTGATAAAATGTCATGTCAAAATAAAACAAGGTTGACTGAGGGAATGGAATGGCTCCCTTATGAGGACAGGCTGAGTGAGCTGGGTCTCTTTAGCTTGGAGATGAGGAGACTGAGGGGTGACCTCATTAATGTTTATAAATATGTAAATAGCAAGTGTCAGAAGGATGGAGCCAGGCTCTTCTCAGTGATGTCCAGTGATAGGACAAGGGGTAATGGGTGCAAGCTGGAGCAGAGAGGCTTCCATATAAACAAGAGGAAGAAGTTTTTCGCTGTGAGGGTGACACAACACTGGAACACAACTGCAGAAAGAACTTGGTCGACATGCATATATTTATATATGATAATGCATATACAGAATACAAAATTAACCAAGATGGAAAAGACGTTTGAGATCATTGAGTCCAACCTATCACCCAACACCATCTAATCAACTAAACCATGGCACTAAGTGCCTCATCCAGGCTCTTTCTAAACACTTCCAGTGATGGTGACTCCACCACCTCCCTGGGCAGCACATTCCAATGGCCAAACTCTCCTTCTGGGAAGAATTTCTTCCTAACATCCAGCCTAAAGCTCCCCTGGCACAGCTTGAGGCTGTGTCCTCTTGTTCTGCTGCTGCTTGCCTGGGAGAAGAGACCTACCCCCTCCTGGCCACAACCACCCTTCAGGTAGTTGTAGACAACAAGAAGGTCTCCCCTGAGCCTCCTCTTCTCCAGGCTAAGCAACCCCAGCTCCCTCAGCCTCTCCAAACCCCTCCCCAGCTTTGTTGCCCCTTCTCTAGACACGTTCCAGCAAGTCAACATCTTTCCTAAACTGAAGGGCCCAGTCACATCTTTTCTAAAGTAATCTGTGGGAGAATTCTGCTGATGCTTTTTCATACACCTGCGTTACTGGAACCCACACATTCCATGAAATGTTCATTATTGCTCTGTGGGTGGCATAAACAGATAAAAGCAGTCAAGCAGAGTGTATTACACAATGAAACATTTTTGTGATAGACCTGGTTTCTGCTGAATTGAGGAGCAGACTAACCAGAATTATTATTCATCCTGATTTTGCTGCATTTATTCATTAGAAGGGTGTCAGCCTTTTCTGTTTCCTGTAAAAAAAAAACATATGTATTTATCTTGAAATAGTGATACTGTCTTGGACTGGCTTAGTGTAACAGTCTGTATTACTTTCCTCCTTCTACAAACTGATACCTAGCTCTCTGCCAGTGAATCCAATGAAAGATCCCAATGGAGAGGATTGGACTTCTTCTTGGTTTTGAAGAGACTACAGTCAGCATTTTGAATAAGGTGCTAGAGCCAAAAATCCAGATGCCTCCACAGTAGGCCATCTCCCTGTTTTGCCACTTCTCTTTCTGTACCAAGTATTCAGGTTTTCCTGTCTGCCCAGAAAGGAGAAAGTTCTCATTTATTTTTTTTGCTTTTCCATTTGTAATGCAACTTTCATCTTTTGGGATGTATAATCATCATCATATTGCTGCATCCTCCTTCCATCCACTCACAAAACTGCTGGTGGGATCAGACTTGTGCTTTGGCAGTCTGATTGCATTTTTCCTTTTGCATTCTTGTATTAATTCTTTTTTTTTTCTTTACCCTGTTACTCTATAAAAAATAAACTTCTTATCTTTGTTTGCAAAATCCTACAGTGTTTATCTTGTTCAATCTTCTAGCACACAGTGATGTCCTTCCATTTCCTCCATGCCCATAGCGCTTGATTTAACCCCTTTTTTCTAGTCCATGTACAAGCACCTTCCTATCACTCCAACTACATTATGAAAGCCACCACCCTACTGTCTTTGAAGTAAGGGTGTCAGAAATCATTCCTGATGATCATTTGCCATGTTTCTGAATCATATCCTAACAAGCATATCGAATATGAATGCTTCAGCCAGCACTGCTTATATTTTAAACTCTTTATTTGGTACTTACCACAACAGCTGCTTGACTAAGACTGTGGTGCTGCATTTAAGATATCATTTTTTTTAGGATTATAGGTATGAAGAGGACACAGAGAGTTCCACAGAGTCAGACTTGCCTGGGAAGTCAAGACTGAATTTTGACCCTGTTCTTCATGCAAGGCATATTGTGTCCTCTCCTCCTCAGTACACGAAGTAAACAGGAGTAGAAACACATACACAACTGTGGCATTGCTTGAAGTAAGTATATAGGGAGTTAGGGTACCTCTCATGGTGTTCACCTCCAGGAAGCTGAGGACTAACTCTGGGACCTGTAGACTCAAGACTAGAAAAATACATCTTCCACAATAAAATGTAGCAAAGGGAAACATAAGATGAAGAGGGAAAACAACTTATACAAAGAATGCAGAGAGGAAGAGGACAGCATAGCTTCAAAACCAGGTTTATTTTAAAAGGAGCAAATATTCATTGGACTACCTATTTTTCTTAAAAAATCCTCTTCCTCCCTTATTCCATTATTATAAGTAATGAAAGTGTTGAAGGGACAGATTGAGCCTTTTGACTCAATTTAAGAAGGCCCCTCAATTTAGGAAGGACATTGAGATTCTTGAACATGTCCAGAGAAGGGCAAAAAAGCTGGTGAGGGGTTTGGAGCACAAGCCGTATGAGGAGAGGCTGAGGGAGATGGGATTGTTTAGCCTGCAGAAGAGGAGGCTCAGGGGAGACCTTCTTGCTGTCTACAACTATCTGAAGGGTGGCTGTAGCCAGCAAGGGATTGTTCTATTCTACCATGCAACCAGCAGCAGAACAAGAGGATACAGTCTCAAGCTGCGCCAGGAGAAGTTTAGGCTCAAGGTGAGGAGAAAGTTCTTCCCAGAGAGAGTTGTTAGCCATTGGTATGTGCTGCCCAGGGAGGTGGTGGAGTCAACATCTCTGGAGGTGTTCAAGAGGGGATTGGATGTGGCACTTGGTGCCATGGTTTAGTAGTCATGAGGTGTGGGGTGACAGGTTGGACCTGATGATCTTTGAGGTCTCTTCCAACCTTATTGATTCTATGATTCTACAACTCAACTCTCTTCTTTTCCTATGGAGATAATGAAAAGCCTTGAACTAAGCAAAGCTCAAGCAGACCTCCTAAAATGTTCAATGAATCCTAAGCACACCAATTGGAGCATGGCTCTATGGTTACTCCCTGAGATGAGTATGTACAGGTGGGTATTTAGGTGCAATATCTGATAATCTAACTGTGCAGCTCTGAATGTCTCCTGCCTCTCAAGCAATCCCTATTCCTTCTCTAGTTTCTTGCCAGAATTTCTCTGAAATTTTCATGATTAGCCCACAGTGAATAGGAAAGAGTAAGACATTTGTGGAATGCTGGCCTGTTTTTTGCTCTGTATATTTCAATGGTCAAAGTTATGCAAGCATTTTCTAAAACAGTGCCACATATCCATGTAGTGGATCTTGCATACCTTATGGTTTTATCATCAAAGGAGGAAACAGCCCCAAACATCACAGTAAGACAGCTTAATGGGTGGTCTGAAACTCCTATCTTTCCTTCTCAGAACAGAAAGGAAACTCAAGTATCAAGTCCTTGCAGAAGAGACTAATGTGTGGCTGGAAGATCAGATAATTACAGGACAGTTTACACTGATAAGGTCACTAAACTTTGCTTTTCTTAGGTTCACATGCTTAATGATTCTTAGCCATCACTTTGGCATTTGATGTAGTGGGTGGCCAGTTAATCTCTTATTCATCTTTCCACTATCATTTTAAATGTAGCCTATGGAATATTGTGAAGCATTATGATTTTATACTCGTGATATAGGATGCAAAGACAACTTCTAGCTCTGCAATGTATGGATTTTCCTTCATTTGGAAATACATTAAATTATTCACTACAGAAGCTATGCCTGCTGAAGAACAGCAGAAGGTTTTTTGTTTCTTGGAATGTGTGAAATCTGTTGTTTGGCAATTCCTGGTTTTAGTGTAGCAGTGTAGTACAGCACAGTGCTCACCAAGACTTTATATCTCTGTACAAAGTGGTTTAATCCTTCAGCTAGGATTTTTCAAATGTAAATATTTTCCTATAGAGTGGGGTACAGTGTAAAATATAGATCATAGCATCACCAAGGTTGGAAGAGACCTCAAGGATCATTGAGTCCAACCTGTCACCACAGACCACATGACTAAACCATGGCGCCAAGTGCCACATTCAATTCACTCTTGAACACCTCCAGGGATGGTGACTCCACCACCTCCCTGGGCAGCCCATTCCAATGGCTAACGACTCTCTCAGTGAAAAACTTTCTCCTCACCTTGAGCCTAAACTTCCCCTGGTGCAGCTTGAGACTCAGTCCTCTTGTTCTTCTGCTGAGGAGGCTCAGGGGTGACCTCATTGCCCTCTGCAGCTACCTGAGGAGTGGTTGTGGCCAGGAAGGGGTTGGCCTCTTCTCCCAGGCAACCAGCGCCAGAGCAGGGGGACACAGTCTCAAGCTGCGCCAGGGGAGGTTTAGACTCGAGGTGAGGAGGAAGTTCTTCACCGAGCGAGTCATTCGTCATTGGAACGGGTTGCCCGGGGAGGTGGTTGAGTCATCGACCCTGGAGGCGTTTAAGGGAAGATTGGACGTGGCGCTTGGTGCCATGGTCTAGTCATGGGGTCTGTGTTGATAGGTTGGACTCGATGATCCTCGAGGTCCTTTCCAACCTAAGTGATACTGTGATACTGTGGTTGCCTGGAGAAGAGACTTCTTCAAAATGTTAACATTCCTGTTTTAGAATTGTACTTTGTAGGAGCTGCTCTCTCAGGCTTCTTCATTTGAGTCTTTTTGGACCTAATATAACTTTATTCTCTTATTTGCCTGTAAAAGTATGTGTCTGCCAACAACAAGCATAATGTGATTGAAAACTAAAATCTACTGATCCAGGTCTGCTTTCAGATCATACTAGTGTGCACACACACGCCACTTAGGACACTTGCTGTGGTTATAGACTAGGAAACCAAGTGGAATGTGGTCTGGAGTGTATCCTGAAGTCAGATGGATTCTGCCTCTTTCTCTTTTAATCAAATCACTGAAGCATGCAAATGAGGAAAAAAACCATTGCAAATTCAACATTTTTGTGAAAACTAGGGGGAAAAAGGTTTTGGTTAAACTCCAGGCTCCAGTATCTTTTGCTTTTGAGTGAATGACATGCAAATGCTGAAAAAGTAAAGCGTGACACAAATCGTACTCAGTTTTGTAGAACAATGCTGCTCAAGTTTTCAGGCAATCAAGAAAACCAAGAGGCATAATCAGTTCTGCTGGGATTGTTTAGCTTGGAGAAGAGGAGTCTGAGGGGAGACCTTATTGCTCTCTACAACTAGCTGAAGGGTGGTTGTAGCTAGGAGGGGGTTGCTCTCTTCTCCCAGGCAACCAGCACCAGAGCAAGAGGATACAGTCTCAAGCTGCACCAGGGGAAGTTTAGGCTCAAGGTGAGGGGGAAGTTCTTCACAGAGAGAGTTGTTAGCCATTGGAATGGGCTGCCCAGGGAGGTGGTGGAGTCACCATCCCTGAAGGTGTTCAAGGGGGGATTGGCCACGGTTTAGTCATGAGATCTGTGGTGACAGGTTGGACTTGATGATTTTGAGGTCTCTTGCATCCTTGGTGATTCTGTGATTCACATGTGCCTCCCTTGCTGGTAGTCTATCAGAACACCCTCGGTGGTGGGCTGCAAATCCTACAGGGGAATATAGCAAAAATATTTTAAAGTAGTTCCAACTTAACTTTGTCTTTAAAAAAAATCTTGAAAATGCTCTTACTAATGGAGCTTTTTGCAGCCTTTCTATCCTGCCCTTACCAAAGCTTACATTTCTGGTCTAAGTTACTTGACAGTGACCCTTTTCAAAAACTCAAATAAAACATGTAACTTTATTTGCAGTTCCTGAGGCAACCACCGTAAATGGCAGTAACACAGAGAATTGCTGTGAGTTTACTGTTATGTCACTATGGTGTCCATATATAAAAGCAAACTACTGTTTTCTCTGGAGCTGTAATAAATACATTTTAAGGCACCCAGTTGCTAAGGGCGCTGATTGCTTTCAAAAAAGAACTTGAAAACACATTTTGCTGGTGACTGGGAAGGGGCCCAGGCAGCCCTAAGCATCCCACACCGGCATCCAACAGCACACCCTGCAACAACTGATTCTGCACCACCCTGCAGCAAAAGGAAAAGCTGGGTTTGTACTCTGGGAACAGCACCTCCTATTTGGTGGTGGGTTGGTGCCTGGGGAAAAGGCAGGCTTGGTTGTGGGAGACCAGAAAAGCCATTGGTGTTCCTGGATAGTGCCCCTCATGTGATATATCAACTCCTACAGGCTTACCAGCTCCAAAGGCTTCTTCTCTCTTTATTCAGCAAGTAGCTGAACAATGGGACCCCAGACTTTTGGGGGCTATCATATCAAAGATCCCAGTTTCCCTTGTGTGTCCTCAAATGTGAAAAGCTGTTGAGATCCAGACACAAATCTGAGGGTTCTACTTCAAAATTTGATGGTTTAATGATTCCTGTTTCTTTACCAGCTCTTCTCTAGCTGTTTTCAATGGGATGCTGTCACAAATATAGTTTAAAATGAAAAATTATTATCAAACTACAGGCATTGATTGCAAGACTCAGGCCATTTTCAGTGTGTAAATATAGTAGCAAGAAATCCTACTGAGGAAAGTCTTTGTGGTAAAGGGTCTCTCCATGACACTAGGTGTGTCTGCATCTGGCATCCTTGCATTAAGACCCACCTGAAAGTAAATAGCCATTTCACTATCAGTAATTTCACTTGCAAAAGTTCAAAAAGCTTACAATTCCTGCATTGCAAAACAAACACAGCTGAAGCTGCAAGTGATGGGACGATTCTAAGCCATAAATTAGTGGCTGTAGATGCAGATTTGTACCTCAACAGATGTTTTACATGCAAGTAAGATATTTCTCTGTGCCCCTGAATGATAAAGAAGAGCACAATGCACAGTACCGTGGCCATGCAAAACCTTTTTACAACCTTAGCAGCCTTTCCAACAGCATTACACCACCTAAGTTTCTGGTCTATTTGGAAAGCATAAGACTGTATTTACACTTTCCCATCACCTTAATTTTCTTTCAGAGCCCAGAAGAATGAAGGACATACAGACACCTTATTGCTGTCACCATGGTTATGAATCTGACTCACCTGTCAGAAGGGACATAACTCTGCCGTGTTTGCTCAGCCAGCCATCCAGCCTCAGCAGTGAATTTGCTGAGCACTCTGGACTCTGCCAGCTGTGGCAAAGCCATGTGAATCTAGCACAGTTTCTTCCATCTGTGTTGATACAGGGGGTTATGCAAAGTTTTGTGGAGGCTAAAACTTGTTCACCAACGACCAAAGCATTCAGTGCACACAAAAAAAATGAGTATTTATCACCACATACTGTAGAAAAAGACACAGTTGTGTACAAGGAGATGTTAGGTTATGGTTGGACTCGATCTTAAGGTATTTCTATGATTCCATGTAATTATGCTGAAGCAGAAGAAATTCAGGTCCTCATTAATAAAACTGCATAAGCCTGCTCTTACCATTGAGCACAGACATAAGTTGCAGTGGCTGTGATGAACATAATGCATGGATGTAAAGTGGGAATGCAATCCACATTTAGCAGAATACCTAATCCCAGCAATGTTGCTATGGGGAATGATCAAGGCTACGGCTTGCAAACCTGCCAGCTGCGTTTAACTGTGCAAGCAATCTGAAGATGTTAGGCAGAATTTGAAAAGCAACCAGTGCTCTAAAATAGTGTGACTTCTGAACAACTTTTGGAAATGCTTTGGGAGGGGGACAGGGCATTGGAATGAATGAGGCTGCTAAAGGCCCAAACAAAAATTCCGATGGCTTTTCCAAACTTCCTTCAAAAATCTAAAGACAGCGAAAAAACTTTCAGCAAACCACTGAAACACTGATCTCAGCTTCTTTCTCATCAGCTTCATAATTGCTTAGCATAAAAGGAAAAACTTTTGAAAAGTAACCTTTTTACTTTTTCTATTAAAAAGTGGGAAAAATATGGGGAAATAAATGCTCTAAGTGAGCAGCATTTCAATTAGTTCTCTATTTTGCCCCTTTTAACTTGAAAACTGCCCCTCTTGACTTGTTCTAGTGGGAGGCTAAATGCAAGTTTGTGAAAATATAAGCATGCAAGAAGGGAAGATAGTAAAAGACTTAGGGGATCAATATTGCAATCAATTATTTCAGCATATGTGGTGGCATTCTGGATAGTGACATTCTGAAAGAGATGGAAGCATTCTCTTGTGACATATACAATTTACATCAGGACTAGTCCCAGCAAAACTGAGAGGACTTCTAAGGATATTTTTTTTAAATGAGTAAATGGTTGTGGGGAATGGACAATAAGATTATTTTTTTCTGAGCTCAAAATGCTTTTGGAACAGGAAAATACTCAGCAGGAATTCAGGGGCTGATTACCTGGAAATCAAACAATGTCCACATTCAACAAGTGTGGCAAAATAAGAACTTCGGTTACACAGGCAGCATGTTAAAATTCAACACGTTAAATACACATCCAAAGTAGAAATATAGACACATTTGTGTTTTCATTACAATCCTTTTTATCACAATTTTTCTTCTGCCAAGAATTGAGACATTAATGATATTTAGTTTGTACTCTGTGAAGCATTTGCTAAGACACATCTCATGTCCAAGAGCATTTGCTAAGAGAAACAAGATTTCATCTGAGGTACTCTAGACCTGATGGCATTGCCAGTGATAAAGCTAAGGCAGAAAGTATATCTGCACTTCATTTTGAATGCAAGACCTAAGGGCTAAGAGTTACCAGAAGAATCTACTCTAAGAGTAAAAGGCAGCACAAAGAAAAAGCAAGTTTGACATGCAGGGAAAGGCATAAAGAATGAGATTAGTCTATCTGGAGGAATTCAGAGCAGGAAATAAAAGATATAGGCAGGTGTGAGATGATGAACACAGCCTCCTGAAGATAAAGTTAGGGTGTCTGAATGTTGTGATATAATGTTAAGCCAACAGGAGTTCATCTGAGAAGGGCAATTCTATTTAAACAGCAAAATAAAATGCAAAGTTGAAATATTTAAAGACATTACTAGTAATTCAGAAATTTCTCCCTTTTTTTCCATGATATAACCACATTCTGTTCGGGGTAAAATGAAGGGAGAAATGGTGTTTTAGAGTATTTAACACAAATTCACAATATGCCCATAATGGGTGCTTATCAAAGATGAGTGTCATTACAGGAGGTAAACGTCCTCCTGTAACCAGAAAATAGTTCTTTTAGTATGTTTTTTTGGGGGTATAACTGTAATATTGCCAAGTACCTTAATGAATTTCTGTGAATTAGAAAGGGATTTCCAGCTATTAAAAAAACAACAACCAACTGACCAGAAACCCCAACCAAAACCCAAACCCCAACCAAACCTACCTCTTCATACTTTTCAGTGACTTTACACAAGCTTAAAATCTTGAGCCATAAACCTTTCTCATTCAATGCCCAGAAAGGTTGCTGAGTCTCCTTCTCTAGAGACTTTCAAGACCCACCTGGATGTATGCCTGCATGACCTGCTTTGACAAAGGGGATGGAGTCACCATCACTGGAGGTGTTTAGGAAGAGACCGGATGGGGTGCTTGGTGCCATGGTTTAGTCGATTAGATGGTGTTGGGTGATAGGTTGGACCTGATGACTCAAAGGTCTTTTCCAACCTGGTTAATTCTATTCTATTCTATTTCCAGGGAACCCTTCCAACCCCTACCATTCTGTGATTCTATGATAATCTTCCAACAACATAAAACATCAGCAGCATTTAGCTCTGGCAACTTGATCACTGCAAAACTGAGGTGTGCAAAGGAAGTGAACTTCTGACAATGAGAGTGCTCATGAACTTTTGTTAATTGGGAATATTCAAATGTGAAACCCCTTAAACTTAAGATCACACTTCTGTCAGGCAAGACAAAACCAGTAGCTCACTAAATGTGTCAATAAATGTTATGCTAAATCACCTAAACCAGAGGAAAAAAATCATATTTGGTGTTCACTGCAAAGTTGCCTATGCTCGTAACTTGCAACTTTTAAATCCCCTTTACATTTTTCACACTATTCTAAGGAATTCAGAATATTCTACACTCATTAATCAAATTTCATAGCGTTCCAAGGAGGCAATACCTCACTGAGGCTTCAGCTGCCTATTTTCCTCTTTTCAGGAGGATATTATTCTTTTCAGACAGTGTTGAGTAATGGATCTCACCAAATTCTGATGAGATCTCAGTAAAACTCCAGCCAATTTCCATTGTGTCTGGCCAGTCCTCAGGGTTTGGTGGGCTTTCTTATATTTTTAATAACCTACATCTCTTGCAGGAACTGAAGAGACTGAGGAGAGAGGATAATGTTTATATTAACATTGCAAATTAAATTTTTAACATGTTCTTGCAAGCTGCTAAGTGTTCTTTCAAAGTGGAAAAACCACCATCAAAAATTACAGGCAATAATCAGTTCCTCTGAGAGTTGTTTGTTTGAGTTTACTTTTAACAGGTGTTCCCATAAACAGGAGGGACTTTATTCCCTGTTTTGATTTATTATTCCCAGATTTAATGCTCTGCATTTCTTCAGACTAAATTATTCTGCACCAACTGACTAGTGTGCAGGAGGCTTTAGATCTGGTGCAATTGTTCTTCATTCTTTGATCTCCACTTTTGATCAATAACTTGCTATTGTATTATTCATTTGCTATAGTTACACTAATTGAAATAATGGATTGGAGTTCTGAGTAAAAATAGAAGTAACATCAATATTCAACAAATCTGACTCAGCTGGCAACAAAGAAAAGCCCACTCTGTGCAAATGACCTCTGATAGAAAAATAGCTAAGTTTTCAAAGGAAAGTTACTGTGGCTAGGGTAAATGCTCTGGCTTCATTTAAATGCCAGCACAAAACTGCACCTGCACAAGGAGAGAATGAGGCTGAAAACCAGGTGATGTCACTTTGTCTGGCATTCAGCTTCTCTCACCATGAGCTACATCTTTGTTCCTGGAAGGGCTTCACTGTAAACCCAGTCCAAACAATGTTTTACTTCACAGACACAAACTTACCCCCAAGCTCCTGAAATTGTTCGGTGTCCACATCCTCAGACAGCAATGAAGAACAAAAGGACAGAGGCTTTTCTCTAAAGAGGGCAGCAGATAGAATTTACTCTTGCAAAGGTCCTGGCCTCTAGAAAATGCAGTGATGAGTAATTGCCAACTCCAGCACCACCTATGTGTAACAGATTAAGCTAGTGATCTTGGTATACTCTTGCCTAAGCTGCTGGCTTTCACAAGTGTGGGTGTTCCTGATTCTCTTGTTTATACACATAATATTTAGGAAAGCTGTGTCTTCCCAAGGGTCCAATTTCAGTTAACAAGGGTCAATGGTGATTGAAGTCAATGGGATTTCAAAATATGCTTAAAGATAAACACATGCTTTGGTACATTGCTCAGCCAGAGCCAGAATGAATGGTGCTGTTCAGTATTTCTAATCAATAAGATCCCATGGTTTCTAAACATATAATATCTGATTATTCTCTTTATCTGCTTTCTGCCTTCAAAGTCTGTAAAACTCCTTCTATTTAGCCTTCTGTTTTAGGAGTAGATATTAGTTAAAAACAAAACCTGACTTGCTGATCTGAGAAAATTCTGAGGCATTTAATAGCCAAAATTGAATATCCACTCGATTTTATTTACAGCTCACATTTGGCCTTTCAAAGTCCTCATTTCCAGAACCTCTCGCATTTTCTGCTCCATGAATTCTTAATGAGTTCCAGTTGATAGTGCTACAGATCACATTTGGATCATAAAACTGCGCTGAAAGACACCGTATGGCTTCCCTGAAGCCCCCGCTCCACCCCACTGCTTTAGCCTCCCCCCTTTCTGCTAAATGTTGGCAATTTCACCAGCAGTGGAGCCGGCCCACTATGTTTGAAAATCCTTTTAATCCTCTTTATAGTAACAGAAACATTTGAGACTGATCTTTGAAGGCTTTGTGCAGTGCAGAACACCTGTGGCTTAACACACCACACTAGAAACACCCCATGTGAGTCTAATGTGCTCTGGCACCTAAGAACACTGCTGCACAGGACCACTGCAATTATGAGCCTGGACATTCACTTCAGGACCTTAACCTTCACCATTAAAGCCACTGTACCACAGAATCACAGAATTAACCAGGTTGGAAAAGACCTTCAAGATCATCAAGTCCAACCTAACACCATCCAATCAACTAAACCATGGCACTGAGTGCCTCATCCAGTCTCTTTTTAAACACCTCCAGGGATGGCGACTCCACCACCTCCCTGGGCAGCACATTCCCATGGCCAATCTCTCTTTCTGTGATGAATTTCTTCCTAATATCAAGCCAAAACTGCAAAATTGTTTTAGACTCATAGAATTGTTAGGTTTGGAAGGGACCTCAAGGATCAGCCAGTTCCAAGCCCCCTGCCATGGGCAGGGACACCTCACACTAGAGCAGGTTGCTCACAGCCACATCCAGCCTGGCCTTCAAAATCTCCAGGGATGAGGCTTCTACCATCTTCTTGGGCAACCTCTTCCAGTGCCTCACCATCCTCAAGAAGAAAAAGTTCTTCCTAACATCCAATCTGAATCTACCCATTTCAAGTGGTCTTTGGGGGTGGGGTTTTTCTTTTTTTTTCTCTTCCTTTTTCCCCAGTCCTATCATTTCCTGACACCTTTAAAGTCCCTCACCCACCCCGCCCCTTAATCCCCTCAAACCCAGAGCACCTGGGCACTGTTGGAGTCTCCTTCCACCCCAGGTGTGGCCACTTTGCCCTCCCCACCCACTCCCCTTTTTAAACCCCTCCAGGAGAGGCAGAAGCTCCTAGCTGAGCCCATCTGGGCTGGAGGATCCTCCTCTCTTCACCGGTGAGTGCCCATGGTGCACGCTGGGTGATGGTGGTGGTGACACCAAAGGCCGGGGGGCCTAGTGGCCCCCCGGTTGTTAGGGCTAGGATTGGTGACTATTCCAATCCCATCCACGGGTGCTGGCTGGGGATGAGCTCCTCTGGGTGGTGTTTTGGCTGGTGAGGGTCTTGCTCCCAGCTCTGGGCTGGGTGCAGGAATGGTGGTGGTAGAGCAGGAGCTGTTTAGCCAGATGATGTAATGCTAATTATACTGTTTTTACCTGGAGGCCCCTGGAGTCTGCTCTCCTCATCCAATAAACCTCTGCTTTTGTGCTTCACTTACAAACCATTTCTTCCCCCTTACTGTTGCCTTTCAGAAACAAGGAAGGAAAGGAGGACAAAAGCAATAAAGCAGATCTGGAAAAGGTCTTCATTTAGAGAATCAACAAGGTTGGAAAAGACTTCAAAGGTCATCAAGTCCAATGATCATATGTGGTATACTAGCCCAACAGCTGAATGCATCTCACAGGTATCACTAAAAATGGTTCCCCATCTTGACTGGAAGCTGAATGCACAGTGACCCCTTCAGCACTGCATGGCTGAGGGGCGTCCATCATGGAGCTAGAGTTTCTTCTGCTCTATGCCTGGAGATGTGAGGGCTTGCCAAACCTGAAATACAGGTTAGATCCAGGCTTCCATCTGCACTCATAAAAATATTCTCACTATGTGAAGTACCTGTAGCCATTACTTTTAAAACAAATGTTTGCAAACATGTGGACAGAATCAATTTGGCAAAAATTAAGGGCTACAGAAACTAGTAATGCCTGTTAGGAAATGTCACTATGAGAGGTGTCATCTGTTTCCTTATGATTCTCTGCTGTCTTTGGCATGTTCACCTTCAGTGTTTCATCTCTACACACACCTTTTCTCTTAGAAGGACTTTCTTAACCAGACCAGGAGTTTACTAGAATGTTAGCTCAGAAATTGCTCTGAGAAGGAGGTAAGGAGAGATAGCTAAGATGTGAAGAAAATCATCCTGTGCTGAAAGATGTAAATCCACAATTACATGAGGAAATTCTCTCTGGTACCTTACAGCTAATAAAGAATACAATTTAGTGCAGAGGACAGGCGAGGAGGTCATGTGGGCATTTATGAAGACTGAAAGCTCACATGGGAGGCTGGAGGGCAGGAGCTCCACATCACTTGCTCTAGATCTCTGGGTTTGCTCTGACTGTTTTAATAAGCACAATGAACAGGCTCCTCTGACACGTATTTTTCCAAATCAGTAAAAATAGTTTCATTTTATTTATTTATTTACTTCCTGGGAATACTATAAAGTGAAATTAATCATGAGCATACATAAAATGCTTTGAGATCCTCAGAGAATATGGACCACAGAAGTGCAAAATGCAGCTGTCACAAAGACTACTAGAAATGGGTTGGATTCTGAGACAGTAGGAACTGGTGGGGCTCTCTGGTCACGTAGTGGAAGGGATGAAACCAGATTTGTCTGGTTTATGTACTGTTGACAACAGTGACACTAGCTATCCTGGGGAGAGCAAATGTACCTCACATAGGAAGGCAATAAAGAATTTCATGTGGTTGTCAGTGTTCCCTCCACATTCCCTCCTTGGCTTTGAAAAATGTAGGAGTCAAATGTTTCCCAACTGATAATGGCTCTCCCTGAAAATTAATTTTTATTACAGACTGACTCTGCTTAGATTATTTTTTAAGTGAGAAGCAGCTATAAAATGCCAACTGTGTTTGACCTCTTAAATTCCCAGTCAAGCAACACATGGTTATTAATAAATAATCATTTAATTCTTAAAGCGCTCCGAAACCACCACTAAAATGTTTAAATGAAGCTTTATTGGCTTGAAAATACCTTTGAACAGAAAATATGAAGCAGCTTGACATTAAATGGAAAAGTAATAAAGTATCAGGCTACACTTTGCTTTTGTTTACACTGCTAAAAATATGGGTTTGCACTTCTAATGCATTTCAATGCAAACCCACCTGAAAGAAAATAATGCTACCATTTTGCCAGATTTGATAAGTAAACTGCCCTCCAAACCAACCTAGGGATGACAAAACAAAGAAATAAAAAAGAAGGCTCAATCTCCCTTTTTCCAGGCACTCTAGAAAGATTTTTGTGTCTCCTGTGACGTGCACCAGTAAATGGGTTTCCAGGAAATAGGGTGGTCTGCTCGTTGCTGAACCTCCGACGCTCCACTGCCAAAGGGTGTGACAAGCTTTGGAGCGACCATGGCTTCCACTGGAAAATGTTCTTTGAAATTATACGTTTGGGATCTGCAAAGATTATCCAGAACACTGTGCATCCAAATTTGCCTGTTTCCAAACTGCAAGGTGACCCTGAGTTCGTCTTTAAGGAAAAGAGTTGAAGCATTGCTGTCCCACAATTTCTCACCAGTTCGGTCAGCTGCTAGAAGCGCTCTGCCATCGCTTCTGATGTTTTGATTCAGAAATCACAGAATGCACTGAGTTGGTGTCCTGGTTTGAGGCCAGGCAGAGCCTTTCTTGCCCCTGAGTGGGGCAAAAGAATGAGACTCACACAAATGGATTGCAGAAATGATGGAAAGTTTAAATGGAAAAGCGGCAAGTGTTTTACTGAGGCTACAAGCATCGTGACAAAAGAAACCCAAAGCATCAGAGTCCCCTAGAGCACACCCAAAAGCCTCCCAACACTCCCCTTCTCCCCACCTGAGAGTATACCCAAGACCGCTAGGGCTCTTTCATCCCCCCCACTGCTAGGTTAGTCTCAGGCTGGCCAGGTCTGAGACTGCCCCTCCCCCTTCTCTTTCATACACTAAGGATTGAAAAGCCTTTTTGTATTAATGGTCATATTGTGTAAGACCCAGCAACTCCTATGAAATTTCCAAAACATTGTTCAAAGCTTTTCTTTGGAAATTGCTTAAGATAAAGGTTCCTCTTTTAGGGAGCTACACCTCCACCTCCAGATCTCCTTCTGACAAATGCAATTATTGATGAAACCTTATTTTTGGATGCAGGGGGGAAAAAAAAATGTAAAATAGAATATTTTCAGCTGGCTCTAACTGAAAACATAAGCTGCAATCTGAGCCAAGCAGAGAGGAATACTGCTTCCAGCTGAGCCAGGAGATGATTTTTGCTACACCATTTAGATGATGTCTGTAACACGTGGTCTTCTGTTTGTGTGTGTTACAGGCAATGCTGCAAACGCATCTCCACGCTGAGTAATCACCCCACTGAACAACACGTTGTTCAGTGAAACTTCAGAATCTGCTTTTGAGCCATCTTGAGGAATGTGCATGCATGATTACATAAATAAAGGAGTACTTTCAAAATTATACCTTTATGCAGAGCTATAGCTTCTACCAATTTTTTTCCTGCAGTTGCTATGGAGTCTCAGCTGAATTGTACACCGTAACGTTCGGGTCACTGGAGCTGCTGCCCCACACGGGTCTGTCATCTCAAAGAGCTATTGTATTCAGTTGACATCTGTGAATGGCAGAGAGAAATGAGATGAAGATAGATTTATTTCAGTGTGCTTTTTATTTCTCATATTTTCTCGCTGAAGTAGTACCTAAATAGCAGAACACTGACTGGAAGGAAATGTGATATCAAAGAACAGAAGCATAGAAATCAAAAAGCAATTCTGTGTGTCTTCGAGTTCAGATTCAGTTTGAGAAACAACCTGGAGTAAAGAGGTTACATTTCTCCTAATAATCCTAATTATGAAATAAAATCTAAAGCCCCACAGATTTGGAGACAATTTGAGTCAGAGACCAAATCTCGAGACATACATTCCTCCAGTGATTCAGTAATACACAATAAAAACACATTCTGTGGGATGAAAAAATTGAGACAAACTCCTGCCTGATACCTGAGATCATGCACTAAGAAGCTGGGCAAACTCAATCCTGCCAATATTACAAACAGAAAACCATGACTTTCTGCTATGTACTCCTGCTACCTTACCCCTAGAAAAAAAAGGAGACAAAGAAAAAGGGGTGAAAGGGATGGTTCTGCACCCTTTCCCCTTGTTTCAGTGGATGTCAAAAGCTCATCATTAAACCAAATCTATCTCTGACTGAAATTACTATACTTTCTTCCATATGTAGACAGTTTGTGCTTATTTCTTTAATATAGTTCCCCTAAGGATATGCCAGCTTTCTCAGCTCTTTTCCCTTAGACTTCTTTCCCTCCATCTGTAATTCTGAATGTGTTTATTTTACAAGTGAAACAAAATTCTGATTGATCTAAGGAAATGTAATCTTTTAGATTAACTAAGTTCTCAGCTGTGCATATAAGAATATTTGTAGATACTTATCAAAACATGAGCATCAACCATCAAATGCAGGCAAGATATTGTGTAGCTGATGTTATAGTGAATCCATACTATGTTCCAAACTAAGACCATGAGAAACATTCACAATAAAACCACACAGTACAAACACAGAAACTTAAATCATACTCATTGAAAAGTTTGCCAAGGTTCAAGAGTCTTTTGAACCAACCTGGGCCTGTTTTGAAGGGAACACAAAACATGGATTTGTATTGAAACCAGGTGGGAGATGGAGTTTTTTGTTATTTGGGGTTCATTTGGACTTGAAACTTGAGGCTGAAATCAAAGGATGGAACCGGAAAGTTATCCAACTGAAGAAAACATTTCTGATATGACCAAGGAGAAATCACAGATTCTTTTGTTTTTTCAAATGGTGCAATCAAGGGATGTATATCATTGGGCTGTGAATTATAAGGCATGATTGCACACATGTTTATGGAGTGTGTTCTAAAGGAAGGCACAGGCACAGTAGGGGAACATTTTATCTATGAAGAGTCACAATGTATATCAGCGAAGGACTTAGGCTCTCTTGCTATCTACTGGACATAACCAGGACAGACAAGAGTCTGAAAGTCCAAAATTCTGGTTTACCATTATCAAGGACAATGATAATCTGTCAATTGTGATAGCAAAAAAAACCCTAAGGAATAAAGTTTTTTGTTGTCTTTGTGAGGTGCTGAGCACTCAAAGTAGGAGTCACAAATGGCTGTAGTTCTGTAACAAGATGATTGCGGTCTTGTACCTAATTGTAGAAGATACATAAACAAGAAGCTGGTTTTGCCCAGTTGGAGGCCTCTAAATGTGTAGTCCTGAAGTCATAACTCTGCTAGCAATGAACTCCCTTTGGCCTCACTTTCTCAGTCTATAAAATAGGTTGCATGACGCAAAGCAGCTATTCTAAGGCATTTTAAGATCCTTAAAGAAAAAAAACCCAAACAAAGTATAAAAGATAACATATAGTATAAAATAGTAAAAACCCAAACCATTGAATTTACAGTTGCTAAGGTAAATACTCACTTAGATGTCCTTTTGGGGTTTTTTTGGATAAGAGAAGGAAGAAGAACTTACAAGCAACTGGGTTTTGTCCTTCTTGATAGCCCTGTGAGAACAGTGGGAGGTTTTTGAAAGTAAGTATGTGAATAGTGAATGATCTACAAATCAAGCAGCATCTTCTGAAACAACTTTATTTCCGAAGGCAAACTAGTAGATGAACAAAGAGCTGACTGAAGAAGATTTGGAGTTCAAAACTATTTTCACCAGAAATGATGTTTTTTTTCACCAGCTCCTAAATTAGCAAGACCTTTAAATATGCCTTTGAAAAGTAACTGTTGCACATTTTACAACACAAGAAAAGGCAAGGCCAAATTAAAGCACACTAAATCTTCAGTACCGTGAAACCCTCAAGTAAAATCTCTAGGGAACAGTTCAGATCATTGCCATGAAAGAAAACACGAGAGCAAGCTCTTTGGATCCTTTTCCTACCACACACAGCTAAAGACATATAAATGTGGGAAATAATCTGATTGACTTTTAAAAACATTTAATGACATGATTCTGGTGTTTTTAAAAGGTACTGGATTCAGACATCTCTGGAGATGGCAAGGACCCTGCCAGTCCAATTTTTCCGTCTTGTCTCCAAGTTAGAATAGAATAGAATAGAATAAACCAGGTTGGAAAAGACCTTCAAGATCATCACGTCCAACCTATCACCCAACACCACCCAATCAACTAACCCATGGCACCAAGCACCCCAGCAAGTCTCCTCCTGAACACCTCCAGTGACGGCGACTCCACCACCTCCCCGGGCAGTCCATTCCAATGGGCAATCACTCTCTCTGTGTAAAACTTCCTCCTGACCTCCAGCCTGAACTTCCCCTGGCACAGCCTGAGACTGTGTCCTCTTGTTCTGGTGCTGGCTGCCTGGGAGAAGAGACCAACCTCTGCCTGTTTACAACCCCCCTTCAGATAGTTGTAGACAGCAATAAGGTCACCCCTGAGTCTCCTCTTCTCCAGGCTAAGCAGCCCCAGCTCCCTCAGTCTCTCCTCACAGGGCTTGTGTTCCAAACACCTCACCAACTTCGTTGCCCTTCTCTGGACTCGTTCCAGCAAGTCAAGATCCTTCCTAAACTGAGGGGCCCAGAACTGGACACAGTACTCGAGGTGTGGCCTAACCAGTGCAGTGTACAGGGGCAGAATGACCTCCCTGCTCCTGCTGGCCACACTGTTCTTAATGCAGGCCAGGATGCCATTGGCCCTCTTGGCTGCCTGGGCACACTGCAGGCTCATGTTCATCCTACCATCAACCAGCACCCCCAGGTCCCTCTCTGCCTGGCTGCTCTCCAGCCACTCTGACCCCAGCCTGTAGCACTACATGGGGTTGTTGTGGCCAATGTGCAGAACCCGGCACTTGGATGTGTTAAATCTCATGCCATTAAGTTAGTTAGTGGGTCTGCCTCGCTAGCAGAAGTAAGCCCTAAAAACATTCGAAGAGGAACCAGGTGACCCATATTCACCTTCACATCTCAGTCTCTGCAGAATTTGAAAGAGGGTCAAATCGAAGCATGCCCTTGCCTCCCAGTGTATTCATTTTTTTCTTAGATATTAATTTCTGGATCCAAAGTTCTCCAAAAATCTATGTGTTCAGATCAGCAGCTCTGGTTCATGTCCACCTCTTTATACAGTGATCTTACTTGCTTAAAAGGATAAAATCAGAGAGCTTGCCAATTTGAAATGATCAAAGCTGGTGGAAAACATTTGTTTCTAATAGAATTTGTGAAGGGATTTCATCAGTCTCTCTCTCTAACTAAAAGACATAAGTTAGATAGGCTTTGTACACTTAGATGGAAGTCAGCAAATAGAAGTGATTAACAGAGATAACAAGGTTAACTCTTACTGCATGAAGCTGGGCTCCACACTAAGCTGATGCACTGAAGTCAGAGGAATGACTTGCATTTGCAGTTTTGTAGCTCTTAACATATGATGTGATCAAAGCACTTTACAGTCCAAAAAGTAAATTTTAGGGCAGCAGAACTGCATTTTCTCAAAGGGAGGTGAATCAAGGGCAGTTTTGCATTCCTTAATCATGTCATGCCCACCCTTCTGCCTATCCTGGGATCACTTGACAAGGAGATAAGAGTGAGAGGATCCCACATAACAGTGATGCTGTGTCTGAACCCTCACAGTTATCCAAGTATATTATCATCAAGCCCCATGTGTATAAATATCTGAAGCGAGTGCTCACAGGAATTGGTATCGGATTAGCATTAGCAAATGTGTAAGGAACCAAGGAACCAACAGCAGCAGTTTCCTCTTCCATTACACACCTTGAGTACTGTGTCCAGTTCTGGGCCCCTCAGTTTAGGAAGGATGTTGACTTGCTGGAATGTGTCCAAAGAAGGGCAACAAAATTGGTGAGGGGTTTGGAACACAAGCCCTATGAAGAGAGGCTAAGGGAGCTGGGGTTGTTTATCCTGGAGAAGAGGAGGCTCAGGGGAGACCTTCTTGCTCTCTACAGCTACCGTAAGGGAGGTTGTAGACAGGTGGGGACTGGTCTCTTCTCCCAGGCAACCAGCACCAGAACAAGAGGACACAGTCTCAAGCTGTGCCAGGGGAATTTCAGACTGGATGTTAGGAAGAAATTCTTCATAGAAAGAATGATTGGCCATTGGAATGGGCTGCCCAGGGGGGTGGTGGAGTCACCATCATTGGTGGTGTTTAGGAGAAGACTTGATAGGGTGCTTGGTTGCATGGTTTAGTTGATTGGGTGGTGTTGGATGATAGGTTGGACGCGATGATCTTGAAGGTCTTTTCCAGTCTGGTCTATTCTGTTCTATTCTATTCTATTCTATTCTATTCTATTCTATTCTATTCTATTCTATTCTATTCTATTCTATTCTATTCTATTCTATTCTATTCTATTCTATTCTATTCTATCCTACTTTACTGATCTGCTTCCCAAGCCTGTTGTTTATTGCTGCCTTCCATTCTCAATGTTTCAAGTTGTTTCTGTCCCTTCTTCCCCAAACCTTTTCTTTCCAAAGTCTTGCTCTTCCTCCATCCTTCTTCCAAAATCGGGAATGGCTGAACTCTGCCCAAGAGGCAGGATGAGAAAACACGTGTTGAGCAGCAGAAGACAGAAACTTCAAACAAAAAAAAAAAGAAGAAAGGGAATCCTATATACTGATTACTATTTACTGAGCCCTTCTTGGAATCCAGAAAACAAATTGAAAGTGTCCATTTCTAACCCTCACTATTTTAAGCCAATATTGTGAAGGATTAATTAATTTTGTCACATTTGGTGTTACCGATACTGCCAGTGCAACCATAACAGATCCCAGCTGTTCCTGCCACCCAGCTTCCTAAAATGGAGGGTGACTTGGTGGCAGAGAAACGATCTGTTTTTTCTGCAATCTTTATAACAAATAACAATGATTCCTCATGCTGACAAACAAGAGCAACACAACAGGCACAAGTCTTCATTCACACATATTGCATGGAGGGAAGTTCAGTACAGTGACTCTCTGCTGCTGGACAACAAAAGTACTAATAAACTGGACAAAGAGCACAGAAAGATTAAAAAAAAAAAGAGTCTCTGATTCAAAGCAAATATTTTTATTTGAGTTTTCAAATGAATGTATTTTTACTGCATTCCTTCCCTTCTGAGCTTACTTTCCATAAACATGCTAGTAAATGAACTTTATAAGCAAGAATACTTGCTAAAAGATAATTTTAGAGACGGAGTTTTCAACTGATCTCCAAAAGCAAAGCCAATTCCAACCCAAACTTGAATAATGAATTTTACACTTAGCAATACAGTCTGGACATGCTTCACCCACCTAAGACTGCTACTGTTGACCCAGCTACAGCAAGTGCCAGCCCCAGCCTCCTCTCCATCTTTGCTCCCTGCCACTGCTACTATGGAAGGAAACTATCCTGAGACCCAAGCCCTGCCAGTTCAGCTCTGGCTCCCTATGTTCTCCACCTCAGCTCCAGGATATGATTATGGTTTAAAGGATAATGTGAAATTTACTACAGCTTCGTACTGGTCTTTGGTTTGTTTTTTTTTTAATTCTAACTGAAATAGATAAGACTAAAGCAAAAAAATAAAGACATTTGTAATTAAACATTTAACCTAGCAGATCTGACAGAACAGGAACTTCTGGCAGAGAGGAAGGGACAAGAAGTCAGGAACGGCCTGGGAATGGTAATATTTAGCATGGGCCAGCAGCACTTTGTCTACGTTACTTCACGTAGTGAGATGCAACTTAATGAGTTGTTCCAGCCATTTCTTTTGTGCCCTGTACTCTGCACTGGTTAGGCCACACCTTGAGTACTGTGTCCAGTCCAGGGACCCTCAGTTTAAGAAGGACATTGAGACACTTGACCATGTCCAGAGAAGGGCAATGAGGCTGGGGAGAGGCCTCGAGCACAAGCCCTACGAGGAGAGGCTGAGGGAGCTGGGATTGTTTAGCCTGGAGAAGAGGAGGCTCAGGGGAGACCTTATTGCTCTCTACAATTACCTGAGGGGAGGTTGTAGCCAGGAGGAGGATGGTCTCTTCTCCCAGGTAACCAGCACCAGAACAAGAGGACAGAGTCTCAAGCTGCACCAGGGGAAGTTTAGGCTCAAGGTGAGGAGAAAGTTCTTCCCAGAGAGAGTTGTTAGCCATTGGAATGTGCTGCCCAGGGAGGTGGTGGAGTCACCATCCCTGGAGGTGTTTAAGAGGGGATTGGACGTGGCACTTGGTGCCATGGTTTAGTCATGAGGTCTGTGGTGACAGGTTGGACTTGGTGATCTTTGAGGTCTCTTCCAACCTTGGTGATTCTGTGAGTCACTGATACTGCTAAAACATCTAACAAACTGTGCAGCTATTTGCAAGATGAGTTTTCCCCTAATGGCTTTTTTTTTCTTTCTAATGCATCTAAAATATTGATTTTGCAAAGAAGCACATGAATTATGACAAAAGTAAACACGTGAACATAAAACCATCAGCCAGTGGATAAATTGCAACTAATTAGTTGTCTAGCTCTAAAGAAAAGCTGCTTCAGTCGCTTCTCAGGGGTTCTTGCATCAACTGTCCTCCATTTTCACAAGTGGTAGATAAATGGCTGTGAAAATCTGCACCCACCTTAGCATCCCCAATGAGTCAAGAAGTAACATATTTTCTGTTCCACCTCAGGCCCATCTCTAATATGGAGGTTAAAAATGAAGCTAATAACAGGATTAAAAAGTAATCTATCACTAATTATAGAGACATTAAGCAATACAAAGAAAAATACGAACGCAACCCAAGTAGTTTGCAATGAAACCACAACTGTGAGAAAATCAGAGTTAAAGGAAGTGAAATCCCAGCTCTGCTTCTCACTCACTGTGTGGTCTTGGGCAAGCCACAAAGGGCTGTATTTTGAACATCTTACTTACACTGGTAACCAACTTCTTACAAAGCATTTCTGCTTAGCACTGCAGTCCACGAAACTTGAACTATGGAAGCAGCCTGAACATAGGTCTACTTATGTAAGGACAAGTTCTTCAGCCTTCTCCTGGAGGTTTTTTTGCCTCCATCTCTCCATAAAAAGCAGATGAAAGCTCCTGCCACCATGAGAATGGTGTTGCTGAGATTCATTCTAATTAGCTAACATTTGCACAGCTCTTGGAAAAGGTAAGGTGTGAAGTCCACGCCATGCACCAGGAGCAGACGCAGTTCAAATTTAATCCCCCAGCTTTGGATTCACAGACTTTGTAAGTAGCTGAAACATGTGTGTGAAAAGAGAATAAAGGAGTGTCCAGATCTCCTCTCTACTAGGACCAAAACCTCTGTGAAAACTCACCACATACTATTTTAACTTACATTTCTGTTTCCCTGCCACGTTATCAAGAGAGTGGCCTGCCGCAAGCCACAGACATTGCTCTACAAATCTTTTAGTGTACTGGGAAGTCCCAGAGATAACTGCACACCACATCACCATTATTACATACTATGGGTCCAACAGCAGTACATTTCACATATTCCAAATCTTTTCCATACATTTGGCACTGTCATACCTTAGTCCCCTAGATTTTGCTCCACCTTTCTTGTTTCTCTAATACGGTTAATGCTACCCAGCTGTTTGCAGTCAGCTCTAAAAACTATAACTAAATTAGCATTCCTGCTGAAGCTTATTCCCTGAGTATATATTCCCAACATTACTGATGTTCTCCATGCATTTCTTGACATTCAAGCATGGCTTCACTTTTATTTGCACAGTGTTGCATTTCAAAAACTAAGTCATTTGGGGGGTGGGGGGGGGAAGAGAAAAAAAAAGAGATGGGCCTGGAGAAAGGCTCTGGATCAAAACAGGCCCTGGATGCTGCAGAAGTTTACAACCAGGTTGGATTAGAAACACGCAAGTAAACCTCATCACTCTTCAGATTCCCTGTACAACTGTGAGTTCTTACAGCTTGCATACCCCAGCAGTGGCAAATCCAGACCTTCCCTAATGATAAGTTAGGGGGGATAGGTTAAATGACAGTTATTTAACACAATAATTGTATGGTTAAATTCCAGGGTTGAAATATCTCTTGCACAGCTTGCACCCCAGAAATGCATTTAGGCATCTTTAAATGAGTCTTGCTTTTCACTTACTCTGTAAAAACTTGGGTGGGGAGAGCCTCTGGAGTTAGTTAGCTATTACTGGTATCTTGGGCAAGCTGCAGAGCTCCAGCACCAGGACCTAAAACTGCTGTCCTGCATAGCTCATGTGCTGTAGCTTTCTCCCACAAAGACAGACCCTCTGGGGCTCTTAGGATCTCTTTTTACCTAGGTTTGATATTAAACCCCTCTACAGTGGGATGTTAGCTTGGTTTGCTGGTTCAGGTCTTTCAGGACTTAATCCTAAAGAAAATACATGTTTTGGTAACACCTTTGCATCAGCAAGTATGATTTTATTGAATAGTGGCAATTTAAATGACTTCCCAGTATTTAGTGTGGCCCTACTTGCATTTCTAGATCTACAAAATATAAATAGGTTTATTTGTTAGTACACCTTCATGCAGTCTTGCTGCCCCTGTGAATATCTGTCTTGTTTCAGTGTGCCTTACAATAGGGTTGTTCACCCCTCCTGTGCCTGACTAATGTGAATTTCTTCTCCTTGTTTGCTAGTTGTACCAAATTTCCTCTCCTATTTTGTGTTCAAAGCCTGAGCCCGTGGTGAGCAGGTTTTGCACCTCCTGCTGCTACCTGGGGTGGGCAGTGACTTGAGTCAAGCCCATGCACACCTGGGAATATCTGAACCCTTCTCCAAGGAACAACACCTTAATGAAGGGGCAGGCAGGAGGGAATTAAAAATGCATCTGGACAAAACAAAGCAGTCCCCAGCAAGGTCCTGCTGGCAGACTGCACGCTGGCCTCTGATTCCACAGGATAATTAAGTGGAGGCTAACTAATGATTCCACTGACAGAGAGAGGAGTTCATGTGTGCTGAGAGTTCTTTGTGTGCTGAAATAATTAGTTCAGTCAAGTTTCAAAGGCCTCCTCTGTCTTCTGCAGCATTAAGGGTTGGATTATTAATTTAATGGAGGGGTTGTGCTATGCAGGGAAGTGGGAACAAAAATCTACTTCCACCTTGGTCAGAGCAGTAAAACCTGGAGCAGCTTTACATGGTTTTTCATCACTGTTAGCCCTTGCAAGAAGCAGAATGGCAGCCCTCCTGCTCCTCACCCCAAGAAATGTTAGTGTCAGTCCCAGTATGATCCTTCCTCTGCATTTTGCCTGTAGGAAATGACTGATTGCAGCACAACTCTTGTTGATCCCAGCACAGCCTGCTTTCACAAGTGGATCCAAAACAAGCATCAGGAGAGAGCAGTACTAAATGTGCATATTTGGATTGCACATATTTAATTCCAGGTTTTGTTTGAGGGTCTTTAAGCTGGGGAAGGGGGTCTGGATAATTATACAGCGGGTGATGTGTGTAGTGGAGGGGGGCGGGTGGCACTGTTAATGCTAGTTTCATAGGAGGGAGATACATGGAAAGCAACAGTACTGAAAGACGTTTAATGGACATTAAATTAGATATGAAATTTCCATCTGCTAAAATGGCAAAAAGCCTCATGCAAATATGGGATGCATTTACAGACAATTCATGTCACAGGCCAAGAAAAAGGAAACTTTATTTCTTTAAGTGGCAAAATACCAGCAATGGCACGAGACTTAGCGTGCTACAATTAGCTCTTGACATTATTGTGCTCAAAGAGTTCAGAGAAAATTAGCAGAAATTAGGAAAGGCTGGAAGAAGAGGTCTATAGAAAGTATAAAGTGACTGTATGCATGCAGGAGAAGGGCACACCAGTGGCCCCAGGACACAGCTCAGAGAGAGTCCAGCATAACTCAGGTTGCTCTAAGCTTCCTTGAACTGGGCCCACAAAATTAATTCATCTACAGTCCCAAAGTGAAACGAATCCAAAGGTTGGGTGTCCCCATCCACACAGCTGAGCAGGAGTAGGGCTAGATGAAAAATGGAGGCTTTTCAGTAGAAAATAGTGAGAAAATAGAGATATTTTTTAAGGGTTTCCAAGAAACGGTATTCCAGCCTCCTTGTATAGAAGAGGAATCCAGAGATCTGCTCTGAAGATACAGTGCTAAATTCATTGACCACAAACATTTGGTGTGTGCAACTTTAATTATAACTTTCCAAAATAAAAAGAACTGCCTGAAAATTCCAGGAAAATAATCTATTCTTTACTCTTTTATCACTTTTAAACATAACCCATGCCTCGGTTTCATAGAATCCTAGAATCAACCAGGTTGGAAAAGACCTCAGAGATCATCAAGTCCAACCTGTTCCCTAACACCTAACACCTCATGACACAATTTCTTCCTGTGTTTCCTCCTACCACAATATCATGTCCCTGAACATTTTTCTGTGCCTTTTGTAGTCATTTCTCCTTCTCAAAGAAATGGGTAGTTCACAAATAAATAGTGCTCTAATGCAGCAGCCCAAAACATCTAACTCTGTCATGATTCCTGTCCTCACTTGACCTAAAGTTTTAATTGCTATAAATATGTAAGTATAATCCAGTATTAACATAATAGGGTTGATCATCAGCCTTGTGTTTGAAGGAAGGATTATATGCCCTGGCCACTTTCCTTGTGGCCATCCCACTGGAAATGCATAGTGGCACAGGACTATTTCCATTACTGCATATCCCAGATTAGGAGAACTCCAACACAAACGCAAGACACAGGCAGAGTGCCAAAGGCTCCTGGGAGGTGAGAGCATCCAACTTCAAACTATTTTTGTAATTAGCATTTCAATCTAAAATTGAGGCCTGTGACACACATTTTGACAAAATTGACACACTTGACCTACTATTTATGAAAGTTATCACAGGATACTCTGCTCACTAATAGGAATAATAAATAACCATATCAATGCAAAACTGTTTCCTGCACTGCTAATTGCATGGGAGAAACTCTTCCCAGTTAAAGGAAATGATCTATTCAAAGACCAGTAACATTTCTGGTCTAACTGATAAAGTTATTAACTGAGCTGGGTCAGGAAATGTCCCTTGGAGGGACAGGCAAATGAGCTGTAGAGATGCTTCTGAGGTGTAGTTCTCACACTACAGGTTATCAAATCTAACAAGAAGGATTTCCTCAGTGACCTGGCAGAGACTGGGAGGAACCTGCAGAAGTACTGAATGGCTTCTGATATCAAGATATTTATAGAAAGGAAACATGTATTAAAATGGGTTTATAAATGGCAATCACCGTGGACTTAGCACGCAACATCTTTCAAATACCTGAGAAGAATAAAAGCATTCTGAGGAAACAATTAAAAGAAGATGACTCTCTGAGTCAAAATTAGCTATAGATTAAAACACAAACAGTTGTTAATGTAGCAAAGAACAAAAATTGGCGTAACTTTTTCTGCTCCAACAAAACTTCCAGAGGCTTGGAGTAGCTGAGCTGTCAAATTCCCTGGAGTTGTAGAGTGTGGAAGGAAATGGCCAAGAAGATCTGCCAAGGAATGAATCCATCACTGTTGCCCATTCCCCATACTCCCTGTTCTCACATCACAAGTCATTGGAGAATGGCTTGCTGTACATTTCATTTCAGCCAGTTCCCATGTGAGTGGATAAAATGATCTGGTTTTCCAGTGATGATTCCAGGTTTTTGAGGAGTTGTACTGAAATCAGGATATTGTCCTGCAGAGTTTGGGAAGGAGGCTGGAAGGAAGAGAATAAAGGGTAAGCTTACGCCAACCAAAAACTTGGGCCCCCAACTCATTAGTTCTTATGTTCCTTCCCTTCATTGTTCATCTAGACTATCATCCCACTGTGTCATCTTGTGACATGTGTTTCACATCCCATCCCTTCCAGATCTAATCTCCTTTTCACCCTTCTATTTCTTTCTACCCTGTCTTTCTTCCAGCAAACAGCCACCCTACATGGGCTGAGCAAATGCACTCCCAATAAGTGTCCTTAGAAAGGCTTCCAGAGTTGGCTTCCAAACTCCGATCACCCTCCCAGCTCAGAACTGATGTTGAAAGACTTGCACAACTACACGCCCCGCCTTTGTTCCCCTGTTCTGCTCTTCACCCTGGTGTGAGCTAGGGAAAGTGCTACTGATATCAGCTATGTTACTCTGGTAGAAAAATGGCATGGATGAGTGAAGAATCAGGTTCATCCATTTTCTTCTGTTCAAATAAAATTATGCAATTTGTTTGCCTTCTTCAAATGAAATGGTCTTTCAAAGGTCCTTTTTTTTTTACACTGGATATTACATGGGTCTTCTATTATTAATAACAATAGCTACAACAAGCAACTAATTAAAGCACAGAGGGCTTTTTTTATTATTATTATTTTTGGTCTAAACATTGACTGTTGACAGAAATGTGAATAGCAGGAAAACAGCTCAAAATATTACTTCACAAAGATTGATTCAAGTTGCTGCTCAGAAGATACTGCACCATATGGAAAATGTAACTGATTAGCTGACAGTTTTGTTTAGTTTAAACAAGGGTAGGTAAGATCTGATAGTGCATGGAATCATTTTGGCACACAGTACAGCTCTTGCAGACCCATTGCATTATGCATATCATCAAGTTAGTTCATCTAACAGCACAAAGTGGAACACCCTGACCCTTCTTATCCCTGTTAATCACTTTTAAGTAAATAATACCTCTTTGGAGTATAGTGATTCATATGCTGCAAACAAAGATATGGTCAAGCTGTGAACTGGTCTTCCTGCAACGATAGGTAAAGTCAGGGAGCAAAGATAAAGGAGGATTTTGTCAGACTGTTATCATTACTTCACATTTTAATTGCCTATAAAAGTTTTTTTAAAGCAGCAGGGTGGCATTGACAAACACAATCCTTTCTGTTTTCTTTCAAGGCAGCTTCTAAACAGCTGTTCTGTTTCTCTCCCATCATCACCTATTTAATTTTAAGATAAGGGATCCTTAGGAATCATTTCCTCTGTAAGCAGCTAGGAGAGGTTATATATCTCTAAAATGTCCTGTGCTATTTCCTTTAAAAACAAAAAAAGTCAGACCAACTCTTCATTTCCTGAGGCATTGTTATAGTCCTGATCATGCAGGGAAAAAGCTGAGCAAGACACCAAGGAAACTCACAGTTCAGACATTTACTTTTTCTCATTTCTTTCAGTTTTCCTTTCCCAGGACCCAACACCACTTGATACTAATACGCTTCTGCATCACTGCAGCCTGCAGTAGGTTGGACCAGGCTTCTGCTCTGCTGCTCCAGGCCCAGTTTTGGAGAGCTGGGCAGTCAGCTGTTAGTCTCTGTTGTCGTTTTTAATCTCTCCACTGCGATACAGAGCTGAGACGTATCTCTAAGACACCCATTAAGCTGGAAGTCTTGGAGATAACTCTTCCACACCCAAAATGTTATCTGCACTGCAGAGGACAAAACACAGAATCAACAGTCTCCCTTGGAGTTGTGCACTTTGTGGCAGGTAGACGTACTTGCTGAGGTCCTCAGGTCAAGACAGCACTGCATGACAGCTTCAGGGCTGATGACCCATAGTAATGTATAGTAATGTTAGTTCCTGTTGTAGATTAAAAAGCCAAGATTTTGCTCTATTCAGTTATCAAGACTGCTCAGAAACCAGAGCCAGTTTGTTCACATAAAGACAGATGATGTGCGCAAGACAGGTACTTCACACAGGACAGGTCAGGAAGCTCCACATTATATGTTAGACAGATACATTATAAGTTTAATTTCTCAATCCACTCAAAGGAAACACATCAGGTTTCAAGGAACAGTGATTGTATGCCTTTGTCCTTTTATTTAGCTGTTGGAATGGGCTGCCCAGGGAGGTGGCGGAGTTACCATCCCTGGAAGTGTTCAAGAGGGGATTGAACGTGGCACTTGGTGTCATGGTTTAGTAGTCATGAGGTCTTGGGTGACAGGTTGGACTTGATGATCTTTGAGGTCTTCTCCAACCTTATTGATTCTATGACTATTATTCTATTCATCAAATCCCACAAGTACAGACTGTTCTGGAGCAAACTTGGCTGTGGGTTTGATCCTGTCTTGCACATTTTGCTGAAGCTGAGAGAAAGGCTGGCATAGTATTTGATTCGCCTTCACAAAGACCAGGTTCAATACACTGAGATATTTAATACATTTGATATTTTTCTTCCATCATTTCCCTCAGTACTTAGATCATGGCATCCATTGTTATTTTTTTTGTCAAAGGCTGCATCAAACAAGTTTGCTCAGCAGACAGCAAGAGGTCAAATGCCCATCTGCACTAAATCAACAGTACCCCACCAATGTCCACAGTCAGTGGAACTGTTCCAGTTTACACCAGCTATCTGGGATCAGGGTTTGTGTTGGACCATGTAGTCTTTTGAGGTGTTTGCAGTTGACTTGAACACACATATCTTCAACACCTCAGGTAGAGAGCTCTGATAATTTCTAAAAGCAGACTCTGAATGCTTTATTTCCTGAGAAACTGATGCAGGGTAAGAATATGCCTTTCATAAGGTCTGGGAAACATCTGTAAACTTCTTTGGCAGAGAATCAGTTCTTTTTAAGTGACTAATGCTGAATGAAAATCTTCTCTGTGAGACACATTCTTCTCCTATGGAAATTTTCTGCAGATGATCATATTTCCCTTTTTTCTCTCTTTACTTACCCTGATATACATAGTGGAGTATTAAAAGTTTCTCCATTTTTTTTTCCCCAGTTATTAAAAAAAAAAAGTCACCCTATTTGTTTGATGGACTTTAAGTATTTGTCAGGTCAACATGGAACTTGAAACAGTTATTTTCTATTTACTGTGGAATAGAGAGGGGAGACAAACACAGAACCAAAAGGCTGATGTTACTGAGTGGGTGAAAATTTTTCTTATACACTGAGGATTTTTGATAGTCTTCAGGTATAGCTATTTAGCATGACTTTATATCTCAATGTCAAGCAAAAATGAGAGGTCTAAAGGGACTTCATGACACATGAATTCTTGGCATTCATTAAGCATCCACAATAATAGGAAGGAAATTCACCTATAGAACAACACAACTCCATGCCACAACTAATTTGTTCATAGCATAGTGTGAAACTGAATCTACTCCATGTTAAGTACCATAAACCTGGCAATGAAGGTTTATAGCCCCATAAATTTATATACACATAGACAAGCACATATAAAACTGAGCTTGCTGAATTGCAGAATGCTTTGCATTTCTTTAATTCACTTTTATGTAAACAGAATAGAAAGTGCATACCCAGTGCTTTACTGCTTGACACCACCACCATGTGCAAAGAAATTGTTTTAGTATCTTTGGAACAACTTTCCTTTGTGTATTTGTATCTCCTCACATCCAGTCCTCCTCTCTCTATATATATTTTTAATTGACTAAAAAAATTAACTCTATCCATTTACAGAGACATTCAACATTTCAGATACAAAAAGTTATATATAGTTCACTGTCAGAGTACAAGCTTAATAAATAACAAAAGAACATGGCCTGGAAGTTTCTGATCCTATCATGACCTTTGAAACTCGATGGGTGGTGAATTCCTTAAAAAAATGCCAAAATACAAGCTCAAGGTCTCAAATTTATTTGGTGCTATAGAAGCCTTCCATCAGGAAATGCATCACTAACTGAACATGCATATCAAACACTAAACCAAACTATGTCATGCCAATAGTAATTTCTTGCATAATGAATACTTAACATTAAAATCCTGATTCAATTAAAAAAAGATCGTTTTTAGAGAGCCTACATTTTTTTCCAGGCTTTGTTTATGGCAATCAGGTTATGCAATATGTAGTTCACATCAGAATTTCCACTGTACACAACCAGTAACATGTGATGCAAATTAAGGATGGGCAAACCCATTCAGATACAGATAGGATGAACAAACTCAAACCTCAGATGAGAATTTGCTCCAAGGTGCTCAAAATGTGCTTTCAGATTTGGAATGTTTATTCTTTCCTTTTCAATCACTTTTACTTTCTTCATTGTGAACAGTCCAGCAACTACAACTGAATAAACACTGCAACAGATACTTTCTTAGAAGACTCCTTCTACTTGTCTCTTCACAACCGTTGATTCTGTCAGCAGTGCCAAACTTAAGCCAGCATTCATTTCTTTTCCCACTGAGCACTTTCTTTTCCATTATCTCTGATTCCATACATATAGTCCTCACACTTTGTTAATTTACATCACCTTGACACTCATTTCAGGAGGAGACTTGACAGGGTGCTTGGTTAGATGGTTAGTTGATTAGGTGGTGTTGGGTGATAGGTTGGACGCGATGATCTTGAAGGTCTCCTCCAACCTGGTCTATTCTATTCTATTCTATTCTATTCTATTCTATTCTATTCTATTCTATTCTATTCTATTCTATTCTATCCTATCCTATCCTATCCTTTCCTTCCTTGCTAAATCCTGAACACTCCTGTGCAACCCTAAATCCAAATCCCAAATGGTAACTTCCATGAATGCGGATGCAAGCATTCCAACCAGGGACACCCAAACTCAGAGGACCAGTGCAAAGAAGAACAGAAGAAAAAAAAGGTGAAATATAGAAGAGCAGAAATATTTCAGGGTATAAATAGACCAATTGCTCTTACCCCTTCCCCTCTCCCCAGAAATTGTGGTGTAGGTAGAGGGAAGACAGATATCTCCTTGACTATATCCAGTTGTAAATTTTGTATGCAAACTCTGGCTTCTTTTTCTCCACACACTAGAAATTTTACTCAAACAGTACGTGGACATATAAAATGATCATTCAGTTCCTAAGTAGTCTTTTTCATAGCTCTTGGTGAAACCATCTGACTCCACAATAGGTATTATTACAGAAGGCAAAACTTTGTGAAACACTGAATAACTGGAACCAAAGCCTTCCCTTTGCTTTGAGGGAGTTGAATAAGAAATACTAGTCCAAGAGTATTTAATGCCCTCTGCCTGAGAAGAACCAAGATGAAAAAAGCTACTGCTCAGTAGCAAGCCCAGACAAACACTGGGCCAGTGGTCATGCAGCTCAGGGAACGCTGTGGGAATATTTAACAATAATGGAAAGAAAATGCATAGAGAATACACAGCTCTGGCTACTGGTACCCCTTGCAGTTTGAATGAGTGACAGGCAACTCCACAGACACCATCTCATTTCTCCTTAAATGTACAGAACTGCACATGAAGTAGTTTCTTCCCTTCCAGGAAGAACTCTTTTCATCCGATTCCAGCTCTGTTGATCAGTGGGCCCCAAAGGGACAGCGCAGAAATTACACCACATGTGGACAGATGAAACGGGTTAACCTGCTTCAAAGCAGAGCACTTATAGTTAGTTAAGTTTGGTAAAGGGACACATGGGGAAGACTATACTTACATACAGGATGGAGCTTGAATATGTTACCTGGGAAATATAAGTGTCTTTGTAGAAAATCAAAATCATCCTATCCCAATCAGTCAGCACACTCGCAACTGCAGAGCAGTCATGCGTTCAGGTGCCTGTGACCAAAGGAATCACTCACCCTCAGAGCTCTCTGAAAACCTCCACAAACCTGGCATAAAAAAAAGCACAATTTAGCACTTTTGAAATGTAGCAAGATGTATTTCACCCTTACCTCGTTGTTTTTGCAAAAAAATTAAAGGCAACTTTTACTTTCTGACTAAGGATGAAGCTCTTTTCTGAACAGGACAAACGAAGCCCTGGAAAAATCTAACAACATAATTGAGCAGAAGGGAACTGGCTTGTCAGTGGAGAGGAAGTTCTGCTGTTTTGAAAGGAACAAGGCTTCAAAACAACAATAAAATATAATTTTAAAAAAATGTTTGAAGTCAGTTGAGACATCTTTCCTAGATACCAAAGGATGTATTTTGTTTAAAAGTTGATAATTTGTCACAGGATCACACTGGATCACCGGATGTTAGGGATTGGACGGGACCTCTGGAGATCATCGAGTCCAATCCCCCTGCCAGAGCAGGACCACAGAATCTAGTGCAGGTCACACAGGAACACGCCCAAATGGGTCTTGAAAATCTCCAGAGGAGACTCCACAACCTCTCTGGGCAGCCTGTTCCAGTGCTCTGTGACCCTCACAGTGAAGAAGTTCCTCCTCATGTTGAGGAGGAACTTTCTGTGTTATAGTTTATATCCATTGCCCCTTGTCCTATCACACTTAATTCGTTAAAAAATCATATTAATGTTAACATCCAAGTGTTGCACCTGGTTTATCTTGGGTAAAAAGTTAATGTTTTCGGTCCTCCTGGGGTTAATTTTTGTATTGGTGGACTACAGCATCGTGCTTTGCCTTATTTTATGTGCTGTGTAGTGTATTAACGTAATTTAATGTATTTTATGTAGTACCATCTTCACTGTTAAATTTGTGCATTCAAGGATAATGATGTTATTTGTTCCTGTTCAGAAAACTCATTTATCTTTTTATATACATGTTGTGTTCTCTTGACGCCAGAAAACGCCACATTAGCAAATTCAGTACATTGTTTAATCCTTCAGCCTAAAAGGTCCATTGACTTCTGGATGACAGCAGACTGTGTAAGTCTGATGTTGTTTAGACTTGGTTTTCAGGTGGCAAGTTTAAATGGGAGTTTCTGCATTCTGATAAAATGGTGATTTGGTGGAGAAGAGGAGGCTCAGGGGAGACCTTATTGCTGTCTACAGCTATGTGAAGGGAGGTTGTAGACAGGTGGGGACTGGTCTCTTCTCCTACGCAACCAGCACCAGAACAAGAGGATACAGGCTGAAACTGTGCCAGGGGAGATTCAGACTGGATGTTGGGAAGAAATGCTTCATAGAAAGAATGATTGGCCAATAGAATGTGCTGCCCGGGGAGGTGGTGGAGTCACCATCGTTGGAGGTGTTTAGGAGGAGACTTCATAGGGTACTTGGTTGCATGGTTTGTCTCAGAGGAAACCTTATTGCTGTCTACAACTACGTGAAGGGAGGTTGTAGACAGGCAGGGGCTACTCTCTTCTCCCAGGCAACCAGCACCAGAACAAGAGGACACAGTCTCAAGCTGCACCAGGGGAGGTTTAGGCTGGATGTTAGGAAGAAATTCTACACAGAGAGAGTGATTTGCCATTCGAATGGGCTGCCCAGAGAGGTGATGGAGTCACCATCATTAGAGGTGTTTAGGAAGAGACTTGACAGGGTGCTTGTTTGCATGGTTTAGTTGATTAGGTGGTGTTGGATGATAGGTTGAACACGATGATCTTGAAGGTCTCTTCCAACCGGGTCTCGTCTCGTCTCGTCTCGTCTCGTCTCGTCTCGTCTCGTCTCTTCTCTTCTCTTCTCTTCTCTTCTCTTCTCTTCTCTTCTCTTCTCTTCTCTTCTCTTCTCTTCTCTTCTCTTTTCTCTTCTCTTCTCTTCTCTTCTCTTCTCTTCTCTTCTCTTCTCTTCTCTTCTCTTCTCTTCTCTTCTCTTCTCTTCTCTTCTTCTCTTCTCTTCTCTTCTCTTCTCTTCTCTTCTCTTCTCTTCTCTTCTCTTCTCTTCTCCTCTCCTCTCCTCTCTTCTCCTCTCTTTTTTCTCTTCTCTCTTCTCTTCTCTTCTCTTCTCTTCTCTTCTCTTCTCTTCTCTTCTCTTCTCTTCTCTTCTCTTCTCTTCTCTTCTCTTCTCTTCTCTTCTCTTCTCTTCTCTTCTCTTCTCTTCTCTTCTCTTCTCTTCTCTTCTCTTCTCTTCTCTTCTCTTCCATTCAATTCCATCCCATTCTGTTCTATTCTAAAATCAAATCAAATCACAGGTAATGCAGGAAAACAAGATGAGTGCTGCAACTTTGAAAAGGGGGGGGATGGAACAATATTTCATAACTATTTTTTGAAGAACAGTTGGTTTAAATTTCCAAATAACTTTCGTTTCAAAGGGACAGTATCAAAACACATGCGGAAAATAAAATTCTAAATAAGGCACAGTAAATTATTTCACTGCTTAGGTATTGGATTTCAAAGGGAGAAGAGAGCATGCACAAGGATATTAGAGTGGACTATATCGTATCTTTGGGAATTGCTGTCAAATATTGATGAAAACAGAGAGACTGTCGGAGATCAGATAAAAGAAAGAAATGATTACATTTGGAAGAGCAATGTGAAATGTGTGGCCAATAGAGATTTCAAATGTAAGCTAATAGCAATCCACCAAAGAAGAAAGCTGGAGGAAGTCCCACGTATTCAGTTGCATTTATTTACAGTCAGTTAGCATATATAAAAGTGTTAGGGAGCATTTTTCCTCATTATGAAACTCAATGTGCACCATCCAGTAGATGTGACTGTGACACATACTTACAGTGCATCAACAGCATCCACAAGGTGGTTGAAAACATAATGAACACTAGTTTTAGCCATTTTGTCATAACTTGTGCTTATCATAACACAAACTCAGCTTCTGAAATTTCTAGACTTCAAGTGAGCTATGAAACGTAGGAGATGTACCTGTTTTGCACATTGCACATGCACTTTCTGGATGCTATTTCTGTGAGTCTCATGGTACCTGAACAGAGGACACAAAATGTCTTCTTTGGAAGTTTTTTTTTTTGTTACAATATGAAACTACAACCCACTAGAAAAGATTTGTAAGCATTTTGCTTCTCCTGAAATGACCCTTCCTTTCCAGAAGAAAAGTATTTTAAACAGGCTTCTAAACCACAAGTTTCCACTTAGATGACTCCTGTTATCAGTGGAGTTCGAAGAACTGTCCAATCAGTGTTTCCTAGGCCTGCAGAAAGATTTGTTTGCAAAATTTTTTGAGTTCTCATAAATAACTACAAAATCATTAATCATTAAATGTGGAGGTAAGGAAATATAGAATCATAGAATCATTTTGTTTGGGAGAGGTTTTTCAAATAATCAAGTTCAACTGTTAGCATGGTGCTGCCAGGTCACCATGTCCCTTAGCACTACATCTAGATGTCTCCAGGGATGGTGAATCCAGTGAATGTCTCCACTTCCCTGGACAGCCTATTTCAGTGAGTGGCAACCCTTTCAGTGAAGAAATTTTTCCTAATATCCAACCTAAATGTCCCCTCATGCAACTTGAGGCCATTTCCTCTTGTGCTGTCCCTTGTTACTAGGGAGAACAGACTGACATGCACCTCGCTACAACCTTCTTTCAGAGAATCGTAGAGAGCAATGTCTCCCCTCAGCTTCTTTTTCTCCAGACTAACTCACTCCAGTTCCCTCAGCTGCTCCTCATAAGCTCCAGACCCTTCACCAGCTTTGTTGCCAGTGCTCCAGCATCTCATTGTCCTTTCTAGAGTGAGAGGCCCAAAACTGAACACATTATTCAAGGTGTGGCCTCACCAGTGCTGAGTACAGGGGGACAACCACTTCCCTGGTCTTGCTTGTCACACTATTACTAATATAAACCAGGATCTTGTTGGCCTTCTTGGCCACGTGGACACACTGATGGCTCATATTCACCTGGCCATCAACCCACACCCCCAGGTCCTTTTCCACCCGGCAGCTCTCCAGCTGCTTTGTCACAAGCCTGGAGTGTTGCATGGGGTTGTGATCCAAGTACAGGGCCCAGCACCTAGTTTTATTGAACCCTGTACTATTTGCCTTGGTCCATTGATCCAGCCTGTCCAGTTCTCTCTGGGTATCCTCAAGCAGATTAATACACCTGAACAACTAGTTGCAAACTTTTTGAGGGTGTCCTCAGTCCTCTCCTTAAGATTGTTGATAAAGAAGTTAAATGAAACAGGCCCCAATAATGAGCCCTAGGGAACACCACTTGTGACCTCTGGATTTAGCTCTATATAGAGTCGAGTCTCTCTATTCAGTCACTGGTGGTATTATCAGTTCCCTTACAAGCAAGGTAGTGTTTTCTGTAACAACAGAGCACTGCACATTTTATGCACTTTTAATGTATTTTATGCACAGAATTTTAGATATGTTCTGTTTTGTTAAAAATTACAATGAACTTCCATGTCTTGAGTTCAGATGCTTGCTACATCACCTGTTAATCTAGAGTAACTTCACAGACTTCAGCGGAGTTGTTGTACATACTGCAACTGACAACACAGTGTGGTATTATGTTGATGCTGGAGAGAGATCACAACCCACCCTTTGATTTAATCAACTCTTGGATCTAAATTTACCTTTTGAACCATGGCACATGGGCTCCACAAAGCTAACGATGCCCTTAGGTTGAAGATGAGATGGAGTTCTTGGTCCTGTTGTTTGGGCTTGAATTTGGACTTTCATTCTCTGTCTTTATTGCAGTAAAAATGTAAAATGAGGATAAAGGTATCTTACAGAAATCTTCACAATCTTCTTGACTTACCCTTTTGTGACCACATGGATGTTTCACTCACAAGTTCTTGCAAAGCCCCACTCAAGCTGGGTAAATCCCCAAGGAAACGCAATGCAAAATAAAGATGTGGCACCTAAGGGGAAATTCTTTGACTAGCAGCAACTGCTGCATTTGGATTTGAAAAAGCATGATAGCATCATCCAAAAGATTCAGCACTGAAGATATTTGCCATGTGATCTTTGGCACACTTTTACTGCAAATACACAAATATAGCCCTAATTAGTGGAAGGCATTTCTCTAGCCACATTCTCCTACTAGAAGAGAAATAACAGCTGCTACATGCATCACATTAACACCTCAGATCCATACACACATCCCATATTTTCACCAATTTTTACTCTATGGCCTGCATTAGGAATAGTGTGGCCAGCAGGAGCAGGGAAGTTGTTCTGCCCCTGTACTCTGCATTGGTTAGGCTGCACCTTGAGTACTGTGTCCAGTTCTGGGCCCCTCAGTTTAAGAAGGACATCGAAACACTTGAGCGTGTCCAGAGAAGGGCAACAAGGCTGGGGAGAGGCCTTGAACACAAGCCCTGTGAGGAGAGGCTGAGGGAGCTGGGATTGTTTAGCCTGGAGGAGGCTCAGGGGAGACCTTATTGCTGTCTACAACTACCTAAAGGGAGGCTGTAGCCAGGTGGGGGTTGGTCTCTTCTCCCAGGCAACCAGCGCCAGAACAAGGGGACACAGTCTCAAGCTGTGCCAGGGGAGGTTTAGACTCAAGGTGAGGAGGAAGTTCTTCACCGAGCGAGTCGTTTATCATTGGAATGGGCTGCCCAGGGAGGTGGTGGAGGTGTCCCTGGAGGTGTTCAAGAGGTGATTGGACATGGCACTTGGTGCCATGGTCTAGTCATGAGGTCTGTGGTGACAGGTTGGACTCGATGATCCTTGAGGTCTCTTCCAACCCTAGTTATACTGTGATACTGTGATACTGTGAAAAGGAGATGTCCAAAGAAAGAACACGTTCAGGTAACCTGCTAGGCAGCAACATGCACAAAGCTCAAACTGAGGCATATTTGCTCCCTCCCCCCCCACCCCCCCAGCTAACAATCTCCTGATTTTAATATCTTTGCCCATTTTTAAGAAAAACAAACACACAAGATGAAAGGATCTTTCTATTGCTTTTTATTTTTCAGTAGCTATGTTCTTCCAACAGAGATAATCAAGGGGCAGAAGCTTTTAGAATTGGCTGCTGACTTGGAAATCTTTTCTGGAGACTGCTATAAAGAGAAGATGATCTTGGAAAAATATTAGACAGTTGTTTTGATATCATACCCAGGGAAAAACAAATAAGTTGCATAGGTCAGTAAAGAAGTGACTTCCTTGTTTCTTAATCAAAAAGGAATTGCATTAGTTCTTAGGCATATCAAACTATCTGTGCTCATCACAGATAATGCTGATCAGTCAGAAAGCCTTTAAGCTATGAAAAAAAAAAAAACACCCAACACCATAAAATCATCTTTGCTTTTACTGTGGCAAGTCTCTCCTGTTTATAGTCAGTGGTGCACATTTTCAAGTCGATGTTTTTATGTCTTGTCTTTTAGAGTCTAAATAAAAATGTTTAGTCTCCTAAACAACATCATGCTGTTGCCATTGTCTAACTGGGACACAGCTAGGGATAACTGCACTAGAGTTAAATATAATTGGGCAAATTGTTGATTACTAACATACTGCAACCACACAAGTATTGTCTTCAGGGATTACTCTGATGAGCAAAACAATCATCTGAGCATTTGGAGAAAAGGAGAGGAGTCGCTAAATGTGGCCCACAGGAATTGCAGATAAGAGGAGTTGTGCTGGAAGTGCACATGATGGCTGCAGTGTGCATTTTCCTATTATTAAAAGCACCGTTTGTTCTAGAGAGTTGTTAGCACCAGCTGAGGACATACCAGGAATTTGGATTTTCGAGAAAACAGCATCACTTCTGATAGCTCTACATGTTGTCCCCAAAGCTGAGCAGGAGGGTTTTGCTTCCCAGCATGAGAATCAAATAAAGCTGTGCTAAGAGAGTGTCATGATTCAAATGGAGAGTGGCACATGCTGACTTGCAGCCATCTGCATAGGTTATGGAAAGTAGCTTGTAGGTTAGAGAGAAGATGAATTTGGCCGAAACAGTAGACCCTGTGAAATTCCTACACAGAGAACTTCAGCTAGTCTTGGAGTTACTCTGTAAATCACTGCTTTAATAAAGCTTATTCTGTTTACCAAGTTTGGCATCCTCTGAGGTTTCAGCCTCACATGAAGCATTTCAAATTCGACATTTAAAGGCAATTAAAGCTGTGACACAAATAGGCCACACCAATGCCAACAGGTTTACTGGATGGTTCCCTGGTTTAAGACTCTGATGTCTTGGTTTGTACAGTGTTTATAAAGTTATTTTATCTTTGAAAACTTAATTTCCTATCTTATTTATGTGACAGCAGACAGCATAAAAATAGTCTATCTGTTATTGAAGCTTACATAAGACCTAGATTTCACTGGAGAGGCTGGTGATGTGATCAGTTACTGATTTCACTAGGGTTGCATGTATGTAACTAAAAGCAGAATTTGACAATCTGTCCCTTGCAGTGAGAATGTGCAGACGTACCAAATGTCATAAATGTTCCCAGTTGGAACTAAGACCTGTATTTTTCTCACAGGGACAACGGCACAGATTGGGAAGTTTGTCCTTAGTTCAGAGCTGGGTGGCCTAATTCCTTCTGGTTTATGTTTCAGACCAAAATGAATGTGTACACCAGGGTTGTAAGTGCTGAGAAATTTTGGCTTATAGTGGAAAAGATTACAACAAGCCCAGTGTCAGTGGTATAGAAGGAGCTGACAGCCTCATGTACTCCCACAGAGTGATTGCTAGGCCTTTTGTAAGAAAAAAGACTTTCAGCAGGCAGCCTTGGCAGCAAAGCAGAGAAGATGAGTAGATGACTGAAAGCCATACTGGAAATGGGCAAAGCTGATGGCCATCTGGGATGTGAAATTATGCTGAGTTTGTGTAATGCTGCAAATTGGATTTTGCTCGCAGCTACACTGTTTGCTTCAACTCTTCAGAATTCAAGTAGATGAAGGATGACGAGATTCCAATAAATGTTTCTGCTACAGACAGCCTCTGCATGAGGGAATTTTGCTTCCATGTCCTCTTATCAGTGGTATCAATAGTTCATAGACTTCACAGCACTGTCAAAACTTTCCTTAGAAAATGCAGAATGTCATCTCCTCAACAGTACATTCAGGTTATTAATCAGGGAAAAATGCAGAATTCCTGGGCTGCCAGAGCTGCTCCTTCCCCCCTGCCCACAGCGCTCCTTTTGCCCATCCAGTACTGTGGATGACCTTCCAGACTCCACTTTGAGGAAGCAGCAGCAATGCAGTTTCAGCTAAATGGTGGATGGGCTGGAAAGTGTGACAAGAGTGGGAGGAGAAAAGATTGCAGGCATTAGCCACTCATGTTTGGTGAACATCAGTTTGTCATAATTTGAGGTTTGTGCATATTTAGAAAACATGTGAGATGTTTACTTTCCAAGTACTACAAACGATGCAGGATCAGGCACCACCTTCATCTGAAGAAAAAACTAAAAGACTTCTGAACCTCTTTTGAAAGGCAGTGACTCTTGGAAAAAGACAGTTACTCCAATTACAGAGGGATGTATTAGGTGTTCTGCTGTGACCCAGCAGGAAAATAGAACTTGGGTATTGTGTTGTACTTTCTTCCTCAGTCTCCTTTGAGTAGGAAGGCTTTCATCTGTCTTTGATTTTGTGGATAGCAGTATGCCCAGGTGGCCAACAAGGCCAAAGGAATCCTGGCCTGCATCAAGAATACTGTGGCCAGCAGGAGCAGGGAAGTCATTGTGCCCCTGTACTCAGCATTGGTTAGGCCACACCTTGAGTACTGTGTCCAGTTCTGGGGCCCTCAATTTAAGAAGGACATTGAGACTCTTGAATGTGTCCAGAGAATGGCAACGAGGCTGGGGAGAGGCATTGAGCACAAGCACTACAAGGAGAGGCTGAGGGAGCTGGGGTTGTTTATCCTGGAGAAGGGGAGGCTCAGGGGAGATCTTATTGCTGTCTACAACTATCTAAAGGGAGGCTGTAGCCAGGTGGGGGTTGGTCTCTTCTCCCAGGCAAGCAGCAGCAGAACAAGAGGACACAGCCTCAAATTGTGCCAGGGGAAGTTTAGGCTCAAGGTGAGGAGAAAGTTCTTCCCAGAGAGAGTTGTTAGCCATTGGAATGTGCTGCCCAGGGAGGTGGTGGAGTCACCATCCCTGGAGGTGATCAAGAGGGGATTGGATGTGGCACTTGGTGCCATGCTTTAGTAGTCATGAGGTCTGTGGTGACAGGTTGGACTTGATGATCTTTGCGGTCTTTTCCAACCTTACTGATTCTATGATTCTGTAGTAAATCTCTTTTCACTGGATTTGAAAATTTGAGCGTTGAGTTTGGAAAGCCATCTTGTCTCTGAAGGCCATAATATCTGGGACATCAGTGAAGTAGCAGCTGCAGACTGTGCCACTCAATGGTTCAGTCACACTAGCTCTAGGAATCTCTTGGATTGATGTCAGACTTCACCTAAAGAAGGTGGAGGTGTCTGCACAGCAAAGGAAGAGGCTGCACTATCTTTCCCCTTACTCTGAGGACATTAGGCAAGAATAATATACGGTCTCTCACAGCTTCTCGGTGTGATTCCACATTATCCCTTCTTGAGCAGGATTGCACTGTTTGGCCACTGTCTCTGAACTGCAGAGATTATCAACAAAAACACAAGTTCTTCTGGAGTTTGCTTGATAAGATTTTGTTTATACACTAGGATTAGTTTCTTAGAATCTTTAAATTAAGTTTAATAACACATTAACTTTTCCACCCATATCTAAGCTCTACTGCAAGTCAGTCATCAATTCTGACAGCAGTAAATGCAGCCTAAATAGAAAATACTATTAACTTTGAGTAATTTACACAATAATTACATTACCCAGATGAGCATTTCTCCTAAAAAGAGGTCACAAATGCATTTCTGACTCTTTATTGTTTGCAGTAAATTGGGAAGCTCAGTCTGCACGCAATAATATTGGAAGAGATTTCCAGAGGGTTATTAAAAAGACACTAGTGTCAGAAGACTGTTCCATAAAAACACATGCACTAAAACCTTCAGCATTAATTGAATCATGCTTGTGTTTTGGCAATGCTGGAAACTTGGCTCAGTCATAGCTCTGGTGATTCATTAGTGCTAATTAATGCTTTTTCCAGGCTAGTAACAAACTAAAGAAAGACTGTTTGTCTCTACTGATCCTTCCACAGTTACAGTAATGGTTTGATTTATGTATCAGCCACTTAATGCCGTGTTTCATTAATTTCTAAACAAGTTTCAAAGGGACCCAGGGTGCTTATGTGAAAGCTTAAGAAAAGCAAACAAACAAAAGTGTTTCCTATGAGTACTGCTAGGCAACAGCTCCAGGTTTCCTGAGCTGCCCATACAACCTGCTCTGCCGCTTCTTCCCCAGACACAAACAATCCTCCCAGGAGGGCCTTCACACTCCTTTCCCTCTCCCCAAAAGGCTTGACCAGGCTGGCAGCCACTAGCGCTGTGGTGAGTGCAGAGCTGGGCTGGCCAGTTGGCTATGGGCTCCTAACGGGGACCTGCCCATCCCCTTGGCAGAGCCACCAACCGCACTCACCAAACTCATCCCAAGGCCACTGCTGATCTTCTCAAAAACCTTTCATGACTTCCTACAGGCAGTTGAACTTGAGGGCAAAATTGTACCTTCAGACCTACACCCTGGACCTGAACTGCAGTATTATTGGGCTCTCAGATCTACAGGGTAGCTTTTGACTCCAATATTTTGCTCTCTCTACAGGCACAAAACTGTGTGTGCCAGCAGTAGCATAAAAAGTGTAAATGCTGCAAAAATATGTTACCATTTCCTCTCACTCTGCTGCCCAGTTTAGAAATTTGGCTGGAGGCTTTCACTGCAGTTTGGAATTTTCTTTTAATATCACTTTTCTGTAACTGTTTTCTTTTACATTTTTGAAACATTTTTAGTCCTCGGGAAATGTCTTAGAAGGTGAGTCTGGAAACAGAAGCACTTTACTTATCCACAGATTAAGAGT
>NW_027142378.1:7269452-7414452 GCF_026170545.1 Melanerpes formicivorus
CTTCTATACCCCATGGGAAAATCTTTGCCTGCAATGTTTCTTTGACACTTTTTCATAAGAGGAAAGGAAAAGTTTTGGTGAAGATGAAAAAAATCAGATTTTTTGAATGTATCATTCTAATATATTACTGACTTGACTCTGTAGGGCAACTGACAAGTGTGATTTTACCTCTTGTCTCAGGTGTATGCACTGTTGCCCTCTATTGCCCAGGACCAGAAACCTGGGATGAATCCTTCCCAAGGAAGACCAGCGCACCTCTTGGAAAGCACTTGGGTGTGGTAAGAACAATAGACTCCTCAGAACAGCTTGCTGGCCTACCCTCACCCTCAGGAAGGAGCCAGGGATTTGCTGTAATACTAAATTAATTACAGATGTCTCTCTAGAGGTCTGTATGTCCTATTTCAACCAGGTTTGTATGCTTATTTATACACCATCCAAAGCATGTGATCAACCTGGGTCCTCTAAGCAGAGTGGGAAGACAACCACATTTGTGATTCCTCTTTTCTTGCTGACCTGGAGCGAAGCAGCCTTCAGGGAAGCCAGGGAGGACAGAATCAAATTGAAGATCAAGAATTTTCCTGACCATGATGATAATGACAAGTATTGAGCTCAGAAACTATCACCCAGATAAATGTTGGAAGTCTTGTTACCTGGGCCTGAAAATCACACACAGTGATCAGTTCAGGCTTTGAAGCTGTTCAGAATATGGAAGATCAAGAGAGGAGCAGATGCTCTGCAGTGAGAATAATTTTCACAAGTGGAGATCCAGCCGGGAACAAGCCAGAAAAACTTGACTTGGTGATTTTACAGTCTAGCAAGGCACTGTTAGCGTTCCTTTGGCAAAAGAAGATTGATTTGCTTGTGTAAGATAGGTTACCAAATGCAGAGCTAAGAATTGGTGCTATGCCATGGAACTATTTCTCAAGTCCCTTTTTAAAAGTCTCATGGTACATCATTTAAAATCAGTGTAAGGGGTCACTGGAAAACATTGGTTGCACAGCTTCCATCGAAAATGTAAGTACCTGTTTATAGTTATATATTTATGCAAACAGACAGTGCAGCATAAATAAATATCACCCTTCTTTACTTAGCATCACAATGGAAATGAAATCAGCCATAATTCAATGCATAAAACCTTTATTGGCTCTCAGGAGGATGAGAACAACAACTTTTTCACTGAAATGACCATTGCTCTGTGCTGTCAACACTAGTCCTCCAATGCAGAACAGCCTTCCTAATTGTCCACAGGAGAGGAATATAGTGTTATAGAAAACATTTGGTAACTTGATGTAACCTGGTTTCTTTTGCACAGAAGTTTTAACTGTTTACTGATAGCTGTCACAATGCTCCTATCGATTAATTTCCTATTAAGGAGGTAAAAATGAACTTCATTTTTTGGATTCGGTTCAAAGTCTTTGGTCTTGTCTGAGTAGTTAGTGTAGGAACTTCTGCCTTACATCTCCTGCTCTTCTTGGCCCTTTTCTGACTCAGTCATTAGGAAAGAATGCAATGGTGCAGAGTCCAGTTGTAGGAGACCTGTAGCTGGCGGTGTTCCTCCGGTGTCAGTGTTGGGTCCAGCCTTGTTCAATATATTTATCAATGATCTAGGAGAAGAGATGGGGTGTGCCCCCAGCAAATCTGCTGATGACACAAAACTGGGAGGAGAGGCTGACACCCTGGAAGGCTGCGCTGCCATTCAGCAAGACCTGGACTGACTGGACAGCTGGGCAAAGACAAACCTAATGAAGTTCAACAAGGTAAGTGTAGAGTCCTGCAATTGGTGGGGGGAATAACACCATGAATCAGTACAGGTTAGGAGTTGACCTGCTGGAGAGTAGCTCTGCAGAGAAAGACCTTGGAGTCCTGGTTGATAAGAAGTTATCCATGGGACTGCAATGTGCCCTGATGGCCAATAAGGCCAATAGTATATTCAGGTGCATTATGACAAGTGTGTCCATCAGGCTGGGAAAGGTTCTCCTACCCCTCTACTCAGTCCTAGTTAGACCCCATCTGGAGTATTGTGTACAGTTCTGGACTTCCCAGTTCAAGAAGGACGGGAAACTATTGGAGAGAGTTCAGCAGAGAGCTACAAGGGTCATTAAGGGACTGGAGCATCTCTATTACAAAGGACTGAGACACCTGGGGCTGTTTAGTGTGGAAAAGAGAAGAATGAGAGGGGACCTTATTAATATCTACAAATATCTAAAGGGTGGCCCTCAGGAAGATGGACCCAGTCTCTTTTCAGTGATACCCAGTGATAGGACGAGGGGTAATGGACATAAACTCAGTCACTGGAATTCTACCTCAACATGGGAAAAACTTTTTTACTGTGAAGGTGACAGAGCATCAGACAGATTGCCCAGAGAGGTTGTGGATTCTCCTCTGGGGATCTTCAAAACCCACCTAGACATGTTCCTGTATGACTTGCCCTAAGTGGCAGCAGCTGCACGGGGCTGTTGTGGCCCAAATGCAGCGCCCAGCACTTGGCCTTGTTGAATGCCATCGTGCCTTTATGATCTTCTAAAACACCTATTTGTGATGTAAAGTTCATGAACATAGACCATATCAAATCCAGCAACAGAGAATGTTTCCAGAGTTAACAGGAGGAGTTTTGGAAATGTCATGCCAGAACTTTATGACTTTATTTAAACCAAAGCTGTTAAGATCATATTTACAAATCTGATATTTATATTTCACGATAAAGCAAAAAACTGTCAAGAACACTGACCCCTGCTGTAACAGCTAAAAGCTGGAGGTATAATTATATAGCCCATTCATCTAATAGGGCAGATTTTACATCCAGGATTAAAATATACTTAAAAAAATAAAAAATGTGAGTTTGGACTATAAAAAAATTCAAAATTTTATATTGCCCTCTTACTACACTGTTTTATTGCTTGGTAAAAACAGTCAAACACCTCATGCAGCACTGGAGGCTCTTTTCTACAGTTCTCTTCTGGCTCATCAGCAGTGATGCATTCAAACACACTGAAAAACTGCAATTAATTGCTGAAAACTGACTTGTTTTCAATTGTCTTAGGAGCAAAAAGTTGAACTGTGGAGCCTGCAGCTCCCTCTGCCTCTGCTGTTTTGATGCTTTCATTGTATCAGGAATATCATATTCCTGCTAATGAAGATATAACTCTTTTCTGTTTAATATCTTTTGGGGTTTTTTTTTGTTGACTTCTGGAACAAAAGGTTCCCACTTCGAGCAGTCACACCAAAGGGAGAAATAATCCTTTGCTTTTTTCTCTCAATCTTTCACCCTAGACCCTAAGTGAAAGAAAAGGAAAAGAATGGTCTCCTTTCTTACTTGGTCTGTTTGAGATCTCTCACTTTCTATTCCAAAAACTATTCAGAGGTGTGTGCTCCTGTGTATTGTGCATGGGGGAGTTGTCTCCAGATAGCTCATAGTTTATCGCCTTCCTTTATTTTCCCACAGTCATAGTACCCAAATGTTCTAAGGAATAACCTTTCCTGATGCCAGAAAACACTTTTTTTTCATGTTTTTCTTGCCATGGATACCTTCTTAGAAAAGTTTTTGAGTCACCTAAATCAGAGGAGACGAGCCTTTTCCTCACAGAGGGCCAAGCAGACCTTTCACACACCCTTCACAGGCCACACATTAACACAGAGATTAGTGTTGTTTTATAATCTGGGAGAGGAGAGAAAAAAAAATATGGCTTCAAGTCACATAAAATAAAGTTGCAGGGTAATTCTGCCAATAGCTTCTCACATCTTCTACAAATGACCTCCTCTGCGCACTGGACTCCCATATTTATATATGTCCTAGAAAAACAACTCCTGAATGCTTTATTAAGGGAAATATCATTCACAGAGCATTCTAGCCCTGGAAAAAACCATAAGGAGCATCTCTGAAAGTAAAGCTCATCTCTGATTAGGTTCTCATTTAACTTAAAAAGATATCTACTGAAGAAAGAGGATTACATGCATTTTCTTTCACCAGGTTCTCTACTCTGATATGTTCATTACAACAAGAGGCTGGACAGCAGCACCCATGGATTTCTGTTTCTGGATGACAGTTAACATATACCTTCCACAAAGGTATATGTGTAAGCTATGCCCCTTGAGAAGGTGTGAAATCACCCTGGAACTGGATGGTTCATGCTGGCAGGCTGGTCTACTAACAGACAGGACAAACATCCCACCCTCCAGGTATCCTGGACATGTTCCAGGCACCTGCTTCCCAGACACACCACTAGCTGCTGAAGTATATCTTAGGTAAAATTCATACTTGCATTTCAAAAGAAGCTCCAGAAGAATTACTCTCACCTGTGTCTTCTCTGGGACCACAATAAGAAGAGTTTGCAAGGTTGGACACAGTTCCTCAAAGCTGGGGACTGGACAGCCAGCCCTTCCTCTTCCCACTCAATTGGTCCTCCATGAATTCGTGCTCTTCTTACTCACACATCTGAAGTTTTCATTATGCTAAGAGAATTTTTTTCTACACTGCATGATATGCCTTTGTTCTTTCCACAGTATTTGTTGAGAAGGATGAATTGGATGCACAGAAAGTCATAGCAAGCCTCCGAAAACATACATAAAACCTAACTCAAGACCACATTCATTTAGAGTAGAGCCCAAGGCCTTCTGCTGTGGCTGTTAGGACTTCAGATTTGCTTTATGCTTGTCAGTTGATTAAACTATCATAGGAATTTGTGAAAGGCAACATGCAACAGGCTGTGCCACTAGCTTGGGGTACAAAATGCTTTGAGTTTCCCAGAATATATCTTTTCTTTATGCCTGGAAATTTTCTCTGGGTAGTAAAAGATAATTTTTCCCATTTGTCTGGGTAAGTCAGCCCAGAGAAAAGGTAGCTCTCTGGCTGCCAGATGTACAGCAGCCCCAGGCAAATGTACATTGAGATCACCAGGTGGACGTATTGCTTCATGTGGTAAGTAGATGGACCCCAAATGCACTGTTTCCGTGGTGTACTGTATCTGTGCCATTCCTCTGTTGGGAAATCTGGGACAGACGTATTAAACCCCTCATTTGTTAAAAGTCCTTGGGTTTACATCAGAATTATAGAACTATAGAATTGTCTGGTTGGGAAAAAAAAAGTATCATTGAGTCCAACCAAAACCTAACACCTCCCTGTACACAACTGTTGGACCGTGTTGCAGTGCCCGATGACCCTTCTGGTCTTAGAGTGTAGTATCAAAATGACATCGTGTACTTTTCTTACTTAAAATACTTATGCCTGATTTTCTTCATTGTCAACAGTTCTCTTCCACTCAAAACTCTCAGGCTTATCACTCCCAAATGAAGCAAGTGCTTGACACTGGTTTGGTGATATTAAAAAAAGACCTCAACTGTGGGAAAATCTCAGCTCATGTGTTGGGGAGTAAAGGCGTCCTGGTAGCGCATTGATGCTGGGATGGCTCCTACAGCATCACCTAATCAACTCTGTTTTGGCTGTGTGAACAAACTGAAGTTACTGGGAACCAGGCCAGCAGCTGGACAACTAAAGGCTGAGGTGGGGATCAGCAACATATGGTCTTGACCACTCTGTTGAACAAAAAGCAGTTTAGATGCTGATCCTTAGTCCATTTATCTATAGAGCCAAAGCTAGTCAGTAGAAATTGTGATTCTAGCTATCTATAAGAATTGTCTTGTACATGTCACATATTGCCAAAAAATAAAAATCTAACTTTTATTCCTACTTTTGAACACAAACTCAGCACTAAGCAACTGGCTAAGCATATACAAGTGGTGGCTCAGGGGGCACATAAATGGAGACATGCAAAATAGGCATTAGTGCTGCAGAAAAAGAGGTCTAAGATGTGACGCTAGAAGCAGAGTGAAGGAAACTGTCACACAGTCTTGCAACTGCTGTAACACAATGGTGAAATCTCTTTGTCCTGTCCTACACAGTTCAGCTACGTACCTATTACTCTGTTCTTTCTCCAGTGAAAAACAGTCAGGGCTTTTTTTCTTCAGTGTAATGGAGAGCCAGAGACTCTCCCCAGCTTTGTTATCAGATGGTTTCCCTGAAGCTGTAGGTCAGCCTCCCAAATTTTCTGTGTGCACCGGGAGCTAAATGAGCTAACCTTCTGTCAAACACTGAAATCTGGGACATATTTTCCACTTTTGCAAACATTAGTCTAAGTGAATCAAGTACTTAATGTGGCACGATGAGGAGGAACCCCGGGGAAAAACTAGTGAGCTCATAGTCCAAGACCGATGCAGTCATAGTACTCAAAGAAAAAGAAAGAAAAAAAGCACTCAAATTTTCCACTATGATAAAACCAGAAGCAAGTGCTAGAACGGGTAGGTTTTGACATCCATTGTTCAGTGTCACTAGACTGTTATTTTTTCTATATAGTAGAACAGTGGTTAATTCATAGCTCCTGGGATAATTTTTTTCCAAGCATAAATCACTGTAAGGTTATTCCAACCCCCCTCCCTCCCCCCCCCCCCCCCCCCAGCCTCCCCTCCCCTGTATCAACCAGTGGTTTGTAAAAATATAAATGCAGAAAGAAATAAACCATACAAGCTGGCAGGTCGTTTTAGTGGCATTTAAAACAACCGTGGTAGTTATAAACAGTAAACAAAACATAGTAACCAATTTAAACACTAGAGATTGTTGTATCATAGGAGCATAAATCATTAAGTGAATAATTTCAGCAGGAGTGACTCCAATACAAAAATTAAGCCAACAGTACCCCCTGTGGCAATAATGAAGTACTGTATTTCTTGCAGCAAACAACTGAGACAATTTGTGGTTGCAGCTTGGAAACCCTCTGAAGTTGATCCTTGGAGGAGAGATCCCCAAGAAGCTTCAGCACAAAGTACTTCTATAAAGAATTATATTCCAGACGTATTTTCACAAACACAATCCAGAGCCTATGAGCGATGGAGATGAGGTTAGAGGTATTTAGAGAAGAGATGCAAGCACATAAATGTAATGGGAGACCACTGCTTGGATCCAGAGAGTTCTGTGTTTTCAGACAACACCACTGGCTATTTTTCTGAAGAACCTTAGTGACACACCAGTGCTACGAAGTAGAAGATTAAAATACAGAAGGGTCTGGCGATGCAGTGTTCAGTCTGGCTAAACTCCTATCACAGTAGGACTGAACAGTTCAGTTCCAATATCTCAGCTGGCCATTTATGAAACAATGAAGCACATCTGAAATGAAATTATGCTCCCCTCCCCTCAGCCAAATCCATGCTCCATCTCTTTCTACTGCCTAGATATGAAGCTTAGAGCGCCTAGGCTTCTCCCTAGACATTAATCATAAGTCAAAAGTTTGGGGTCTGACTCTGTAAGTCTCCTTCATTTGCCAGGAAAATTGCAGAACTTCCAGGTTACATGAATGCTGCTCAGACAAAAATCTCATTTAGTTATCATCTTCAGATTTTGTCTCCTCTTCAAACAGATGAGAACATCCAAAAATTGCTGCTGGAGTTTGAGGGAATGCAGTTCACTCCCACCTACTTTTGTATGAGAATTGTTTTATTTCTCTGCTATTAGTCCTTCCAGTACCAGCATTTTGTGAATGGGAACAAATTTTATCTTTTTAATGTCAGAGGATACTACAGAAGGAAAAATTAAACTCATGTGATGCTACCTCACTTCAGAAATGCCTTTTAATTAATGAGCTCATCGCTCCTGTTCCAGCATTCTACATAGGGATTTCTACATGGGGAAATACGCAGAGATTTACTGTTGCCTTTGGCCAAAGCTCTAATAACTCTAATAACAACAAGCCCTAATAACTCTTAAGAGCTGAGAGGTCATGATGTGTCCTGTTAAAAATACACATCCAGTAGCAGGCAATATTCTGTGTTTTCACAGGTAACTCCATGTAAATGGGGAAGGGGCACTCTGGCATTTTAAGATGGTGTCATTTACATACTAACCAGATAACAGGTCAGAATCTTGGAGGTGTTCAGGAGGAGACTTGATGGGGTACTTGGTGCCATGGGTTAGCTGTTTGGGTGAGTTGGATTGGTTGATGGGTTGGACACAATGATCTTGAAGGTCTCTTCCAACCTGGTTTGGTTTATTCTAAATAAAAATAAAGGTTTATTCTATTCTGTGGGAGTGAGATATGTCAGACTTTGATGAATACAGCTCATACACAAACATCCATCCACCATGTCTAACAGTAACCTGTACAAAAAAATAACAAATACCTTGCTGAGGCTGAGATTTTTTTCCTTTCCTTTTCCTTCCATATGTGCCTTAGTGTTTGCTTTATTTCTGAAGCAGCATTGGGCATGAGAATCCTGACAATGGCCAGCTATCATTGCTGTGCAGGGCTGTGCAGGCAGACCAAGAGTTAATAACATATTTAGTCAAAAAGCAGAAGGTTTAAGGATATTTCCCAGATCAAATATTTTTCAGGTATGAAACACTGCTGTAGATCTTTGCATGCAGAAGGATTCTGAATCACTCACTGGGAAACATTGTATCACCGAGAAGATTCCTCGGAGAAGACTGAAGTGTCTCTTGAACATGATGGCAAATTACTCAGCTCTAGATACCATTAAAAAGCTGCTTAAGAGGAACAGGTGGTTTGTGGAGCTTTGCACTGGACAACATATCCTGAGTTTGTGGTTTTGAGGCCAAGACTATTCAATCACTGGTTAACTGAAAAATAATAGATACTGACCAAGACTCGCATCTCTGACCCCATTGGGAGACCATGGGAGAAACGAATGCTCCACAGGTGAGTGCTGCACCACAAGGTACACCCTGGCCTCCTGTAGTAAGTAGGATCTTTTCACCAGTGAAGGCTATCCATTTTTCACAACAGAAGCCAGGCCAGCCCCCAACTAACTTTTCAGCCAAAATTGCTAGAAATTACTTAATAAGAATGAAGAGCATAACCTATGAACAAAAATGAAGAGGGGAACTTGGCCCCTGAAACACACCTTTTTAGGTTCCAGGTTAAGCTCTAGCATTGGGCTTGAGAGATGGGACAATGCCAAACTCATGAAGCTCAACAAAGCCAAGCCCAAGGTGCTGCACCAGGGTCCGGGCAATCCCAAGCACATAGACCTGGACCATATTGTTCAGGGCTCATGGAAACTTACTCCTTGAGACTACACCTCTAGTCCAGGAAGATCTTGTCTCATATCTGAAAGCACAATAGAATAGAATAAACCAGGTTGGAAGAGACCTTCAAGATCATTGCGTCCAACCTATCATCCAGCACCACCTAATCAACTAACCCATGGCACCAAGCACCCTGTCAAGTCTCCTCCTGAACACCTCCAGTGACGGCTACTCCACCACCTCCCCGGGCAGTCCATTCCAATGGGCAATCACTCTCTCTGTGTAAAACTTCCTCCTGACCTCCAGCCTGAACTTCCCCTGGTGCAGCCTGAGACTGTGTCCTCTTGTTCTGGTGCTGGCTGCCTGGGAGAAGAGACCAACCTCTGCCTGTTTACAAGCCCCCTTCAGGTAGTTGTAGAGAGCAATAAGGTCACCCCTGAGTCTCCTCCTCTCCAGCCCCAGCTCCCTCAGTCTCTCCTCATAGGGCTTGTGCTCCAAACCCCTCACCAACTTCGTTGCCCTTCTCTGGACTCGTTCCAGCAAGTCAACGTCCTTCCTAAACTGAGGGGCCCAGAACTGGACACAGTACTCGAGGTGTGGCCTAACCAGTGCAGTGTACAGAGGCAGAATGACCTCCCTGCTCCTGCTCCCAATGCCAATAGAGGGTCTGACATACGATCTTCAAAGAACAGAAAAGGCAATAGTGATCACAAATGTAACACCGGCTGCAAGTTAGTTCTGCTACTTGAGGAGATCTGTTTCTGTGTACCAGATTTAACTCCCTCAAAGATGGGACACAAGGTTTATCAGCAGTGCTGAAATCTGCAGCTGTTGTTTGAGAACATCAGCCAAATATCCCACGCCAGGAAACACAGAATAATTTTGTAATAACTGAAACAGATAGTGAATATAGTTTTGCTAATCATTTCCCTCTATTTAGCTTTCTTCAGGGTGCATTTGGGCTACTACATAAGATTGTCCTTTCCTCCATTCAGCAAAGACATTGACAAACTGCAGTGAATGCAATAGAGAACCACCAAGTCAATTGGATTGGAGCACATTAAGTGGGAGAAAAACAAATGGATTAGGTTTGCTCAGCCTGCAGAAAAAGAAACTATGGCTGGATTTTAACTTCTGCTTGCCACTCTCTTATGAAAGAGGGATCATAGAAGACATAAAGCCAGGCTTTTCTCAAGGTGTACAGCAAAAGAAAAAGAGGCAACAGCCACAGGTCACAGGAAACAGAATTCTGTCTGACCATTAGACAAAAAACCCCAAACCAAAACAAACCCAAACCAAAACAAACAAATAAAACAAAACACAAAACAAAACAAGAACCAACCAACCAAACTCACAGTGAAGGTAGTGCAACACTGGAAGAGTCCACAAGCATAAAATGAGACGCCTTCACTGTTGTGAGAGGAGACCAGTTGTGGTTCACTAGCAGAGATTCTGGCCTCAAGAGCCTGATTTTCCCAGAGGGAGTAAACATCTGCTGTTTCCACTGAAGTAATTTATGTCAGTCTTTACTACCTTGAGGAAATTAAAGGTAGGTTGCTGAAGATTAAAGGAATAGGTTTTTAAAACTTCTTTATGGAAGGTGCTGAACACCTAGGACAAGTGAAACACATCTTACCAGTTTAAGTACCCTGAAACTGTTGCTAAAACAACCCTAGAAAAGCAGGCTCTCATTACTTTATGTGTCTCTTTTGTTGTTTACACGGGTCAGATTTCCTTTGCTACCCCCCCCACCCCCACCCCCCCACCGTGCTATTGCAGTCCTGTATTTATTTTCCAGGTCATGTAGATTCATGCACTGGAAATTTAACTTTGAAGAAATGAGAGGGGAAGAAGAAAGAAAAAAAGAAAAAGATAATCTTAAATCTACCAAGTTTAAAGGGGAGAGAATGAAAGTTCAGTTCACATGATTAACTGTCATAAGCACAGTACATACCATCAGAGGTGCCAAAGCCTGACTTGAAAGGTTTTAAATGTTTCAAGCTGTGCAAGCATGCGTTTCTTCAAACAGGCAGAACTGATTATGATGATCACAGGCAAAATCTTAGTTAAACAGAGGATGTGCAGGTTTTGTAAACTGTTATACAGCTATTACTAAGTATTGAAATAAATGGTTTGCATGTTTATTGGCATTAGAGTCTTTTTTTTCCTCCCCGCTACACCCCTAGGAAGAATAAGGAATGCTGCAGGTGATGAAGATAATTTTCATCATCAACACAGGACAGGCAATGAGCCTGGAGAAACCCAAACTTGATCAAGTGTTCTTAGATTCCAAAAACATTGGTAAATTTTGCAATAGTGTTCATTTCTGAATAACTCTTTTATAATAGCTAAGGTCCCAGATGCCACACAAAAATGTCCTTCTTTAGGTTTTGGTGGGGGTGTTTTTTTTTTGTTTGGTTGGGGTTTTTTGTTTGTTTGTTTGGGTTTTCTTTGTGGGTTTTTTTCCTCCCCTTTATGACTTAAAAAATATACATTCTGGTCATACCACAAAGCTGAATGAACATCCATTCCTCGGTGTGTCAGGAGCTGTGCACTCTCCTGTACACTCAGCATTTATAGATGAATGAATGGAAGGAAGCATGGGAAATGCTGAAAGTAAGGATAGGGTCACGAAACCCATATTGTATATTTCTTTTCATGCTCCTAACTCCAAATAAAATCTTGCTAAGCTGAACTATATCTATTTAAAGAAAAAACAACTGGGAGAGGTCATTATTTGAACGCTCCCAAGTCTTGTTTTACTTGCACAAAAGACTGAATTGATAAAAGGTATGAAGCAAGCTAAAAGTTTAAACAGAGCTTTGCAAGTTTTGCCAGTTTGAAACTTACGTTAAACTGGCATCACCTTAAGACTGTAAAGTCTCACATTATTCCAGCCATAGTGTACCTCCAAAACAGTTAAATGTTCACAGCCCATCTCCAAAACACCATCTTCACCATTCACCAGCAGCTCAGACAGATGAAAACATGGAGAGGTGGACACAGAAAACATCTGAATATGGAAAACCTTTTTACTTAGAATATGATGGGAATTTACATCTTCAGTTTAGGTGAAAGCTATTCACCATCCCTGGAGGTGTTCAAAAAAATGTAGACATGGACTTCCAGCCCCTAGTATTCTGTGATTCTATGAGAGATGTCACTTCAGAACATGATTTAATGGCCATGGTGGTGTTAGCTCAACAGTTGGACTCAAAGATCACAGTGTTCTTCTCCAGCTCGAATGATTCTACAATTCCAACAAGGCTGGTGAGGGGTTTGGAGCACAAGCTCTATGAGGAGAGGCTGAGGGAGCTGGGGGTGTTTAGTCTGGAGAAAAGGAGGCTCAGGGGAGACCTTATTGCCATCTACAACTACCTGAAGGGTGGTTGTAGGCAGGTGGGGGTTGGTCTCTTCTCCCAGGCAACCAGCACCAGAACAAGAGGACACAGTCTCAAGCTGTGCCAGGGAAGGTTTAGGCTGGATGTTAGGAAGAAATTCTTCACAGAGTGATTGGCCACTGGTGGGGTCACCATACCTGCAAGTGTTTAAAAACAGATTGGATGAAGCACTCAGTGCCATGGCTTAGTTGATTAGTTGGTGTTGGGTGGTAGGTTGGACTGGATGATCTCAAAGGTCTTTTTCAACCTGGCTAATTCTGTATTCTGTATTCTATATGGCAAAACGAATTAGTAGTTCCCAGGGACAGAAAGGTCTTCATAGGCAGATCAGGTTGTACACTAAGGTTTAAAGATGTGCTTGTTGTGTTGTGTATGTCAAAAGTGAGAAAATTAAGGAACAACATTGTGAACTTCAACCCATCCAAACAATAAATTATAAATATACCTTGCTTTCCACAGAAAGACAAGATGTTTTTCCCAAATTTTATTGTCTATTCATTTGCTCTCCCAGCTCAAGACACCTTCCAGATTACAATGTGGCACTCCATTCTTAGGACGGACCGTGATTAAGTCCACTGAAAGGAGACATTTCAACTTTATTCTTATTAAGATGTAGTTAACATTCTCCTGGCGGGCATTCCTGATCGGATAGATTCAAAGCACCTTCTGTAAGTTGAGATAGTCTCCTCCATTTTTGTGGAATATGAGCAAATCTGATTTGTTCAGGGTGACAAAATATTTTGCCTTCTATGCCTGGAGTTTCTCCTTTCTCTCATTTCATGATCTACGTGAAACAGGATCTGGAAACAGCAATAAAAGATTGAGTTTGGGGTGGTTTTTTTTTCTGCAGACTGAGTATCTCATAATGAATGATGGACCTCCTCTCTAAATACAGAGACATACACTTCTATCTATCCATACTTAGCTCTTTCTCATGCATGTGAACTTTACAAATATGCATCATTCTGCATGCACTATTCAGAAGAATATTATAGAACCTATAGTATATGAAAGTGGTCATTCTACGGTATCCTTAGATTTGTAATGGGAAAAGGCAGATGCAAAGGGAAATCTAAGAGGTTGATTAATACCAGAAAAGGGATAAAACAGAGTGGATGCCTGAAAATCTTACTTCATTTCTATCTAAGGTCACTAATTTAATTTTCTCTTACCATCCATGTGGGTTTTCTTGTTTGGGAGTTTTTTGTTTTCTAATTTCCAGGAATTCCTGGCTGTTTATTCTATAGCAAACCAATGGGACTTTGAGTCTATGGTATGTTGTGGGAAATGTCTCAGTGGTACGTGTTTTCTGTTAAAGGCTGCTGAGGAGTTGCCTTGGTGTAACCGAATAAACACTAACTATCCCACTTTTTAAAGGGAGTGTAGTCTGTGCACCAATTAAAGCCAAATGTCTGTGTAATGGTTAAGATATTGTTATGTGTCATCCTCCCAATATTCAGCAAAGAAGTGTTCCACAAGTGCCTTGAAATCAAATTGCCAGTATTACAAAAAATCTTCAAATAGATGTGTGAAGGCAGATGGTTTGTTTATATACAATTTTAATAAGAACAGTGTTTTTCTAATAAAATCTTGTGTGATTCATCCAACATATAAAGGAGAACAGGGAGTAGGCTATATGCACACACATACCACGCTCCAATTATTCAAAGTGCTCCAGTGCCAGCCCCAAGCCTGACCAACGATGCGTTCCCCAACACTCAAGCTGCCTGGATGAGAGTGGGCAGCTGGGGCTTCAGCTTAGCATCTGGTAAGATGATGGCCACCCCATCCAATCTCCCCTTTGCCACATCCTTCCCTGCCTCTAACAAAAGCTAAATGTTAAATACAGGAGCAAACTGCTGCCACTGGCACTTGGTAGATGCTTGTCCCCGATCTAGGTCCAGCCTCACTTGTACTTGCCTCCTCCCATTGCTAATATTTCTCCCAGTCCTCCACAGCTGTTTTCTTATCACACTACTGAGTGGTTATTTTTCAAGTGGCTTCTCAGAGCAGATGTTCTACAGGCACGTGCTCTTTAGCCTTCTGTTGACATTATTTGTGTTACAAAAGAAGCACTACTGTCACCCTGCTCTCAATGCAAACAAACAAAAAGAAAACAAAGGGGAAATTAAACCTGGAACTTCAAATAAGCAAAGCATCATTTGGTTTTTAAAATACTTGCTGATAATATTATATAACCCTGATCAGCCTGGATCATGTAGTTAGTATTGCACAATTCAGAAAGAATAAGTTTTTTCAATATGTCTATTGCTTTGAAAGCTCTAGTCCCTGCCTAGCTGCAGGACAACTCATTTAATACTTAGCAGTAAAGGCTACATGAGAAATAAAATGTGGCACGTGTACATTTGCTTTTTAGACATGCATAATTTCACCACCAAATTTGTATTATATGCAATAATAGAAAAGTCCCAAAATAAAGCATGCATCATTTGGTTTCATGTCACCAGATGAGTCAATTCACCCAGAGAACCCTGCCTCTGCTCCCTCCACATACAATGGGGCATGTTCTTTGATTTACCTGGCCCTAATATCTTTCTATTCCAGTGACTAATGCAGATATATTCACTTAATGCAGCTGTGCTCAGATTTTCACAGGGTGTTTGGAGGTGCTGCAGTTACACTCAGATAGTTCTTAGGTCAACACTTCAAAGTTAGTGAGGAAGAGCTCACTGAAGAGGAGTATCATTGGAGGCTGGATTTCAAAGAGAAATGTGCAGCCAATCAGTCCTGTAGAAATAAGACTGGGTTGGAGGCAACATCTGTGTGGAGAAAACAAACAAATATTTTAAGAGTTTGGGAGCTACAAGCAGTGGCCAAGATTCCCCCGCTGAGTATAAAATCGGAATTGCTCCGTGAATTACAATTAGGTTTCATGGGAGCTGTTCCAGTTAAAACCAGCTGAAGAGCTAACCCACAGCCCACAGCTTCTGGCTTTGACCAAACTGCAGATTCTGCTATGTACCCTTGATGTGGAAGCATGGCCCTGAAGAATGAGGACAAAAGCAGAAAAATCTTGACTCAGGCCACCTCATGCCTCTGCTCCACTTGGCCTTTCTGTACAACCAGTTCATTAAACAATACTTCAAGTGCCTGATTCATCCTCTCTTGTGCCAGTGAAATTGTTGGATACAAACCGCCATAAAACTGGAGCCACACAGGGCTCAATTAATCCCAAGGCTTTTGAAAGGGTTGATTAGCTAATGCTTTTTGAGTTCTCATTAGTATAAAGGATCAAATCTCACACAGATTTCTTTGACTTCCAGAAGCTTAGGACGTTGAGGCTGGAGGAGAGCAGCAGCATGACAGTGACAGGTCATCAGGGAACAAGTTTGGAGACAGTCTATCAACCAAGTAGCCTTGTGTAATTTTGTATGATAGATCTCTGCTCTGAAAGGCAGCTTCAGCTCCCCACTCATCAGCTTAGGAAAAACAAATCCAGCTTCTTCTGTTTACAGTCTCTCCCTCCTCAGACTAACACTTCTTCTTTCTCACTGTCCTACATACTACTGAAATATCTGGGATGGTGGCCCATACTAAGAACTCATACCAAGTTGCCCCATTAGTCAGATCTCCCTGAGGATAGGCCAAATGCCTCATGTCAGATACCTCCCCATCCCACAGACTGTTTTGCTACAGCAAGAAAACAGTGCAATGGTTTGGAAATACATCCACCACCTCAAAACACAACAGTGGGATATAAGCAGATGAGAAGCCAAGGTAAGGAGAGAAAGAAAAAAGAAAAGGGCTAAATACAGTTGTGTGTGTGCATGCATGTGGGTATTTACTCTCACACACATACACTATATGCAATATGCTCCCAAAATACCTAAGATGGCTGAGAAATTTCAAGGGTAAGCACAGTATATTATAAGAAGGCATAAAAGAAATAAAGTAGCTGACTTTGAAAGTACTTTTGATTGGATTTCTACTAACTGTGGGAAAGCTACTAGGGGGAAAGTGGGAAATATTTAAGCAACTGTTGGAAAGTGCACAGCTGAAATTCTTCCCACTTCAATCTAAATAGGGAAAAGTGCAACACAGGCCATTGTGGTTAGGTAAGGAATGAAATGCAAAGAGTTTTACAAGCAGAAAGCTGAAAGCTTTTAAAAAAGATAAACAAATCTGGTGCAGAGGATTTGGAGGCACTGTATGTAAAAATAAGCAGAAGTAAGTTAAAGGATCAAATTAAAGGAGCAAATGGAATTACTGAATGATAAACTACATAAATATTTCAAGTGACAACAACAGGCTCATGTTAAACAAAAGGGCAAATACAATAGTGGTCTCCTGAAAATGCACAAAAAATGAGAAACAGGGACAAAGGAAATGGTCTAATAATAGTATAGAGAAGGAAGGGGAAAAACAAGGATTATATTACTGCTTTTGATTTAAAGCCCAGTTTTACAGGAATTGAAATGCATCTCTTTACTCTTTACATGGCTTTCTTCTGTCATACAGATCTTCAAAGCAAGGCAATTCTGCATTGGGCTATGGAGGCTATACTCACCTCTGTATCAATATATGCTCCTGCTGTATGATGGAGAGAGGCACTGCACTGTGGTGTATAAAGCAGCATTTTTTCTTTCCAGCTCCACACCTGTTATGTGTTAAGCTTATTTTCAGTGACAATGAAAAACATTTAGGATGACCTAATAGATGTATACAAAATAATGAAGGAAGTGATAATGATGCACATCATAAAACATCCTCCCATCCAAGAGGCTCAACAGCCATGAAATGTGGCAGAAGCATTCTAAACGTAAACACAAATAAACACCAAGTAAGAATCTTTTCCACAAAGACAAATCAACGCCCGGAATAAATGGTCATGCTGGGCAATAAAAGCAAACTGCTACAGTGATTTTCATAATTTCATACTGCAAATTAAAATGCAGAACATTGAAAAGCAGGGGTGTGTCCAGTCCTGGGCCCTTCAGTTTAAGAAGGACATTGAGACACTCAAACGTGTCCAGAGAAGGGCAGCGAGGCTGGGGGGAGGCCTCGAGCACAAGCTACGAGGAGAGGCTGAGGGAGCTGGGGTTCTTTAGCCTGGAGAAGAGGAGGCTCAGGGGAGATCTTATTGCTGTCTACAACTACCTGAAGGGTGGTTGTAGCCGGGAGGGGATTGGTCTCTTCTCCCAGGCAAGCAGCAGCAGAACAAGAGGACACAGTCTCAAACTGTGCCAGAGGAAGTTTAGGCTCAAGGTGAGGAGAAAGTTCTTCCCAGAGTGAGATGTTAGCCATTGGAATGTGCTGCCCAGGGAGGTGGTTGAGTCACTGTCCCTGGAGGTGTTCAAGAGGGGACTGGATGTGGCACTTGGTGCCATGGTTTAGTAGTCATGAGGTCTGTGGTGACAGCTGGGATTGTTTAGCCTGGAGAAGAGGAGGCTCAGGGGTGACCTCATTGCCCTCTACAACTACCTGAAGGATGGTTGTAGCCAGGAAGGGGTTGGCCTCTTCTCCCAGACAACCAGCACCAGAACAAGAGGACACAGTCTCAAGCTGTGCCAGGGGAGGTTTAGACTCGAGGTGAGGAGGAAGTTCTTCACTGAGCGAGTAATTCGTCATTGGAACGGGTTGCCCAGGGAGGTGGTTGAGTCATCGACCCTGGAGACATTCAAGGGGAGATTGGACGTGGCACTTGGTGCCATGGTCTAGTCATGGGGTCTGTGTTGATAGGTTGGACTCGATGATCCTCGAGGTCCTTTCCAACCTAAGTGATACTGTGATACTGTGATACTGTGACAGACAGCTCTGTTCTCTCTCAGTTCTGTTAATTGTTGTCCTGAGGCACAATGCTTACATGTTCAGATACTGCTCAAACCCACTGGGCAACAATCCTTTGTTTACACACAGGGCAATTCTCAATCCAAGCTTCTCTTCTCAGTCTCCAGAAGATGTTTTCACGTTGCTCTTCAACAGACTGTGTTTTGAGGCAAGACAAAACATGGTTTCATTATTGCTTTGCCTGAATGATTGCTGATTACCACCCACTATGGATGTGGAGGCTTGTGCTGTGTTCTGGCCCTAGTGTTCTGCAGCTCTCACCTCATGTCCCACTCCCACAGCCAAATCTGCAGAATATGATGATGGCTGCCACTCCCCACTGCCCTCTGCCAGACTGGAAACCAGCCACTGAGAAGCTGCATCTCATTACTGTCACTGGCCAGTGCTGAACTGGGTTTGTGTACAGTGATTAATCCAATGAATTTGGCATGCAGAAAAAATAAGAGAGTCTCAAAATTGCATTATTTTACTGAAAACACCTGGATACCCTTAAGAAACAAATATAACAACACTAACACTGAGCAAAAAGAATCACTAGGAATTTTAAGAGGGGGAAATAACTTGAAGTCATGGGTTTTATATACAAGAATCAGCTTGTAGCATTATCAAATTACCAGAACAAGAGGACACAGTTTCAGGCTGCACCAGGGGAGGTTCAGGTTGGATGTTAGGAAGAAGTTCTATACAGAGAGAGTGATTGCCCATTGGAATGGGCTGCCCGGGGAGGTGGTGGAGTCGCCGTCATTGGAGGTGTTCAGGAGGAGACTTGATGGGGTGCTTGGTGCCATGGGTTAGCTGTTTGGGTGGGTTGGATTGGTTGATGGGTTGGACACGATGATCTTGAAGGTCTCTTCCAACCTGGTTTGGTTTATTCTAATAAAGGTTTATTCTAATAAAATGCTCTGGGATGTGGCTAACATGAAAACTGCAGGTTTCCCATTCTGCTAAAATAGTTGGGCAGGATTTCATTCATTGAAAGTTTTTGGTTTAATAATAAAAATAGGCTGGTATGAATTTAAAAAAGATTAAAAGCAAAAGGAGTTAAATGTCCTACAAATTAGGTCAAAATCTACAATTTTCACTCAGTTGGTAATGTCTCTTTCCTCCTTCCATCTGTAGCATTTTGAAAAGAGAAGGCACTTTAGAATGTGAGCTTCACTCAGTTTTCTTGCTTCTCCCATAATAAAATATAGTAAAACCGAAAGCTTTAGTAAATTCATACACCCTCTCGTATCAAATGGCAGATATGTACTGGTAAAGTCAGAAGCCAAGGTGTCTAGATAGGTAATTCTTCTATACCATTTTCAAAAAGACTCTGATATTAAACCACTTCAGTGTCACAGTGGCCCAGATTTTTGGAGCCTCTCTAAAACTCAAGGTCAGAATTACAAACTGTCATACAATGCAAGAATCATCATCAAAGAAAAGTTTTGCCTTACAGTCCCATTTAGTATTTCAAATAGTTACCATACAGAACGGCACTGACCAAGACAGAGAGGAGTAGAAGGGAATTGCACCCTCAAATCCATTCAATAGGCATTCTGCAAGTAGATCTAACTTCATATTTGATCCATGGAACAAAAGGAAAGGGAAGTGATGATGTCTCAAAGGTGTTTATTTCCCATGTTCCATTGCTATGAATTCCTATCTTCTCAAGCTCACTGTATGCAATATTAATTTAAATGAGGTTATAGAATCATAGAATGGCCTGGGTTGGAAGGCAACTCCAATGGTCATCTAGCCCAATCCCTTCTGCAGTAAGCAGGGGCGTTCTCAACTAGATCAGGTTGCCCAGAGCCCTGTCGGGCCTCACCTTGAGTATCTCCAGGGATGGGGCCTCAACTACCTCCCTGTTGAAGTGTTCCACTACCCTGATGGTAAAGAACTCGTTCCTAAACCTATTCTTCTCTGGTTTGAAACCATTGTCCCTCATCCTGTCACTACAGATCTTTGTAAACAGTGTCGATCCATCCTTCTTATAGGTTCCCTTCAGGTACCGGAAGGTCATTATTAGGTCTTCCTGAAGTCTTATCTTCTCCAGGATGAGCAACCCCAGCTACCTCAGCATGCCTTCATAGCAGAGGTGTGCCAACCACCTGATCATTTTCATGGCCCTCCTCTGAACCCACTCTGTCAGGTCCACATCCACCCTGTATTGAGAGCTCCAGCTGGACGCAGTACTGCAGGTGAGGTCTCACCAGAACACAGTGGCAGAATCACCCCACACGAGCTGCTGGCCAAGCATCTTTTGATGCAGCCCAGGACATGATTTTTCTGGGCTGCAAGCACATGCTGTCTGCTCAAGTCCAACTTCTCGTCCATCAGCACCCCCAAGTCTTTCTTCCACATGGCTGCTTTCTATCACCTCATCCCCTAGTCTGTATTGATAGTGAGGATATATAACAGGAGAATTCATTCTTGTTCTGCAGCTTTCACCCAGCTTGCAAAATCCTTTCAGTATTTATAATCTTGTTTACATTTCTAAGCTATTCTTTCAATCTACTGATGTGATGATAACAGCATCTTTTTCATACTAATGGTCTGTAGTCTGTCTCTACACTCATAAACTAATTAGGCCCAACCCTTTTCAATGAAAACACAACAGCTCAAAAATTGCAGTGTTTCTCTAAGTAGAAGAATAATTTGTGATTACAGTTAATGTGACAGCATACCCAAATGTGTTATTTCTACATATAAAATACACCAGAATCTCAATTACAGATGTCTTGTCTGCATATTTGTACTTATGTGTATAGAAAATAAGTGCTTGCACCATGTTACAGACCTCAGGACTTTCTCACTCTCTATATCTGAACAGCTAAACATGATACAAAAGCTGTATCATCATTAGTAATCAAAGTTAAGCTCAAATCCTTTCACACTGAAACTGCTGTTTAAGCAAATTAATATTTGCTCATTCCAGATCTTACTGCAATGTAAGATCTCGTTCCCTATAAAACAAGTCCATGACAGCTACTTTTGCTTCCACAGTATCTCCAAAAATATACTCTTTTATACAACCTCTACCCCAAGTTCATCTTGGTGCTCTTCTTAAAAAAAGGTGCATTTTTCCTTCCTGACCTCTTCCCTAGCAAAGACAGATAGATTGTGTGCAGAGTTTATTACGAGATCGATCAAGATAATTGAGGTATAATTTTCTCAGCGATTTCTGTCATCATTTTTAATGGCAGAGATGATTACATTTCTTTTTCACCCATCTGGGAAAACACACTGTGTTCACATGGAAGTTCAACATTTCAGCAAGGATGTGAGACCATCTTTTTAGATGAAGCTAACAGCTCTGTCATTAGGCCGTCCCCTCTTGAGACTTCATTTTTCTTATTAATTATTGTCACCACTATCTCTGTTGCAGAAACAACCAACTATACCTGAGACTTCTCTTCCTCTGGCAAAGAATCAGCCAACGTCAAGCCCAAAACGCAGCTATGGTTCTGAAGATCGTTAAAGATTCACATCCTCCTTATAAAAATCTTCCTAGGAAATCCTTTTTTTATAGCACATTTTGTTCTTTTTTCTTTTTAAGAATGACTGTTGAACGTTCACGTGAAAACAAGGTTCATCTTTGTTAAGGTCACCTCAAAAATCAACTCCAAGTGCCACATTTTTTGCTGGACTGACCATGCACAAAATTCTCTTCTTGTTTATGGCAATCTTCTGGTGCCATAATTTAAGTGAATTACTCCTAATTGCATCCAACCTTTCAGAGAACAGGATCCTGACTGTCTGCTTTGTTATTTTTCGCTCAATATTTCCCACCCCCCTCCCCCCCCATGTTTTTCTGTTTCTGGTAACTGCGAGATCACTTACCACAAGAAGCATTTCTGTTCTGAAATATATACTTTTGGACTTAATATTAGGCAATTTTCTGGATGTGAGATGATAACATTCCCTTTCACTTTGATCACTTACACTCCAATCAATTTTAACTACCAGTTTGCTACCCAGGAATTTTGTTATCATTCACCTCCAGTCCTTAATCCTCGAAAACTGACTTGCAGTCCAAGCTTTTGCCTCTGCTTACCATTAAGGTAAATCCAAAACAACAAATAGGATAACAACACAGGCATGAGTGTATATTATTGCATGTATCATTTGTATTAGTGGTTTGAACCCCAGATTTATTGTTTTTTCTAAACCTGGCAATGGTAAAATGTTCCTACTGGATTTGAAACCAGTGATTTCCAACCAGTGACATAAGCATATCTAAGCTTCAATGTCCACACCATATTTAAACATCTGTGTCCATATTCATAGAATCATAGAATCAACAAGGTTGGAAAAGACCTCAAAGATCACCAAGTCCAACCTGTCACCACAGACCTCACGACTACTAAACCATGGCACCAAGTGCCACATCCAATCCCCTCTTGAACACCTCCAGGGATGGTAACTCCACCACCTCCCTGGGCAGCCCATTCCAATAGCTAACAGCTCCCTCTGTGAAAAACTTTCTCCTTACCTCTAGCCTAAACCTCCCCTGGTGCAGCCTGAGATTGTGTCCTCTTGTTCTGGTGCTGGTTGCCTGGGAGAAGAAACCAACCGCCTCCTGGCTACAACCACCCTTCAGGTAGTTGTAGACAGCAAGAAGGTCTCCCCTGAGCCTCCTCTTTTCCAGGCTAAACAATCCCAGCTGCCTCAGGTTCTCCTCGTAGGGCCTGTGCTCGAGGCCTCTCCCCAGCCTTGTTGCCCTTCTCTGGACACGTTCATTAAACATTCCTGTTTATATATAGAGACATATACATATATATATATAGAGAGAGAGAACTATGGTGTACCTTCTGCATCAAATCTAGTCATTTTATAAACACAGCAAATATAGCTGCTTGCTCAGAATAATAATAATAAACATATACTGTTCTAGATTACTCTTTAACATTTTTTGGGGTTTTTTTAATCTACAACCAAAACTAAGGCAACTGAACTAAATTGTTTTGCAAGAATCGTTACAAACTGAAAACTGAAATCAAATTAAATAGTTAGATTTGAAACTATAGATCATAATGGTGGCTTTCAGTTAAGCAAATCTTTTTTTCAGGACTGTCAAGATCCCTTTTAAAACGAGTCACAAATTGTTCACTCTATATCTAGAAAGTCCGAAGCATTTCAAGATTTTACCCAGGAGTTTGCCTGTTCTGACTGGCAGCAAAATAAATATGATGGGTGGTCTGTTTAAGGCACCTGTCCAAGCCCAATCACATTACATTTTCATAGTATCAACATTTGAAAACACTATAGCTGTTGCATCAACAAAAGTACATGGGAGGATCTCCAAAGCAGATGGCAACTAGCACATCACAAAAACATGCAGTTTTCTGAGCCAATTTATATAGCAAACCAGCATTAACCTCAGAGCTAAGGAAAGAATAATTAGCATATTCAAACACTCAGAACCTCCCAACATCACATGGTTTATGCTAAGGACCAGGAAAAGTAATTGCTCTCACGTAATACTGGATTTCATCTGGACAGGACCAACTTGCAGCAGGGTTTATTCAACTGAGTAATTCCCTTTTGAGTCTGAAAGAATACACAATTCATCTGAAAGTATTGGCTAAATGTTGCATAATGAAAAATACAGACATACAGGCAAGGATCTTCTTAATTCAACCACCTAAGTATTTTGGGGTCCATTCTTTTAAAGCAAGATGGTGCTTATGTCATTAATGTATCAAATTTTATTGTCATTCACAGATATTAAAAAAAGGCTATATTTAAGACAACACTGAGTAATTTGAACCTATATAATACTTACTGCTTCATACCAGATTTGTTCACATACTACAAAGAATCCAGGATCGTTTAGGTTGAAAAGACATTCGAGATCATGAAGTCCAACCATTAACCCAGCACTGCCAAGTCACCACTAAACCACGTCACAAAGCACCAGATCTACACATCTCAATACCTCTGGGGTTGGTGACTCAAGCACCTCCCTGAGCATGCCTAGCTCCCTCTGTAATTGTTTCTGAAAACACTGATTATGTTACAGAAATGCAACTTACATGTTTCACATTGTCTGAAAATCTAATTATTTAATTTTCCGCATAATTCACTCTGTGTAAACTGACTCAGAAGAGAGCCAAAAAGTCATCCACAGGTGGTCCAATTCTGCAGTTTTCACGTGTGAGAATTCAGCTATATAATGGAAAAAACTGCTCTAGAGCTAGGCTTAGGGCAGATCCAACACGCCAGTGGGCAACCTTTCTACAGTAACTTTTACATATTGTTCATAATCTAATTCCACAGTTCCTCTGCTGCAGGAAACAAAACAGATCCTTGTTATTGCTATCTTGATGGTGATTTTAAAAATGTGGGTAAGTTTCAGGTATGATAAAACTGGGTCACAATAACGTCACAATAACGTCACTCAGCCACGTCGCTCCAACCGTGAGAGGTTACGGATCCAAACTGAAACCCAGTTAAGAGTTCTGAGAAACATACTTTTTAGTGACCTGCTAATGATGCTATGGCTATAACCTGAAATCCAACAACACAACTAAGTAGAAACATAGGATTTGCTTAATCTCAGCTAACTTGACATGTCCATACCTCAGATGGATACAGGTGACCTTGTGGCCACAGGCACACTTTACAGACCATAAGGACCCATTGTCTGTATTGACTACAGAAAAGGACCAATGTTACACTCCTTAATATCCAGTTAAACAAAATAGTAAGGACCAGTCATAGATTTTTATCCTTGCACACAGTAAAGATCCAAACTTACTATCAGAGATTACAGAACTACTCTTTTGGGAGATACTTAATTTTAGAACAACAAATAAAACATAACAAATGTATATATGATAGTCACTCTGAATATTAGCTTTATATTCAGGCAAAATTTTGTAGGTAGGAAACATTTATTGATGTATATGCTTATACCATATCTGGACTAAGATAAGAAAGATACATATATAGTGTTTTATCTAAGGCACCACAAATGTTACCTTAAATGCATGGAGTACAGTACTGAACTGTTCAGTTTAGCTCAATATTAATGTTATATACATTTGTATGTATATATATGCTGGGTGCTTTGTTTTGGAAGAATTTAGTGCACTGACATCAAAATAATTTAACACAGAACATTTAACTTAAAGTAATGGATTTTCCATTAATCCACTGCCTGGATGGGAAACTATGTATCTTTAGGACACCCTCTGATTTCCAGTCACCCAAAGATCTTGGTGGTGGACCTTGTCAAATAGTCACAACATTGTACTGGAAATGTGAACAAGACACTCATTTTCCCAAATGCATTGGTATGAACTCAGGTCAACATAAATGTGTCAGAATTATCCCTCTATAAGTTTCACATCAGGGTGTGGTGCTGCACAGCTGAGAAGCTGAGCTAATAAGCGTTGAAAAATGAAAAACACTACTTTATGGCATCATGTAAATTGGCACAAAAAATAAATGTTTGTACTGACACCCCAGTTTTGACAAGTAAATACCAGAATGTGGAAGCTATACAAACGGAGTCCCACCGGTATGAAAGCAGAAGGAAAGCAACAAATAGGTCTGTCAGGAAATGCTTTTATTATACTTGTCCAGTGTCAAAACAAATTTCTACATTTCACCTGCTCAGGCTCTACAGGGGTAAATTCATCTAAACCAATGTGAACACAGGTATTTTTCACTCAGAGATTAAAAATGCACTTTCTGTCATTTCCGTGTTCTAATGTCATTAAAGAGCTGTGAGTCCAAAGACTCTTTTGTTGGGTTCAACTTATCTTTCGGTCAACCAGAGTGAGTTACTCCAGACTGACAGCAATGTAACCAAAACCAGATTTTAGCATTAAGAGAGTAAATTTAGGTTTTGTTGTGACTGTATAAAGTCTTGCCAATATATTTAAATGAGCAAAGCCCTCTCTCCGACTTCCAATTTGTACTGGCAAAAGTACTCCACGTTGACACGAGACACTCTGGTTGGATAGATTGCACTTCTATGGAGAAAATCAGAGAGATTGCTAGCACAGCTATATTATTTGAGAGTGTGGTATGTTTTAACACTCCCAGTTTACATCCACACGAATGCAGAACAGGGCACCACGCATCTGGGGCACACGTTAATTTCAAGAGTTCCTAATTCAAAGTCAAAATTATGAGTTTAAAAATAGGAATCTTGATAATTTTTTTTTTGTGTGTGTCTGGATTTTAAGGTTCATGTTTTCACAGGTTTTTCTTCTATTCAGAGTCCTTATGTCCTTTTAAAGCAAGAACGTTTGTATCCAGCCAGAACACTGGTCCTCAAGAGAAACACCAAAATACACAACGAAATCACAAGGCTTTAACCAATTTCCTAGATACGCAGTTTAAATCGATGAAAGACCCCTTCATTCCATGCCCAGAAATTTTATTGAAGATTGTAATAGTATCATGGCTCCCATATCAATATCTTCCCACAGGCGAAACTAGACCCTCCCATGGCACTTAAGACTTTCCCCAGAAGTCCCGAATTCAGTCTCTCATGGCCAAGGTGGGTACACTATCCATGATGACTATCATATACACATTTGTTATGTTTTATGTCCCAAAAGCGTAGTTCTGTAATCTCTGAAATAGTCTGTTATATAAAACAGCTCTGCCAGCAACCCTTCAGTCAGTGTAAAACCAGTCATACCAGTTAGCAGCCGCAGCTCTAATCAGCAACGCATTAAATGCAAGGCATTCACCACTGGTCCACACGGATAGCAGCTTTGCATTTTGCTGAGACTACTATTAATGTATTTCTGGTAAGCCCCAAGCATGTCTGCAAGATTCCTTGTGGAATTCTGGTTGAGGAACATCCATCCAGGCTCCAGCAGGCTAAAAGCTGAACAAGATAGGCCAAGGAGCTTGCCTGAGAGATGCCTGCAGACGCAGCAGCTGAGTGGACATCCAAATGACTCAGAAGCAGCAAACCCACTGCAAAGAACAAGCAGAAGCATCACACAGGCACCAGTAATGTAGCCAAGCCTGGATTTGTTTTGGCAAGGTACTGGCTAGCTGTAGGCTCAGATTTCTGAAGAAGGGAACTGCCTTCTGTTGTCCCTGGGACTGTGCCCTCATTTGTTTTTAAGCAAATTGGATGGCATGTAGTAAATATTTGGCTCCTGCTAGCAAAATTGTCTCACAAGACCCTAAACACCAATTATCTCTTGGGCCAAAAAGAACATGATTTATTTATTACTTGTTTACCTTGCTGTGGTAACTGGAACATTGGGTCAAGATCTCATTGTGCCAGACAGTATTCAGATGCAGAATGCAACACGCTTTTCTCTTTGTGTAATGATTTCCCCCAGCCAACTCCACGCTAAATCATATCTGAGATGCACAATCTTAGGGATGTAGCCTAGCTAGGCAATGTTTTTTTTTTTTTCTACTAAACAATAGGAGAACTTAGCACCAAAATATACCTCTGACTGGACAGGAAAACAACTTTTCAAAATCTGCATATTTTAGACCATTTGCACTAAAAGATTTATTTTTAATTTACAAAATAAGTATGGAAACATTATTTTTTTTTTTATTTGGCTTGGTGAAATTAGGAACAGTTTAGTATGATAAATGGCCCATTAGGCTGTGCACCTGAACCCCTATGGCACTTCCTACCTCTGCTGTGGCAGTTTTGTAGAGAACTGATTACAGGAACGTTACGGAATAAATTAGGCCAAGATGTTCACTGAAAGAGGAGAGCAAAAAGAAAACATACCATATAAATTATATATCAAAGCACTGCCACTGATTTCAAATGAATGAAGCCACGTTCAAATGTGAAGATAGCTGCTTATTTTGGTAAGGTCACAGTAACTGGCATGATGGTCTTATAATTAGTGGACAGAGCTTTCAGCCTGTAATACACTGAGAGAAGAAGGAATGTACAAAAGAGACAAAGAAATTCAGCCCTTAACACCTTTATAATGAAGAAAGCAAGCATAGGATAGTGCCCCTGTACGCTGCACTGGTTTAGGCCCCACCTCGAGTACTGTGTCCAGTTCTGGGCCCCTCAGTTTAGGAAGGAGGTTGACTTGCTGGAGCATGTCCACAGAAGGGCAACAAAGTTGGTGAGGGGTTTGAAACACAAGCCCTATGAGGACAGGCTAAGGGAGATGGGGTTGTTTAGACTGGAGAAGAGGAGGCTCAGGGGAGACCTTATTGCTCTCTACAACTACCTGAAGGGAGGTTGTAGACAGGCGGGGGGCTGGTCTCTTCTCCCAGGCAACCAGCGCCAGAACAAGAGGACACGGTCTCAAGCTGCACTAGGGGAGGTTTAGACTGGAAGTTAGGAAGAAATTCTTCATAGAGAGAGTGATTGCCCATTGGAATGGGCTGTCCAGGATGATGGTGGAGTCACCATAACTGGAGGTGTTTAGGAGGAGATTTGATGGGTTGCTTGGTGCTATGATTTAGTTGATTAGATGGTATTGGATGATGGGTTGGACTCAATGATCTTGAAGGTCTCTTCCAACCTGATCTATTCTATTCAATTCTATTTGATTCGGTTCTAATCACTCAAGCAACAAAGTATAAGTGATGTGATCTTCTGATATGGTAATGATGTTATGGTACTAACAGAAATAAAAGGAGAGTTTAGAAAGATCCAATACTTGATATTTTTATTTCCATCCCAAAATCCTTGCTTCTGTCAAAACCACCAGAATGTAAACATAGAAATCACCAGAAATCAGATGCACTTCTTTGTAATCATCAATAAAGCATCTGTGGACTAACTCACCTACTAAAAAACTCAATAATAAACATACAGTACCTACAAAATGAATTCCTTTTTTTACATGGGGTGGAAGGGCCTCAGTTCTGTATAAACAATTACAATGACGTTTCTGGATATTGTGTATGCACGCATGCAGGACATAAAGTTTACTCTGCAACATACTGTTTTCAGCTAAAGTTAATTTTAAAGCGCAAAGCCATTTTTAAGGAGAAAAATATCAAAACAGTTGCAAGTAAATTAAAGTCTTCTGTTTTCTTCTGAATAGAGTCAGTGCGACAGAACGGAGTCAGAACAGAGAGCGCTGTGAGAAAGCGCCTAAGGAACAAAACACAGCTCCCACTTAACATTTACTTTCTTTGGAAAACTTTAAATGCGGCCACATATTTGCATTTTAATATTTATCTAGCATTTAAGTCAAAATTTAATCCATCTATGCCCAGGAAAAATTAAAAAGAGAAGCAATTGCAACGGACACTGTTTCTAAGGGTGTGGGAGGACATTTTATTGACACTGTGAAATGTAATAAATTCCTTTTGGTGATCCTTCATGTCAGCAGTGCAAGACTTGTAAAAACCCATAAGCATAAGGACTTAAACATATGTTAATTTAACAAAATTTGCAAGCTCTTTTCATATTGCCTATAATTTTCTGCAGTTATTAACATACTGCTAATTCATTCAGGGTAGTCCTTCCATTTAGTAAGGCTAGGTTTTAGCAGAGGTCATGGTTTTCACAGAATCATAGAATCAATAAGATTGGAAAAGACCTCAAAGATCATCAAGTCCCTCCTGTCGCTCAAGACCTCATGACGACTAAACCATTCAGACCATCCCTAGGAAAGACCTTCAGACGCTGAGTCTAGAGACACTGGTGGAGTTGCACTGCACACTTTGGTGTAGGAAAGGCAGCGACACCCAATGAACTCTGAATTTACTAAGGGGGAGAATCCTGGCAAAGCATTGATTGGTTTCCTACTGCACAGAAGGCAGATCTCAGAGGCAACCTGAGACAGAGGAACAGGAGCTCAGAAAAGCGGAGGAAAAGTAAGAAGCATTCTTTTGAAGGATGGCAATAACAACATCTGAGCTCTGGCTAGCAGCCGAAAGCAAGCAGTGGTTTGAACCGGGGCCACGTTGCACCGACTCCCATTCGGCCAAGGAGGACTGGGGATAGCATTTTGGTGTTTCTGTTTTGTTGCATAGCCACGGGAGTCTCCTGTCCCCTTTTTGCACCTCAGTAATTGGCTCAAATGCGGCTGCCGGCGGAGCGGCTACCGTCGACCTAACGAGAACCTACGCTATGCTCACCGAAGGAAAGCCTGAGTGGAGGTCAAAGCAGTCACCTTTACAGCTCCACTGGGGACTGATTAAAAGTATTAAGAAGATGGAAAGCGAAATGATTGCTTGACCATGAGGCTCACTCATTTTCCATGTGTGACAGAAAACCTAATATAAATCACTGATGGTCTCCTCAGAAGCAGAGAGCCACAAGCCCAGAGGAAGGGAGGTGTGTCTCCTGAACAGGAGTGTCCTGCAGTGAGCACTGCTGCTGAGGAGGTGCTCTAGGTTCTGGACTTCCAATAACGGTTCAAAAGTTCTGCAGCCATAGACCTGACGCTCAGTTCTTGTTCTCTGCATCCGCCCCCAAATGCAGTTGGAATCACAGAGCGGTTTGGGTTGGAAAGGACCTCAGACATCATCTACTCCAACTCCCTTCTAGGACTGCTCAAGGTCTCCTCCAACCTGACCTTGAACACCCCCAGTCAGGAGGCATCCAAAGCCTCCCTGGGCAGCCTGTTCCATGTCTCACCACCCTCACTGGAAAGAATTTCTTCCTAATCTCCAGTCTCAATCTGGCCTCCTCAAGCTTTGGCCTCTCATCCTGTCACTACTAAGCCTTTGTCAAAAGCCTCTTCCCAGCTTTCTGGTAGCCCCCTTCAAGTACTGGAAGGAGTTGGAAGCAGAACTCTTCTAGTAAAAACTTACATCACTGTATCCTCGTTTGGAAGCTCCCAGGTGGTGAAATTGAAACTGTGTGCCACATGGCACAGAGGGGCCAAGTGGGAAAGGAGCAGCTAAATACTCAGTGTCTCCAGAAAGGATGGGTCAGCATGCTTCCTGCTCCGCCTGGAGCACGCACCAAGCCTCCCTGCAGTGCTATTTGCAAGGTGAGAATCAGACTGCCTTTGGATTTTATCTCTGTTTCAAATGTGGTAAACTTCAGTAGTCTTCACTAGATGGGTTGGGCATCAGCTTGGGAAGATGTTTCCCAGGGGAGCTGCATTTGCTGGAGCATGCTTGGCATCATCTGTTAGCTGGTCCTAAGAGATTTGAGGGGCTAGAAGGGGCTGGACTTGGCTCTGAGGAGATAAATCAAGACAATGTGCCATGGACCCACCACCAGATGCTGAAAGCAGGAGCAGGGATTTCAGCTAAGTGTCCTGCCCTGCCCTGCTCTTCAGACCCCATGAGCAGCTGTGACTCAGGCAGCACAGGTGACTGCAGTTGGCTACAGGTGGTGCTTGTTACACCACAAGCAGTATAAAGGGGGAAGTTTGCTGGGGAGGGGCAGCTTTCTGCTGGGGTTCCTTCTCACCCTGCTGCTGAGGAGTGCCAGCCTGGGTGCTGTGCCTCCTGCCCCTGGATGCTGTGAGTACTTGAGTTGGGGTTGGTTGGAGTTGGGTCACTGTGAGCTGGGCTGGGTTGGAGCTGCGTCACTGTGTACTTGGCTGGGTTGGAGTTGTGCCTCTGCTTATTGGATTGGGCTGGGTTGGAGTTGCATCACAGTGTGCTGGGCTGGGTTGGAGTTGTGCTTCTGCTTATTGGATTGGGCTGGGTTGGAGTTGCATCACAGTGTGCTGGGCTGGGTTGGAGTTGTGCTTCTGCTTATTGGATTGGGCTGGGTTGGAGTTGCATCACAGTGTGCTGGGCTGGGTGGGAGTTGCGTCACTGTGTGCTGGGCTGGGAGTTGTGTCACTCTTTATTGGACTAGGCTGGGTTGGAGTGGCATCACGATATGCTGGGTTGGGTTAGTGTTGCGTCATTGTGTACTGGGCTGGGTAGGAGTTGTGACGCTGTGTGCTGGGCAGGGCTGGAGTTGTGCCACTGTTTATTGGACTGGGCTGGGTTGGAGTTGCGTCACTCTGTGCTGGGCTGGGTGGGAGTTGTGTCGCTCTTTATTGGACTGGGCTGGGTTGGAGTTGTGTCACTCTGTGCTGGACTGGGTGGGAGTTGCGTCACTGTGTACTGGACTGGGTGGGAGTTGTGTCGCTCTTTATTGGACTGGGCTGGGTTGGAGTTGCGTCACTCTGTGCTGGACTGGGTGGGAGTTGTGTCGCTCTTTATTGGATTGGGCTGGGTTGGAGTTGCGTCACTCTGTGCTGGACTGGGTGGGAGTTGTGTCGCTCTTTATTGGACCGGGCTGGGTTGGAGTTGTGTCGCTCTGTGCATGACTGGGTGGGAGTTGCGTCCCTCTGTGCAGGACTGGGTGGGAGTTGCGTCCCTCTGTGCAGGACTGGGTGGGAGTTGCGTCCCTCTGTGCAGGACTGGGTGGGAGTTGCGTCCCTCTGTGCAGGACTGGGTGGGAGTTGCGTCCCTCTGTGCAGGACTGGGTGGGAGTTGCGTCCCTCTGCGCAGGACTGGGTGGGAGTTGCGTCCCTCTGCGCAGGACTGGGTGGGAGTTGCGTCGCTCTGCGCAGGACTGGGTGGGAGTTGCGTCGCTCTGCGCAGGACTGGGTGGGAGTTGCGTCGCTCTGTGCAGGACTGGGTGGGAGTTGCGTCGCTCTGTGCAGGACTGGGTGGGAGTTGCGTCGCTCTGTGCAGGACTGGGTGGGAGTTGCGTCCCTCTGTGCAGGACTGGGTGGGAGTTGCGTCACTCTTTATTGGACTGGGCTGGGCTGGAGTTGCGTCGCTCTGTGCTGGACTGGGTGGGAGTTGTGTTGCTCTTTATTGGACTGGGCTGGGTGGGAGTTGCGTCCCTCTGCGCTGGACTGGGTGGGAGTTGCGTCACTGTGTACTGGACTGGGTTGGGGTTGGAGTTGTGTCGCTCTTTATTGGATTGGGCTGGGTTGGAGTTGTGTCGCTCTGTGCTGGGCTGGGTGGGAGTTGTGTTAATCTTTATTGGACTGGGCTGGGTGGGAGTTGTGTTGCTCTGTTCTGGACTGCGTGGGAGTTGCGTTGCTCTGTTCTGGACTGCGTGGGAGTTGCGTCACTCTGTTCCGGGCCGGGTAGGAGTTGTGTCAAAATCTTGCAAATGCAAAAATCCCGCGAACGCAAATCTGGCTCTGTGCCAAATTCCCGCGAACGCAAAAATCCCGCGAACGCAAATCTGGCTCCGTGCCAAATTCCCGCGAACGCAAAAATCCCGCGAACGCAAAATCCCGCGAACGCAAATCTGGCTCTGTGCCAAATTCCCGCGAACGCAAAAATCCCGCGAACGCAAAATCCCGCGAACGCAAATCTGGCTCTGTGCCAAATTCCCGCGAACGCAAAAATCCCGCGAACGCAAAATCCCGCGAACGCAAATCTGGCTCTGTGCCAAATTCCCGCGAACGCAAAAATCCCGCGAACGCAAATCTGGCTCCGTGCCAAATTCCCGCGAACGCAAAAATCCCGCGAACGCAAATCTGGCTCCGTGCCAAATTCCCGCGAACGCAAAAATCCCGCGAACGCAAAATCCCGCGAACGCAAATCTGGCTCCGTGCCAAATTCCCGCGAACGCAAAAATCCCGCGAACGCAAAAATCCCGCGAACGAAAATCTGGCTCCGTGCCAAATTCCCGCGAACGCAAAAATCCCGCGAACGCAAATCTGGCCCCGTGCCAAATTCCCGCGAACGCAAAAATCCCGCGAACGCAAAATCCCGCGAACGCAAATCTGGCTCTGTGCCAAATTCCCGCGAACGCAAAAATCCCGCGAACGCAAAATCCCGCGAACGCAAATCTGGCTCCGTGCCAAATTCCCGCGAACGCAAAAATCCCGCGAACGCAAATCTGGCTCCGTGCCAAATTCCCGCGAACGCAAAAATCCCGCGAACGCAAAAATCCCGCGAACGCAAATCTGGCTCCGTGCCAAATTCCCGCGAACGCAAAAATCCCGCGAACGCAAATCTGGCTCCGTGCCAAATTCCCGTGAACGCAAAAATCCCGCGAACGCAAAATCCCGCGAACGCAAATCTGGCTCCGTGCCAAATTCCCGCGAACGCAAAAATCCCGCGAACGCAAAATCCCGCGAACGCAAATCTGGCTCCGTGCCAAATTCCCGCGAACGCAAAAATCCCGCGAACGCAAAATCCCGCGAACGCAAATCTGGCTCCGTGCCAAATTCCCGCGAACGCAAAAATCCCGCGAACGCAAAAATCCCGCGAACGAAAATCTGGCTCCGTGCCAAATTCCCGCGAACGCAAAAATCCCGCGAACGCAAATCTGGCCCCGTGCCAAATTCCCGCGAACGCAAAAATCCCGCGAACGCAAATCTGGCTCCGTGCCAAATTCCCGCGAACGCAAAAATCCCGCGAACGCAAATCTGGCTCCGTGCCAAATTCCCGCGAACGCAAAAATCCCGCGAACGCAAAATCCCGCGAACGCAAAATCCCGCGAACGCAAATCTGGCTCCGTGCCAAATTCCCGCGAACGCAAAAATACCGCGAACGCAAAATCCCGCGAACGCAAATCTGGCTCTGTGCCAAATTCCCGCGAACGCAAAAATCCCGCGAACGCAAAATCCCGCGAACGCAAATCTGGCTCTGTGCCAAATTCCCGCGAACGCAAAAATCCCGCGAACGCAAATCTGGCTCCGTGCCAAATTCCCGCGAACGCAAAAATCCCGCGAACGCAAAATCCCGCGAACGCAAATCTGGCTCCGTGCCAAATTCCCGCGAACGCAAAAATCCCGCGAACGCAAATCTGGCTCCGTGCCAAATTCCCGCGAACGCAAAAATCCCGCGAACGCAAATCTGGCTCCGTGCCAAATTCCAGCAAACGCAAACACAGTGACGCAACTCCCACCCAGCCCAGTCCAATAAAGAGCGACACAACTCCCACCCAGCCCAGTCCAATAAAGAGCGACACAACACCAACCCAGTCCAGCACAGAGCGACGCAACTCCAACCCAGCCCAGTCCAATAAAGAGCGACGCAACTCCAACCCAGTCCAGCACAGAGCGACGCAACTCCCACCCAGCCCAGTCCAATAAAGAGTGACGCAACTCCCACCCAGCCCAGTCCAATAAAGAGCGACACAACTCCCACCCAGCCCAGTCCAATAAAGAGCGACGCAACTCCAACCCAGCCCAGCACAGAGCGACGCAACTCCCACCCAGTCCAGCACAGAGCGACGCAACTCCAGCCCAGCCCAGTCCAATAAAGAGCGACACAACTCCCACCCAGTCCAGTCCAATAAAGAGCGACGCAACTCCCACCCAGTCCAGCACACAGTGACGCAACTCCAGCCCAGCCCAGTCCAATAAAGAGCGACGCAACTCCAGCCCAGCCCAGTCCAATAAAGAGCGACGCAACTCCCACCCAGCCCAGTCCAATAAAGAGCGACGCAACTCCAGCCCAGCCCAGTCCAATAAAGAGCGACGCAACTCCCACCCAGCCCAGTCCAATAAAGAGCGACGCAACTCCCGCCCAGCCCAGTCCAATAAAGAGCGACGCAACTCCCACCCAGTCCAGCACACAGTGACGCAACTCCCACCCAGCCCAGTCCAATAAAGAGCGACGCAACTCCCACCCAGTCCAGCACACAGTGACGCAACTCCCACCCAGCCCAGTCCAATAAAGAGCGACACAACTCCCACCCAGCCCAGTCCAATAAAGAGCAACACAACTCCCACCCAGTCCAGCACAGAGCGACGCAACTCCAACCCAGCCCAGTCCAATAAAGAGCGACACAACTCCCACCCAGTCCAGCACAGAGTGACGCAACTCCCACCCAGCCCAGTCCAATAAAGAGCGACACAACTCCAACCCAGTCCAGCACAGAGTGACGCAACTCCCACCCAGCCCAGTCCAATAAAGAGCGACGCAACTCCAGCCCAGTCCAGCACAGAGTGACGCAACTCCCACCCAGCCCAGTCCAATAAAGAGCAACACAACTCCCACCCAGTCCAGCACAGAGCGACGCAACTCCAACCCAGCCCAGTCCAATAAAGAGCGACACAACTCCCACCCAGTCCAGCACAGAGTGACGCAACTCCCACCCAGCCCAGTCCAATAAAGAGCGACACAACTCCAACCCAGTCCAGCACAGAGTGACGCAACTCCCACCCAGCCCAGTCCAATAAAGAGCAACACAACTCCCACCCAGTCCAGCACAGAGCGACGCAACTCCAACCCAGCCCAGTCCAATAAAGAGCGACGCAACTCCAGCCCAGCCCAGTCCAATAAAGAGCGACGCAACTCCCACCCAGCCCAGTCCAATAAAGAGCGACGCAACTCCAACCCAGTCCAGCACAGAGCGACGCAACTCCAACCCAGCCCAGTCCAATAAAGAGCGACACAACTCCCACCCAGTCCAGTCCAATAAAGAGCAACACAACTCCCACCCAGTCCAGCACAGAGCGACGCAACTCCAACCCAGCCCAGTCCAATAAAGAGCGACACAACTCCCACCCAGTCCAGCACAGAGTGACGCAACTCCCACCCAGCCCAGTCCAATAAAGAGCGACACAACTCCAACCCAGTCCAGCACAGAGTGACGCAACTCCCACCCAGCCCAGTCCAATAAAGAGCGACGCAACTCCAGCCCAGCCCAGTCCAATAAAGAGCGACGCAACTCCAACCCAGTCCCGCACACAGTGACGCAACACCAACCCTGCCCAGTCCAATAAAGAGCGATGCAACTCCAGCCCAGCCCAGTCCAATAAAGAGCAACACAACTCCCTCCCAGCCCAGTCCAATAAAGAGCAACACAACTCCAACCCAGTCCAGCACAGAGTGACGAAACTCCAACCCAGTCCAGCACAGAGCGACGCAACTCCAACCCAGCCCAGTCCAATAAAGAGCGACACAACTCCCACCCAGTCCAGTCCAATAAAGAGCAACACAACTCCCACCCAGTCCAGCACAGAGCGACGCAACTCCAACCCAGCCCAGTCCAATAAAGAGCGACACAACTCCCACCCAGTCCAGCACAGAGTGACGCAACTCCCACCCAGCCCAGTCCAATAAAGAGCGACACAACTCCAACCCAGTCCAGCACAGAGTGACGCAACTCCCACCCAGTCCAGTCCAATAAAGAGCGACGCAACTCCAGCCCAGCCCAGTCCAATAAAGAGCGACGCAACTCCAACCCAGTCCCGCACACAGTGACGCAACACCAACCCTGCCCAGTCCAATAAAGAGCGATGCAACTCCAGCCCAGCCCAGTCCAATAAAGAGCAACACAACTCCCTCCCAGCCCAGTCCAATAAAGAGCAACACAACTCCAACCCAGTCCAGCACAGAGTGACGAAACTCCAACCCATTCCAGCACAGAGTGACGCAACTCCAACCCAGCCCAGTCCAATAAAGAGCGACGCAACTCCAGCCCAGCCCAGCCCAGCGTGACGCAACTCCAACCCAGTCCAGCACACAGTGACGCAACACCAACCCAGTCCCGCACACAGTGACGTAACACCAACCCTGCCCATTCCAAGAAACAGCAACACAACTCCAACCCAGTCCAGCACAGTGACGCAACACCAACCCAGTCCAGCATAGAGTGACGCAACACCAACCCAGCCCAGTACACAGTGACGCAACACCAACCCTGCCCAGTCCAATAAAGAGCGACGCAACTCCCACCCAGCCACGCAACTCCCACCCAGCCCAGTCCAATAAAGAGCGACGCAACTCCCACCCAGCCCAGTCCAATAAAGAGCGACGCAACTCCCACCCAGCCACGCAACTCCCACCCAGCCCAGTCCAATAAAGAGCGATGCAACTCCTACCCAGCCCAGTCCAATAAAGAGCAACACAACTCCCACCCAGCCCAGTCCAATAAAGAGCAACACAACTCCCACCCAGTCCAGCACACAGTGACGCAACTCCAACCCAGTCCAGCACAGAGTGACGCAACTCCCACCCAGCCCAGGCCAATAAAGAGCAACACAACTCCCACCCAGCCCAGTCCAATAAAGAGCAACACAACTCCAACCCAGCCCAGCCCAGAGTGACGCAACTCCCACCCAGCCCAGCACAGAGTGACGCAACTCCCACCCAGCCCAGTCCAATAAAGAGCGACGCAACTCCCACCCAGCCCAGCCCAGAGTGACGCAACTCCAACCCAGTCCAGCACAGAGTGACGCAACTCCCACCCAGCCCAGCCCAGAGTGACGCAACTCCCACCCAGTCCAGCACACAGTGACGCAACTCCAACCCAGTCCAGCACAGAGTGACGCAACTCCTACCCAGCCCAGTCCAATAAAGAGCGACACAACTCCCACCCAGCCCAGTCCAATAAAGAGCAACACAACTCCCACCCAGTCCAGCACACAGTGACGCAACTCCAACCCAGTCCCGTCCAATAAAGAGCGACGCAACCCCAGCCCAGCACAGTGACGCAACTCCAACCCAGTCCAGCCCAGAGTGACGCAACTCCAACCCAGTCCAGCACAGAGTGACGCAACTCCCACCCAGCCCAGCCCAGAGTGACGCAACTCCCACCCAGTCCAGCACACAGTGACGCAACTCCAACCCAGTCCAGCACAGAGTGACGCAACTCCTACCCAGCCCAGTCCAATAAAGAGCGACACAACTCCCACCCAGCCCAGTCCAATAAAGAGCGACACAACTCCCACCCAGCCCAGTCCAATAAAGAGCAACACAACTCCCACCCAGTCCAGCACAGAGTGACGCAACTCCAACCCAGCCCAGGCCAATAAAGAGAAACACAACTCCAACCCAGCCCAGTCCAATAAAGTGCAACACAACTCCAACCCAGTCCAGCACACAGTGACGCAACACCAACCCTGCCCAGTCAAATAAAGAGCGACGCTACTCCCACCCAGCCCAGCCCAGCCCAGAGTGACGCAACTCCAACCCAACCCAGCCCAGCGTGACGCAACTCCAACCCAGTCCAGCACAGAGTGACGCAACTCCAACCCAGCCCAGGCCAATAAAGAGAAACACAACTCCAACCCAGTCCAGTCCAATAAAGAGCGACGCAACCCCAACCCAGTCCAGCACACAGTGACGCAACACCAACCCTGCCCAGTCAAATAAAGAGCGACGCTACTCCCACCCAGCCCAGTCCAATAAAGAGCGACACAACTCCAACCCAGCCCAGTCCAATAAAGAGCGACGCAACTCCCACCCAGCCCAGTCCAATAAAGAGCGACGCAACTCCAACCCAGTCAAGCACACAGTGACGCAACACCAACCCTGCCCAGTCCAATAAAGAGCGATGCAACTCCAACCCAGCCCAGTCCAATAAATAGCGACGCAACTCCAACCCAGTCCAGCACACAGTGACGCAACACCAACCCTGCCCAGTCCAATAAAGAGCAACACAACTCCAACCCAGCCCAGTCCAATAAAGAGCGACGCAACTCCAACCCAGCCCAGTCCAATAAAGAGTGACACAACTCCAACCCAGTCCAATGCAACTCCAGCCCAGTCCAGTCCAACACACAGTGACGCAACTCCCACCCAGTCCAGTCCAATAAAGAGCGACACAACTCCCACCTAGCCCAGCACAGAGCGACGCAACTCCAACCCAGTCCAGCACAGAGTGACACAACTCCAACCCAGTCCAGCACAGAGTGACGCAACTCCCACCCAGTCCAGCACACAGTGACGCAACTCCCGCCCAGCCCAGTCCAATAAAGAGCGACACAACTCCCACCCAGCCCAGTCCAATAAAGAGCGACGCAACTCCCACCCAGTCCAGCACACAGTGACGCAACTCCAACCCAGCCCAGTCCAATAAAGAGCGACGCAACCCCAACCCAGCCCAGCACAGAGTGACGCAACTCCAACCCAGCCCAGTCCAATAAAGTGCAACACAACTCCAACCCAGCCCAGCACAGAGTGACACAACTCCAACCCAGCCCAGTCCACTAAAGAGCAACACAACTCCAACCCAGCCCAGCACACAGTGACACAACTCCAACCCAGTCCAGTCCAATAAAGAGCGACGCAACTCCCACCCAGCCCAGTCCAGCACAGAGTGACGCAACTCCAGCTCAGCCCAGAGTGACGCAACTCCAACCCAGCCCAGCCCAGCAAAGAGCGACACAAATTCAACCCAGCCCAGCACACAGTGACGCAACTCCAACCCAGCCCAATAAAGAGCGACGCAACTCCCACCCAGCCCAGCATATCATGATGCAACTCCAACCCAGCCCAGTCCAATAAACAGTGACGGAACTCCAGCCCAGCACAGAGTGACGCAATCCAGCCCAGCCCTGCACACAGTGACGCAACTCCAACCCAGCCCAGTCCAATAAACAGTGACGCAACTCCAACCCAGTCCAGTCCAATAAAGAGCGACGCAACTCCAACCCAGTCCAGCACACAGTGACTCAACACCAACCCAGCCCAGTCCAAGAAACAGCAACACAACTCCAACCCAGTCCAGCACACAGTGACGCAACACCAACCCTGCCCATTCCAAGAAACAGCAACACAAATCCAACCCAGTCCAGCACACAGTGACGCAACACCAACCCTGCCCAGTCCAATAAAGAGCGATGCAACTCCTACCCAGCCCAGTACACAGTGACGCAACTCCAACCCAGCCCAGTCCAATAAAGAGCGATGCAACTCCAACCCAGCCCAGCACACAGTGATGCAATCCAACCCAGTCCAGCACAGAGTGACGCAACACCAACCCAGTCCAGCATAGAGCGACGCAACTCCAACCCAGTCCCGCACACAGTGACGCAACACCAACCCTGCCCAGTCCAATAAAGAGCGATGCAACTCCTACCCAGCCCAGTACACAGTGACGCAACTCCAACCCAGCCCAGTCAAATAAAGAGCGATGCAACTCCAACCCAGCCCAGCACACAGTGATGCAATCCAACCCCGTCCAGCACAGAGTGACGCAACACCAACCCAGTCCAGTCCAATAAAGAGTGATGCAACTCCAACCAAGTCCAGTTCAGTCCAATAAAGAGCGACACAACTCCAACCCAGTCCAGCACACAGTGACTCAACACCAACCCAGTCCAAGAAACAGTAACACAACTCCAACCCAGCCCAGCACACAGTGATGCAATCCAACCCAGCCCAGCACAGAGTGAAGCAACACCAACCCAGCCCAGTACACAGCCACACAACTCCAACCCAGCCCAGCACACAGTGTCTCACCTCCAACCCAGCCCAGTCCAATAAAGAGTGACGCAACTCCAACCCACCCCAGCACACAGTGATGCAATCCAACCCAGTCCAGCACAGAGTGACGCAGCACCAACCCAGCCCAGTACACAGCCACACAACTCCAACCCAGCCCAGCACAGACTGACGCAACTCCAACCCAGCCCAGTCCAATAAAGAGCAACACAACTCCAAACCAGCCCAGTCCAATAAACAGCGGCACAACTCCAACGCAGTCCAGCACACAGTGTCTCAACTCCAACCCAGCCCAGTCCAATAAAGAGCGACATAACTCCAATGGAGTCCAGCACACAGTGTCTCAACACCAACCCAGCCCAGCTCACAGTGACCCAACTCCAACCAACCCCAACTCAAGTACTCACAGCACCCAGGGGCAGGAGGCACAGCACCCAGGCTGGCAGTCCTCAGCAGCAGGGTGAGAAAGAACCCCAGCAGAAAGCTGCCCCTCCCCAGCAAACTTCCCCCTTTATACTGCTTGTGGTGCAACAAGCACCACCTGTAGCCAACTGCAGTCACCTGTGCTGCCTGAGTCACAGCTGCTCATGGGGTCTGAAGAGCAGGGCTGGGCCCAGCCAAGCAGGACACTTAGCTGAAATCCCTACTCCTGCTTTCAGCATCTGGTGGTGGGTCCATGGCACATTGACAAGGTCAGGTTGGAGGAGGCCTTGAGCAGTCCTAGAAGGGAGTTGGAGTAGATGATGTCTGAGGTCCTTTCCAACCCAAACCGCTCTGTGATTCCAACTGCATTTGGGGGCAGATGCAGAGAACAAGAACTGAGCGTCAGGTCTATGGCTGCAGAACTTTTCAACCGTTATTGGAAGTCCAGAACCTAGAGCACCTCCTCAGCAGCAGTGCTCACTGCAGGACACTCCTGTTCAGGAGACACACCTCCCTTCCTCTGGGCTTGTGGCTCTCTGCTTCTGAGGAGACCATCAGTGATTTATATTAGGTTTTCTGCCACACGTGGAAAATGAGCCTCATGGTCAAGCACACTGAGGTGCGAAAAGGGGACAGGAGACTCCCGTGGCTATGCAACAAAACAGAAACACCAAAATGCTATCCCCAGTCCTCCTTGGCCGAATGGGAGTCGGTGCAACATGGCCCCGGTTCAAACCACTGCTTGCTTTCGGCTGCTAGCCAGAGCTCAGATGTTGTTATTGCCATCCTTCAAAAGAATGCTTCTTATTTTTCCTCTGCTTTTCTGAGCTCCTGTTCCTCTGTCTCAGGTTGCCTCTGAGATCTGCCTTCTGTGCAGTAGGAAACCAATCAATGCTTTGCCAGGATTTCCCCCCCCTAGTAAATTCAGAGTTCATTGGGTGTCACTGCCTTTCCTACACCAAAGTGTGCAGTGCAAGTCCACCGGTGTCTCTAGACTCAGTGTCTGAAGGTCTTTTACCTGGGCATAGATGGATTAAATTTTGACTTAAATGTTAGATAAATATTAAAATGTAAATATGTGGCCGTATTCAAAGTTTTCCAAAGAAAGTAAATGTTAAGTGGGAGCTGTTTTGTTCCTTAGGTGCTTTCTCACAGCGCTCTCTGTTCTGACTCCGTTCTTTCGCACTGACTCTATTCAGTAGAAAACAGAAGACTTTAATTTACTGTTTTGATATTTTTCTCCTTAAAAATGGCTTTGCGCTTTAAAATTAACTTTAGCTGAAAACAGTATGTTGCAGAGTAAACTTTATGTCCGGCGTGCGTGCATACACAATATCCAGAAACATCATTGTAATTGTTCATACAGAATTGAGGCCCTTCCACCCCATGTAAAAAAAAGGAATTCATTTTGTAGGTACTGTATGTTTATTATTGAGTTTTTTAGTAGGCGAGTTAGTCCACAGATGCTTTATTGATGATTACAAAGAAGCGTACGCAAATCCGCGCATTCGGAAAGGTGCTCGCATGCAAATTACCTCTTCCCCGAAGTTGTACGTAAGCGAACGTGATCCCTCACCTATAGTAGCTCTTAAAATTGATAATGCTTATGAACGATGGCAAAATAAACTATTACAAAGATGTATGATTGAGTGGCTCTGTCCCTATAATCATGATTAAACCTTCCTGATAAGCTAACTTATTTTTAAAAAAGAACCTTGACATCTGAGGCATCAAGATTATTTTTCTATATGAGAAGAAAGGTGTCTCTCAGCTATTAGGCACTGACAATAATGACTTGCTCATGATGGCACTGCTTTGCTAAGAGTTTTTATTCTTCAATTGGGCAACTAAGACTATAGAAAATGTTAGCTATCTTCCACTCCCTCCTCCAACTATCTCCAACTATCAGATTTAGTTTTTCCTTCTATTTACTGAATGGAAACGCTGCAGGATGCCTCTAGATACGTTAAAAGGACAATTGCATACATTTTGAAGGGGCATTATGGAATCATAACACACTGCTTGCCAGCCTGTGTTTAACTGATGTCCTAAGATCCCATGGCCTAAATATATAGGAAAAGAGTAGTCAGGACAGTATTTTGGACAGAAACACAAGCACAGCATGCTCTTCATATTACACATACGCTGATGTTTCATCTACTTAACCCATAGGCCCTTCTGAAGGTAATAACATGCTACCTCAAGAGGCTAAGGTTTCATTACATTTTTAAGGACTAACAGGTGTGCCCCTATGGCTTGCCAAAATACCTCATGATGAACTGCAAAACTAATCCTTAAAGTTGCTGCTCACCCCCTGGCTCGCACTGCACCTGGCCAGTGAAATGGCAATTGCAGAGTTTACCTGTGGTCATCCTTATTCCACCAAACAGCACCAAGGCAGGTGGCTAATTGACACATCACTAGTATAATAAAAAGGGGGGAAAAAAGTTACATGCTCTTGAATATGTATGCTATCTAAAAGTACACAATAAAGCTCCTTATCACCCTAACAGCAGTTCAGCAGGAACTGTGAAGAGCACCAGAGCAGTTGTGCTCAAGTAATGGATTAAAGTCACTATTTCAAATGTCTGTTTGACCCCTTTTATATACTGGCCCTTGCAGACCCTTTACTTTCTTATGTGCCTCGAAGGTGCCAATCAGAGCCTCCTGCCACCTGCCTACTCTCAGGTCTCTTGCCAACCTTTAATCTTGAACCCGTGCACCTGGTGACGCTGAAACATAATCTCCTTTACAAACACCTACAACATGAAAAGGGTGGCCCTGTCTTTCCTGTTCAATCCTAGTTTGCTTGCCATAGGGCACTTCTAAGCCTGGGGTCTGTAAATACGCTTTGCTAATGAGAAACAGCATTAGAAGTGGCAGCTTTTCCGGTCTAGAGTAAGGAGGCCCGCTCCTAGAGGCAGCAGCCACGGTCCAACGGCTGCACGCCGAAGCACTGAAAGCAAGCCGCAGCACCCTTCCGGCCTGGCGCCGAGCGCTCGGGGCGGTCTCTGCGCCGGCGCGGTGTCCGCGCTAGCGTCGGAGGCAGGCCGGGAGGAGCAGAGCGGAATACGGCATGGCGGTGCCCGCCTCGCTGCAAAGGAGCGTGGTGTCCCCCGCAGGCAGGCACACCGCCTCCCTCATCTTTCTGCACGGCTCAGGTGGCTGCTTTTCCCCCTCTCACTCCCCCATTCTCTCCCCTGCTACCCCGCGGCGGGGTCGGGGCTCGGCGGGACTTGCTTCCTGCTGGGGAAGGGTGCAGGGGTGCGGAAGAGACTGCCCTCTGACCGCCGGGCTGGGGTGCCTGTGGCCGCCTCCTTGTCTCTGCGCGGCGGGGCTCTCCCCGGTGCAGCGTCGGTCCCCTCAATTTCCGCGGTGCTCCGGTGCTGTGCGAGGGTGTCAGCAGGACCGGCTCGCTGCCACGGCAGTCCCCAGGCTCCGTGCGCCAGCAGAGCGAGGAGGAACGGACCCAAGATGTCCCGGTCCCGGTGGCTGTAGCCTCCCCTGGGCTGTGCGGCGCCGGCCGGGAAGGAGGAGCGTTCGTGGGCGAATCAGCGTTCGTGTGCCTAGCGTGGCTCCAGCCTTCGGGCTTCCAGGAGCCTGAGGTGTGACCCTGGAGCGTGTTTTACGGGCCCCAACCTGATGCTCTTGGCCCTGAAAATAAACGTGTTCGAGAACATACTGTAACTATTATCCCACTCGAAGCGTAGCCACCTGGAAAGCAGAGTTTTCATAATTAAAGTGGCTCTGGGAGTATTTAGAACCAGCCTGAGAAGACGCTGTGAGTAGATTGACCTCTGTTCAGTAGGTCCCAGCCCTGTCCAAACAATCTTCGTGTCGGAGGTCCCATCCGACCCAGACCATTCTATGATCTGCAGAAGATAGTTGGCTACCTGGATGAGTCTGAGGGCCAGAGGGGAGGATGCATTTTTCTGTTTGTGGTGGTTTAGGTTTTTTGTTGTTTGTGGTTTGTTGTGGGATTTTTGTTTGTTTTAATTTGTTTACTTAAAGCTTATTTCTCGTCTGTTAAATAAAATCAAAACCGTCCCTATCTCTTTCAAAAAGCCCAAATTCAAACAAAAAAACCCGACAACCAAACCCCAACCCTAAAACCTAGTAATCATAGCTCTTGGAATTAAATTCTTTTAAGGTGTCCATGTGCATGTGGCAATGTGCTCAATTCCTTCAAAGTCTTGGTCTTAGTTTTGCTTTCAGTCGATGCTGCTGTTTAATTTAACAAAGATGCACAAGCTTATTAAATTGGTTTCATTTTTATGAACTACTTTGATTTTGCTTTCCTCCAGTTCCGTGGGTTGAATGAAAGAGAGTTTGTAAGCTGTGTCCAGCTCTTCTGTTAGCACTAATGCTTTAATGCTTGAGGAAATAATTTTCTCTCATGTTGGAGGAGTAAGGGAAGATTATGGTTAGAGGCTGATTCCACATGTGGTTAAAGTACTCTACAATTTTTCATTTTTGGTATGATTTCATTCATAATGTTTGCAATGGGGAGGTATAAAGGGTATTTTTATTTGATTTTGTGTAGCAATGCAACAGAATAGCATGTAAAACAGAAGTAGCTGCAGTGCTCCAGCTGTAGACCGGCCTGTAAACCCGAATTGTGAGCTTTCTGTGCAGTGCTTGTGATGGAAAGTGGCACACAAATGATTTGAATCCATTTTGGTTTGTGCCAGACAAATTATAAGTGGAGAATGTAAATACATAATGGTATAGAAAAATACTAGAAAATGCCCAGTGCTGTCCTTCTAATACAGGTAGAGAATCAAATTTGGTAGCTCAGCAGGAAGGCAAATGAACATAACAAATGCACAATAGTTATTTAGGCCTAGGTTTACAATTTCACATGTAGTAGCATGCATAGAATCGTTTATGTTGGAAGAGACCTTTAAGACCATAGACTCCAACCATTAACCCAGCACTGCCCCAAGTCAACCACTAGACAATGTCCCTGAGCAACACAGTTACTCATCTACTACATCTTTTATGTACCTCCAGGGATAGTGACTCAGCCACTTCCCTGGGATGCCTGTTTGAATGCCTGACAACATTGTTTAAACTTTGCACAGAAAGATAATTTGGAAACTCAAACTGTATTTAAAAGGAAAATAATTCACATTTTGCTTGAGGAAGAAGGAAGAAATATTTCAGGTCTTTGAACAAGCTCAAAGCAGAATTGTCTGTGCACTGTGTACTTCTTTTTAGTAGTGTCCATATATATATGTTGTATATAGATTGTTGCAAAAATCTAACAAAACCTGACAGACAAACCTTTCAGAGGGTTGTTGGGTTTTGTTTGGTGTCTTAGTCTCCTCTCTCTCTTCTTCCCCTATGAATTCTGTTCTTACCAAATCAAAATGCATTACCTCTGCATGCAGGGGTTCACAGCCGTTGCAGGGCATTTGTACTATGGGGACTCTCGACACGCAGAAGAGCATAGCTAATTTTTTTCTTACTTAATGAATTTTCTGCGAACCTTTCATGGGCAAAGTAGTTCCATTAGCTGTAAATGTTTCTGCTGATCTTGGCAAAGCTGAAGATGTGAATAAGTTAAAAAAAAAGATGAGTCCTGCACCAGTAAGGAGTCTGTAAAGGAGTGAGTTGACCTACCTGAGGGTTTTCCTGTGCAAGTATTTGCAAAGCCTAGGCTTTTCCTTTCTAACTGGAAAAAAATAAAAAAGAAAAAAGAAAAGAAAAAAAAAGAGGAGTGTATAGAAAATAAATAAAAATTAATGTTTATTCAAGCCTCCTTAAGATGCATTGTTCATAAATTGTCAGCAACTATGAGGAAACCCTTGCTCAGGGGTGACCTCATTGCCCTCTACAACTACCTGAAAGGTGGTTGTAGCCAGGAAGCGGTTGGCCTCTTCTCCCAGGCCACCAGCACCAGAACAAGAGGACACAGTCTCAAGCTGCGCCAGGGGAGGTTTAGACTCGAGGTGAGGAGGAAGTTCTTCACCGAGCGAGTCATTCGTCACTGGAATGGGTTGCCCAGGGAGGTGGTTGAGTCATCGACCCTGGAGGCGTTCAAGAGGAGATTGGACGTGGCACTTGGTGCCATGGTCTAGTCATGGGGTCTGTGTTGATAGGTTGGACTCAATGATCCTCGAGGTCCTTTCCAACCTAAGTTATACTGTGATACTGTGATGTCAAGAGTGTCTAGTAATAACCGGAGGTGTGTTTGGACTTCGGACCGTGCTGCTCACGTAGGCAAAGTGCTTGTTGGAGATACAACTGTGATTATACTGTTTAATGGAGTGTAGGATAAGATTTTTGTCACTTTTGCAGCCTTACGGCTTACTTGTCACTGGGAGTATTTAGGGCAGAGAACTTAATGGTTATACTGTGCTCAACAGCAAAAACACAACCAAAACCAAACCTGGGTTTGGACCATTCGTGCCTTCTAATTCTGAAGATGCCTTAGTTGTATGTGTAAATTAAGATCACTGAATTTTGTTTGAGTGATAGAACAAGAACAAATCTCCATGGGGAATAATAATAATTTTACCAGTAAATTGGTATACTTATGTGATGTTGTTCAGATAAACCCGTGTGATGTGGCAGTAAGCCTGGCTTCGGGCAGTGATAATTTTTTCTTGTGGTTTGACCATTTTCTTTTTTTATAAAAAACCCCAAAACCATTCTGTAGCCTTTTCCAAAGGGAGCAGCAGGTAGTTTTTCTTACTGTTTAAGATGGCAATCAGTATTTTATTTGTCACTGTTGCCAGCAAGTAAGGTAAGGTGTGAGTAAGAGGTGCCTGATTAGGAGATGCTTAAGCTATTGGATGTAATGAAGTATTTATTAAACTTATGCTGTGGAGGTGTTCAGGGGGAGACTTGATGGGGTACTTGGTGCCATGGGTTAGCTGTTTGGGTGGGTTGGATTGGTTGATGGGTTGGACACGATGATCTTGAAGGTCTCTCCCAACCTGGTTTGGTTTATTCTAACAAAGGTTTATTCTAAAAAATAGCCTATTTGTAGGAAGTTTTGTGTCTGCCTTCACTGGAACAGGAATTAAGATTATTCTACAAACTTAGTTAGCATTTTAGAGGATTAACTTTGTAATGTAGACATTTGTGTCAATCTGAGATAGATACCGATGACTGACATTTTAGTTTTCTTTCTAAATGTGTGAAATAATTCTTCTTGTACTCTCTCTGTGGTGCAGGTGATACTGGCCTAGGAGCAAGAACATGGATCAAACAAATTTTGAATCAAGACATGTCTTTCCAACATATAAAAGTAATTTACCCAACGGCTCCTTCCAGGTATTGTTTAATATACTTCAACTGTAGGATTCATTTACTCTTTTCCAGTACTTCAAAATATGCTTGTGAATATTGGTGCAGACTGGCTTAACACTTCCTCCTCTTTTCTTATCTATATGATTTTTGGCATGACGAGCTCAGCAGTGCGTCGCTGTCCAGGATCTCTAACTTTAAGTGGTTAAGACTCTACATGCTGAAGACTTCACACAAGTTCCAGTCTCTAATTCAAATCCATCTCCTTGATATAAACATAGGATACTCCAATGTATGTTGTAATGACATTACAGAGCCACATTCGGAATCACAGTCCTACTTATATTAACTTCCATAAACTAGCTACTAAAGTATTCTATTATATTTAATGCTAGGTTTCAGTTCTGAAGGTGGTCAGTGTTCCTGGCAAGTAGAATGTGAAAGATCTTCATCCACCAGAGAAAAGACTGGGAGTTTAAAAACATGCGTTTCTCCTATGAACCCTAATCCAGCTGTTTCAAAGAGAAGTGAGTTCAACATTCACTGCAAGCAAAAAATCTCATTATTAGATCACACTGTGTGACCAGTCCTGGGGCTCCCAGCATAAGGAGGACATTGAACTGTGAGAGGCAGGTCCGCAGGTCCACAAAGATGATCAGAGCGCTGGAGTGCCTCCTTTATGGAGACAGGCTGCAAGAGTTCAGCTTGGAGAAAAGAAATCTTCAGGGAGACCTTGTAACATCCTTCCGGTGCCTCAAGGGAGCATACAAGAAAGCTGGGGAGGGACTTTTTATAAGGGCTTGTAGCGATAGGACACAGGGGAATGGATTTAAGCTTGAAGAAGGTAGCTTTAGACTGGATATTAGGAGCAAACTCTTTGAGAGTGAGAGTGATGAGAGACTGGAACAAGTTACCCAGGGAAGTTGTGAGTGGCACCTCCCAGGAAGTGTTCAAGGCCAGGTTGGACAGGGCCAAGGTGTCTCCCCATGGCAGACATTTAGAGTCCCTTCCAACACAAGCCATTCTACGATTGTATGATCAGTGGTAGACTGGAAGAGCTCATGAGGTCAAACCTAAAGGCTAAAAGTTGGACACCTACCTTCACATAAAGACATGGCCTTATATTTCAGAGATGTTTAATTTTTCTTATTTATTTTTAAGGTGTCTGCACCTCTTAAGTTAGAAAAATGCTTCCTTTCTTTCTGAGTTTGCATGTAAGTGTGGATGCATGCTGAAAGGATAAGGAAATTGTGACATTCTACGCTGACTTTCGAGGTACAGAGGTTTGAAAGTCAGAAAAAAGATTTCTTGGAGGGTATAAACAAGTATTATAGCACATTTTGTCTGGCAGTCACTAGTGTGTAAAAAACCCAAAACTTTCCTTGACCATGTATTTTTATGATCTACTTAGGCAGGAAAAGCAATTGAGAGATCGGAGTGTGAATGTGCTCACTGTGTTACAGAAAAATCAGGCTGTGAGTGGAAGTCTTTGAAGCAGTGTGTTTTGGGTTAGTAGGTGGTGAATATGATTTTCTGTAAATAATATGTTCATTACTTCACTGATGACAGGCTAAACCGATGCTAGAGTTATCAGTGGCACACCTTATATACTGATGGCCTCTATTCCTTCTCTGTCAGTGCAGCAGGTACTGGAGAAGTGCAGAGATTTTGCTTCTCTGTGAAATGATCTGTCCTCCCATGTTACATGCAGCCAGAGCACCTCAGCCCGTATCTGTTAGGCCAGTGCTTCACTTTCCTGTCCCACTGCACTTCTGGAGTCCAATCCTTTTCTTCATTCACTTTGGTGTCTTTGGATAATTAGAGATGTAAACTATGTGTGAACCATTAGCCGACTAGATCTGACTCAAATGAGTCAAGTGTGTGGCACTTACAGGGAATTTGTTGTTGTCTTCCGTATTTGGATTTCAGTACTTGGTAAACAGATACGAGAAAAGGATACTGTTGCAATTAAAAGATACAAACAAACAGCTAATTCTGCTCTTTTTAAGCTGAGTTCTCTAGAGCACGAGTTGCTTCAGAAATATTTTTTAGCAAAGCTGTGGCAAGTTATATATTCCAGAGTATAAAAAAATCCCTACCCTATTAGTCTTTGGCAATATGAAGTACGCTTGGGAATATCAGTGTACAGCCCTCTGTTGCTGATAAGCATCATTAGCTGACACAGTGAAGTAAAGCAGCTGCCCTTAACTGTAAAAACGTTTGCCACTGTTTGCAGCAATGCTGAAGTGAGGTTTGTGAAGATAGATACTGGTTGAAACAGAAATAACAGAAGCCTTTACAGCCCCATTTCACACTTTCCTATTCGTGTCCAAAACACACTGTGCTTTTTGAAACATTTGTTTTAGTTGCTCTCCATTATTCCACAGAAGAGAAAAACAAAGCCTAGAACTTCCAGACTGGGATGGCAGACATTGAATTATCTGCATTAGGAACTTCAATATATGGTTTGGTTTTATGTATGTGTGTATATGCGTGCGTTTTGATCTCCCCAGTAGCTCAATAGGATGAGAGGACATGGGCTTGTGCCAGGGGAGGTTTAGATTGGATATTGGGAAAAATTTCCTTGCTGAAAGAGTGGTCAGGCATTGGAACAGACTGCCCAGGGAGGCAGTGGAGTCACCATGCCTGGAGGTATTCAAGAAACAAGTAGATACGGCTTTTCAGGATATAATTTAGTGAGTCCTGGTAGCTGGGTTACAGTTGGACTCGATGACCTTAAAAGTCTTTTCCAACCTCAATGATTCTATAAGAATTCCAAATGCTTCTGGCACCAACAGTAGAATTTACCATCCTTGATAATGAGACGTAGAGGTGCATGGTTGTGGGTGTGCAGATAGGGTGAAGAAGGTTCTGTACCGGTATTTGGTCATATAGAGACAGAGCAAGGTGCAGGTGTAAAGCTATGTTGATGTGAGAGTCTCTGAGTGATGCGACCTGCCGCTGCCTTGTCACAGTATCACAGTATCACTTAGGTTGGAAAGGACCTCGAGGATCATCGAGTCCAACCTATCAACAAAGACCCCACGACTAGACCATGGCACCAAGTGCCACGTCCAATCTCCCCTTGAACGCCTCCAGGGTCGATGACTCAACCACCTCCCTGGGCAGCCCGTTCCAATGATGAATGACTCGCTCGGTGAAGAACTTCCTCCTCACCTCGAGTCTAAACCTCCCCTGGCGCAGCTTGAGACTGTGTCCCCTTGTTCTGGTGCTGGTTGCCTGGGAGAAGAGGCCAACCCCTTCCTGGCTACAACCACCCTTCAGGTAGTTGTAGAAGGCAATGAGGTCACCCCTGAGCCTCCTCTTCTCCAGGCTAAACAATCCCAGCTCCCTCAGCCTCTCCTTGTAGGGCTTGTGTTCAAGGCCTCTCACCAGCCTTGTTGCCCTTCTCTGGACACGCTCAAGTGTTTCGATGTCCTTCTTAAACTGAGGGGCCCAGAACTGGACACAGTACTCAAGGTGCAGCCTAACCAAAGCAGAGTACAGGGGCACAATGACCTCCCTGCTCCTGCTGGCCACACTATTCCTAATGCAGGCCAGGATGCTATTGGCCCTCCTGGCCACCTGGGCACAGTTGTCAGTTACAGGAGCAAAGTGCAAAGCTTACCAGCAGGCTTTTACACTGATGATGAAATCAAAGAAAAGCCTGAAGCTAGGCAAGACCATATCAGGATCGCTTGGCTAACATGCTCCTCTGGCAAAAGGCTGTTAATGTGGATGTAGTTCGTACTCTATAAACTTCTGTCTTTTCCAAGGAAATTTACTACATATGCATTGAACCCTCTTCATCAAAGTAGTAATGCCAGTAAAAGCAGGTTTGATGATACAACTGCAGTGCCAGAGGCTTTAGCAGGATAAACTGCAAGTCAGGAATACCTCTTCATGTTTTTGATGGCTATAATTCCACAGCTAGATCTATAGACTTGGTGCTAGGCATTCTTCACCTCTATTAAACAAGAGTGCTAAAAAGCAGCAGAATTCACGGTTTTCAACAAAACACTGAAAATTGTAATGTTTTCCTTGTAGAGGATGGATTGAATTTATGTTTTGCTAAGATTTTATCCCGGGCACTGAAACATATGCATTTTTCATTTACCAGAATGTGAGACATGTTTTCATTCAAGAGTCAGTAGGCTGGAAAATTTTGGAAAAGTAGCATGTCTTATAATCTGGAAGAATTGTAAAACATGTTCTCATCAGCGTTAATTTCAGCAAACACAAGAAAGGATGCTTCCATTCTGTGAGTAAAACCAATAGAATATTGCTGAACTACATCCTATAAAATTGTTTTTTACTATTCTCTATAGGCCTCTGTAAAAAGCGACACTTTTGTAAAGAGATTTACTTTCCTTTAGTTTTTTTGTTTGTTTGCTTTTTGTAATGTGCAGGATCTGGGTGGAGAATGATTACCAGGTAAAGTGCTGGCAGTGTTTTGTCACACTCATCCCCCCATCACTTTGGAAACTCCTATGGGTTTGTTTCCTGAGTGAGAATAGCAAAATGTAGATAATGCATTGTACTATTAAAAAAAACATAAATCCTTGCAACCTTTCTAATTAAAAAGCATAATTACATAAAAAAGGGAGAAATACAACGTGTCCAGAGAAGGACAACGAGGCTGGGGAGAAGCCTCGAGGATGAGCCCTATGAGGAGAGGCTGAGGGAGCTGGGATTGTTTAGCCTGGAAAAGAGGACGCTCAGGGGAGACCGTATTGCTCTCTACAACTACTTGAAGGGTGGTTGTAGCCAGGTGGGGGTTGGTCTCTTCTCCCAGGCAACCAGCACCAGAACAAGAGGACACAGTCTCAAGCTGTGCCAGGGGAAGTTTAGGCTCAAGGTGAGGAGAAAGTTCTTCACTGAGAGAGTTGTTAGCTGTTGGAATGGGCTGTCCAGGCATCACCGTCCTTGGAGGTGTTCAAGAGGGGACTGAATGTGGCACTTGGTGCCATGGTCTAGTGGTCATGAGGGCTTGGGTGACAGGTTGAACTTGATGATCTTTGAGGTCTTTTCCAACCTTGTTGATTCTATGATTTGAAGTCCAAATGTTCAATACGATGTAGTGAGAGGAAGTGGCACCTGAATTTGATGTGTTTGGAGATTAAGTACATGTTGCCGGTGCATGTAAATTCACTTGTAAAGTCAAACATTTCTAGATGTTGCTTAGAGAGATTTTGAGGTTTTGTGTGTAATGTAGGGCAACTGAGCTACTAAAAAATGAGCAGAGAACTTGTTTCAGTAAGTTGCTCTTTTAATGTCATATAGCTTGCTTTCAGGATCAGTGCTTCTGTGCATAGATTAAACTTGCTAAATGCAGCAGAGTTCCATCTCCCATCCCTTGTAATTCTAATACAGAACTTTAATTATTGAGGGGGAAAAAAAAAAAAGCTCAAATTGTAGTGCTAGCAGCTGATGCAATCCCTACAGCCACGTCTACATTAATAAAGGAAAGGGTTTCCTTTTTTTTTTCCTTTTTTTATTATTATTTGGGTCAGGATGGCTACAGCTTTAAATACCGTTTCAGCTGCTACAACTGTGACTTAAACATTCGGTTTCTATTGAGTTTCTAAATCAGAACTGAATACTACCCAATTTAACCTTCCCTTTTTTTTTTTTTAATAGAAAGTGATAGTTTAAATTGGCATTGCAGGAGCTAACGTGGTGAAGTTAAAACCATTTAGGCTTTACTTGTTTTAATAAGTATACCTTACCTTCTATAATTCCCTTTAAAAATCTAGGTCAAAGATTCTTTGCGTTGTCTAGCATTCCATTCTGACAGTCCTTCTGTTTTGCAAGTTAGAAAGTAAACTATAAATACTTCTCATGCTATTTTGTAGATCTTTTTGACGCTCACTCAACATACCTTTCCGTGGCCAATAAGTCTTTGTGTTGTTTGTTGGATTTTTCCCCCCCCCAATTTATTCTAATTTCCCTTGTCTCTGAGTATGTGGCTGGTAGGAACTGTTCAGCATTGTATGGCCTGGTATTCCATCCCTTCACCTAAGTTCACATCTTTCCTCAGCTCATGGGTGGAAATGAGTTTCATCTCATCGTAGTCCCCATTTGGCTATATCGCAAAACCACCAGACAGTTTGGCACCATTCAGCTGCATTGGCAGTCTCTACTTGTGAGAGGCCTCAGATTGGAAAAGCAGCAGGGGTACTGCAGGTCAGACTTGAAATGGATTGGCGGAGCTGTGTAGGGGAGCATGCAGGGTGCCTATCATACTATTTTTGGCTCAAGTAAATGTTATTAATCCTTCACTTTTGTAAGCCCTAACCTCATTCATAAATTTAGCACAAAGAAGTCTTTTTAGAGGTGGAAGTTTGAGGGACAAATGGAAAGGGTTTTCATTGGTATCGTGGGGTGGTTCTTTCATCTGCTTCTGTAAGTAGAAATGTAACATTCTGCATAATAATGATGGAAGCATGCTTGGATAAACTTCCTATTTTCCTCTTGTTTCTTCTCTTCCATCAGATGAAGGAAACATGAACACACATACATGTAATTCTTACATCATATACGAAATACCATGTGGAATGCAAGACACATTTCTCAGAGTTACTTTAGTCATACTTGGGGAAAACAGAGTGGAACATGACAGTAATAATCTTGGATTTCTAATCCGTTTAACTACATTGCTCTCTTAAGACATCCTTTCTCTTGTTTTGCTTCTCTCAACCATGTAGAGGAATTGGAGACAACGAATTTTGTATGGCCTCCCCAGCAAGCATTTGTGGGATTCTAAGCTGTGTGTCATTCTGTGCTCTTGCTTTACAATCTTTTTAGGGGTTTCTGTGCTTAGCTAGTGTCATTCATCTATCTTCAGTGTTATTTGCCACCAGCTTGTGAAAGATACCACTCTGAATCTCGGAGCATCTTTCACACCACATAATGGAAAAACAACTCAGTTCGGACCCTGTCTTGTGTCCTGCCACTTCTTTTAGTGAATTCCTAAAGCAGCCACTATAGGCGGGTTGCTGAGTGTGTAGAAAAGGTCATAGATGGTTTTCTCAACTGTAATTTTGTTACTGTTTCCTCTGATCCCTTCAAATCTCTACAATTTACACCCCTGAAAAAAAAACCCAACAATCCAACCCAGCATTATCAAAGAAATGGAAACAAACTCAGAATTCTGCTGAGCGTTATGCCAGTTTCTATTGTGGCTTCCTTTATCTTGAATTAATAAGATTTGTCCTAAGTGAAAAAAAGCTGTCAGCATCTTCAGGCAACCGTTCTATACTGGCTCAGTTAGCTCTCTGGCAACATGCATCCAGAGCAACCTTATCAAAAGGATTTGCATGTGGTTGAGTGAATAGGCACAGCCTTGTCTGAGGAACAGCTGAAACTGTTCCTCACGGAGATGACTCTCTAGGTTTTAATATTTTGATATTTTTTTTTTTAAGTTTTCTTTAGAATTTGAACTTCTCAAATTCCTGACCCATTTTCTGCTCTGTCACAGTGCTGCCAAGCTTCCTTGTTAAGATGTTGAACCTCAGTTTTGATGTAAGCTATATCTTGGACTAGAACATTGCGCTTCTGCTTTTTAGGTAGGCGGACATTGTACCTTCTCCCTCCTTGCTTCAAGCAGACAGTGGGAATTAAAAAGCAGAAGTATGAACTACTTTTTCTACTGTGATGTGCTAATACCAGCAGTGAGATCATGTTAGGAGAGAATTTGAGACTTTTAAGTAATTTGGCCTTTACTGGAAAAACTTTTCATCAGCATTAGGACAGTCAAGACTTGCTTCTAGAATCATAGCATAGTTTGGATTGGAAGGGTCCTTTGAAGGTCATGTAGTTCAGCCAGTCTGCAGTGAGCAGGAACATCTTTAATTAGATCCGTTTGCTTGGAGTCCTGTTGAATGTGACCTTTAATCTTTCTGTGAATGGGACATCTACCACTTCTCTGGGCAACCTGTTCTGTGTTTTATCACTCTCATGGTTCAAAATGTCTTCATTAGATCTAATCTAATCAAAATCTCCTGCTTCTTTAACCTCAAATCATTACCCCTTGTCATGTTGCAACAGGCCCTGCTAAAAAGACTGTCCCCATCTTTCTTACAAACACCCTTTAAGTATTGAAAGACCACAGTGAGGTCTCTTTGGAGCCTTATGTTTATGTTTTCATCATGAGGACATAACTCAAATTAGCAGAAGCTAAACTATCTAGAGTTTGTGAAAATTGGAATGATCTACATTACATCAAAACCTTGATGTCACTGCAATGAAAATGACTTCTGTTTGAAGATGTTTAACAGATTAAATACAAATACATACAGAGATAATGCAGGTTTTAGTTTCCTTTTAAGACATTCAAATATTAGGTGTGTAGAATCTTTGTGAAACTTCAGTCTCATGCAGGAAGTGTATGCACAAGGAAACAATTCTAGATCAATTCATACCATTACCAAATAAGAACAAAGTAATCAGGAAATGTGGTGTAGAGTGATTTCAGGCTGTTGAGAAGCATTTTAAGGATTCTTTTCCTCAGAGTACCGGCGGTTTCTTAAGTGCTTGATATTAGCCATATCTCAGAATCACAGATTGCATTGGATTGGAAGGGCCTCTCAAAAGGTCATCTTGTCCAACCCCCTCCGGTGAGCAGGGACATCTCCCATTAGATCAAGTTGCTCAGGGCTCTGTTATGTTTGACCTTGAATGTCTCCAGGCGTGGGGCCTCCACCACATCTCTGGGCAACCTGTTTCAGGGGTTTACCTCTCTCATTGTGAAGAACTTCTTCTTGATGTCCAATGAAGAACTTCCTCTTGATGGCCAATCTAAATCCATTACATCCTTTACATCTTCTTTTCTCTTATAGTTGAATTTCTAGGAAACTTTGTTTCATATGTCTCTTAAAAATTGGTACAGATTTGGAATTTGGGTATGCCCAGAGAGAGGGACTTAAGCTTTGATTCAACTTGAGGAAAGAAAAAATCCAAACTTGAGGCTAACCATTTGGTCTGACACTGTCCTTAACTGACCGTGCCAATGGTAATGGACGGAGTTTTCACTCCCCTCCATATTTCTTTGCTTTTGTGTATTGCAGACCAGCCTCTCATGTCACTGTAACACAGGGATTTTTCTTTTTTTTTTTTCTTTTGTGGTTTAATTGTATGAAAAAAATTTTGTGCTGTATCCTTGGACCTGTACAGATGGTTCCACGCCAAACATATTTGTTTACCGTGGTAATGTCTGAGCTGTAGTGTGCCAGCTAATAAAGGGATTTATTTAAGGAACAAGGTGAATGACTAAAACAGATGTGCCAGTTGGGTGAACCATTAAAGAATCTTGCTTCTCAGCTTTATGTAAAGGTTATTTTTAATGCATTTCTGAGAAATCAAGAGTGGTTGCAAGAATGTTTTTGAGACAGCTGAAAGCATCTTCTCCATTTCCTTGGGAGTCTTTTCCCTATGAGCATAAGATAGGCTTTATCTTACTGAAGAACTGGCAAAGGCAGCATCTAAAAGTTCTGAGTTTTGTCATCTGATCAAGTAATATCATCTCATCATGGAGTTTGTCCTGTTTATAAGTTGTATGAGTCCATTTTTTCAGTTGTGGGGAAACCTGCTTTAATATTTCTATAATGTAAATGCAAAGTTCTGTAACGTAACACAAATATGTATCTGCATTCCGTGCAACTCCTGGGTCAGTCTGCTCTATTAATACTAAAACCTTACATAGTTGTTCTCACACAAATATAGAAAACTAAGCACTCTGGCTGGCAAGCATTTTAACCAGGATTGATGCATTTGAGGAAAAAGCTAAACCTGTGAATTGAATTCTGTTTGCCCAAGTGCTTAGTCTGTTGTACATCGCATAGTCAAAGTGAATTCCATAAACTCCACTGATTCTGCTGTTGATCTTTTTGACTCCTTAGAAACTGACTTTTTTGAATTTCTAATCTTTTTTCTTAGGTGTTGATCAATTCGTTTGGGAAGAATCCTGGAGACAGTGGTAATGCTAAAGAGGAGTTAAAATCAAAACCAACACCAACCAACCAACCAAACCCCATGAAGCTCAGTTTTTAAACTTAGCTTTAGATTATTGGGTGTACAATGTATTTCCATTGAATGTCCTTTAATTTAGGAGTTACCTTATTGTAATAGATAACAAGGACATATATAAGGATAACAGATAATTAGGACAAGGAGCAATGGATGTAAGCTGCAGCAGAGGAGGTTCCATCTTGACACAAGGGGGAACTTCTTTACAGTAAGGGTCACAGACCACTGGAACAGGGTCCCCAGACAGGTTGTGGAGTCTTCTCTGGAGACTTTCAAGACCCATCTGGATACGTTCCTCTGGGACCTGAGCTAGATTGTACGGTCCTGCTCTGGCAGGGGGGTTGGACTCAATGATCTCTTTGGGTCCCTTCCAACCCCTGACATCCTGTGATCCTGTGAATAACCTGTACAATATAGTTAACGTGTTCATTCTGGTGCTTAAGTATATGGTTTGTTTTGAACTAAGCAAATGAGAGGCTACTTAAGGCAAACGCTGTACTCAACTATATACTTAGATACTGTTTTTAATAACAGAAGGTTTTAGGTGCTTGTTCCTGAATCTGTGGCTCGGGAAAACTACACCCTTTCATGTGTCTTTATACATCTGTTGCTGTTTATTACCTCTTTCTTCATATTTGGCTTCCTAGCTTTTAAGTCATGGACTTTATTTCATGTTCATGGCACCGGGCAGAACAAAACTCTGTGTTCTCTCTCATTCTTTACTTCTGAGACTGAGTAATGGAAATACTGTACTACCTCTTGTATGCTTATACTAGTGGCAGTATGTCTGGATTAGGAATAGCTATTTACATCTATGAAACTTCTCTGGTATTAATAAAGGTAGAATTTGTTCCTTCATTAAGAATAATTGAAATAGTGGCTTTCTTAGGTTAGTTGTGGTTTTATTTAATCCTAGCACTGAAAAAAACCCCAAAACCAACAAAGAGCACAGAAGTCAGTCTTAACATTTTCAGTGGGTTCACATCCAGCCGAATTTATCAAAGGCTGGCTGTTTGTAGGCAATGATTGTAAACTGATCTGAGCTCATCTGAGCCTAAGTAAAAATGAAAAATGAGTCCCTCGATTAAACATTGCAATTAAGTATTTTAGGGGGACTTGGTTTTGAGATGAAGCATTGATCTCATAACTGTACCTTTGGTATTACATTGTAGAGCCATTGCAAGGCAATTAGATCACCTTTCTGGGGATTTCAGAGCTCTATTCATCATCTTTAGTTAAAAACAAAGAAAAGGCTGCTTTGAATTGTAGCTTCCTTAATTATCTGAGATTTGGGCAGCATGTTAAAGCACTTAAAATACTAATCTGACAACACACTGTTATGGTGGAGGGGGAGTATCATGTCTCACAATCTGGCAAATGCATGGCATTTCCTTCACTTACTTTTATGAGATACCTGCTCCATTAAGGTGAGGATGGCTATATTTATTAAAGAAAAATTGACAGAGGGAAGAAGTCTTTGTGAATACCTAGAGGTTCATAATACCTCCTTTCAATTTCAAGATAGACAACTGAATCCCATACAGTTAGCTCCAGCAAGCTGTCTTGTTTCGCAGTTACTTCAGTTTGTCCTATTCCACAGTGGATTTCAGCCCTGACTTTGTTTAGGATTAAGCAGCTCTTGAATGAGTTGATTTAAAGTGTTTAGCTGACCTAATCAACCTTGACGTTAAACTGACTGAAACTTGTATTTTAACATAGCTTCCAAATGCTCTCTTCATTCTTGAAAGACCGTGTTTTGAATGCAGGGAAGTGCAGTGTGACTGGAGTTAGACCTGCAAGAGGTTCCTTCTGTCCTTTGCTGGAGAGATACTGAATTGGTTTTACTTATCATGTATGCTGAAGACTTTGCCTCTTCTGCTTGGGTAGTCATTAATTTTCTTTCCTTCCACCACTCCAGGCCATATACACCTCTGAGAGGAGCCCTTTCCACTGTGTGGTTTGACAGATACAAGATCTCTAATGACGTTCCGGAACACATTGAAAGTATTGATTCTATGTGCCAGAGCCTTACACACTTGATCAATGATGAGATTAAAAATGGCATTGCAAAGAACAGGATATTGATAGGTAAGAGAAACTTACTTTCAGTTTTTGTGGGTTTTAATTATTAAGCATCCTTGAAAGCTCTCAAGCTCAGCTGCATGCCTTGCAACTGCTGAGCCGCCTCTTCAGCAGCCAGTCCTCAGGAACCCTGTATCAGGTGAGAAGCATGGCTAACTTTAAGCAGTGTCCTCAGCAGTGTAACTTAAAACTATTTTTGTTTTCAATAGTAATTTGTAATTATTATTTGAAACACAGAGTGGGCAGTGATTTACTCTTAAAAGTACCTGGTTTGAATGTTTCCTTTTAGCCTTTTTCAGGAATGGAAAAGTAAACTTTCCCAAAACGACTTGTACTTTGGAGAGTGGAGGGATAGCTTGTGAATAACCATGAGCTTTTCCTTATTGTTCTGATAATTTGGGGTCAAGTTAATTCATGGGGGGAAAATTTGCATGTTGCACATCACTAAAGGTTAACATTTGATAATGAGTAAAGTATTAGCTGTCATAGCTCATAGGTGTCAATCCTCTTGTCCTTCTTAATTTCCCTGAATTTCCAGGAACTCTCACATTGCTTCTGTGAATTAGTGGGATATTTGGTCACAGGATTTGAGGGCAATGGGGTAGCCTGGGTTAGAAGGGGAATGAGAATTCATGAGTCCTTGGCTCCCTGTCTCATCCCTAGACCACAAACTATTTCAGGTTGGGGAAAAAACTCTTAATGTGGGAATTTATAATTTATGGCCAGCTGAGTCATGCCATCAAAATCCTGCATGGTGGAGTCACTACCATTCAGCCTACACGTTTTCTTGACCCAGCCCCACGCTGCTCTTTGAAGGTCTCTGTTTACTTTCCCTTTTTGGCTCATTGCCCTGGCTGCAGAATGCATTGTTTTGGATGGGTGTCAGCACAGTCTTTTTGATCTGTTTCCTGTAATATACCTGTTGGCTTGGAAACAGCTGAAGGAGTGCAGGTGCTTTTCTCTAGGGTGAGCTGGGAGATGTTCTGTGTACAGATCCAACTTGCTACTATAGTTTTTTCTTTCCTCTGTAGCCTTCAAAGTTAGAACTAGTGAAACTGTGGAGTATGACAGTTGTTTAACAAGTCATAGGCAGAGTAAGGAAGTTGGTATGCACTGATTGTTTCAGCCCATAGATTGTTTGGGTGTCTTCATCTCTGTATGTTTGTATTCCTCATCTGTAAGTCAGAGTAATTATATTTACTTCCTCTAGAGAGCTTTGATTTCAGGCTCCTAGAGTAAGGCACTGTTTTCTTGCCTCTCTCACAGAGACTACATGTATGCATCTTCACACTTGTAACAAAAATTCATAGAACAAGCAGAATGAGGCAACCCTAAGTTAGCTCCATCCGGAGTGGATGTGTGGCTGTTCAAGATTAAGTGTTCTTCCATGAGAACTTTATGCCTTCTCTCTGTGCTGGTTTTGGTGTTTAAACAGTGTGTGATGCAGTGGAGAATGAAGCTTAGAGATCCTGTAAGGTTTTTGTGCATAAAGCCTGGGTGTATTGTCAGTCCCAGTCAGCTGAATGTGACATTCTTAGTTGGTTTAGATGGAACTTCATGGAAATAATTGCCCATCTTCTGGCATGGATTCTTAGAGGAAATTAGGAATTCTATAAAGGTACCTGGCAGCTTTACAACAGTTTTGGTCAAAAGAGAATATGAGGCCGAGGTTTGGTAATGAAGATACAGTCAGTATTTCTGCACTGACCTGTAATGTTCACTGGAAAAGATGAAATGAATGGCCTGAAATTTTCCTGAGTTTGGGAAAAATTTATGTACAGGAACTAATGGTCACTTGCTTAGAACGTCAGACACCTAAGTCCTGTCATGTCTCTTCTGATTTCTCTTGGAAAAAGTCAGGAATATCTATCCAGTACAAGAAGAGGAGGCTAGAGGTAACAGCTGGGGAGCAGACAGTGGATTTGTGACTGCTAGTGCCATGGAGTTGGAGGAGGCAGCCTTCTTGAGGTGAAGTGAATAAAACAATTGTAGCAAAGGAATCCAGGTGAAAATTTGCTATGGCTGTTTTCTCAGTGCACTCAATGATACTGGGTCATGTTGGAGGTCCATAATGGAAATACTGGTACATATTTTGTTATGTAAAGTAGAGACAGAATAGTTGAGAGAAGAGGCTGGAGGACTAGGGAGTCTGAAGATCAGTGGGAACCTTTTCAGATAGGTCACAGAAGCCAAGAGAGCGGAGCAGTTGCACGAAGAGGTAGTGACAGGGCATGCAATAGGTTGTTAAAGGGTTAAGGAGAACTGGGTTGTAGGACTGTCTGTTTTGTAATGAGTGGGAGTTTTAATGAGTGGAAAGAAAACAAAATGAGTATGAGGAGGGTAACAACACTGAAGGTTATGGTTTTATATGGAATAACAGACTAGAAATTAGAGGCTGAGGATGAGTGTCAGATATTGTTAGATGAGGGTGAGTGAGGTGTTAGGCAAGCAGGAAGGTGGGTAGCTGCTGACAGCTCAGAGGTGTGGGCTAAGCAGGCAAGATCTGAGGGAGCACTGTGCAAAGGAGAGCGAGTGGGAAGAGAGGGGAAGCAGGAGCTGACTCTCAAGCAGTGGAAAATGAGAAGCCCAACACCTGGTGTTCTGAGGTATGATTATCCTAGAACCATTCAAACTTTCCACAAGGCTCAAGATTGTGGGTACAGTAAGATCATTTGTTCTGAAAGAAATTATAACCTGTGCTGTTTGTTTTGGTAGCACAGTTAGCACTAAAATTCACAAGTGGGTGCTTCGAGGGCAGAAGTCTAAAGGTGAGGCTGGAGTTCAGGTTTTCTGATGCCACTCCTCTTTTCTCTGTATCCCCACGACCTTGGAGGAGGAGGGAATAGAGACTTGCCTGCAATATATAATTATTAAAAAAAATAATTCTGTCATCTCTAGAATTTGATAATGAAAGCCACTTTTTAGCCAAACATTCTTGTTCAGTTACTCTTCCTAGTCTTCCTGGCTACAGCACTCCTTGCAAATAATCCTGTAAGGAGGTTCATATTGACTTTGGAGATAAAAGAGGATGATAAAATTAGTCAAATTCTCAGACTCAGAGCTTTGATAGTATCCTTTTTTTGAAAACTGTGTGTATCCCTTCTCCATAAATGCCTGGATTCATTGCTAAATTAGTTAAGCAAATAACCACCTTTTGAAACAGGGAACAGTATTTTCTTTTCTGATTGAAAACGGAGTTGGTTTTTCAAGTGGTGGTTGTTTGTTTGCTTTTTTTGTTTTGTAGGGTTTTTTGTGTAGTGTGCTATCCATATGGAAGCAGGTAAAATAACTCTGCTTAGGTGGAAATCCTGGCCTGCATTAGGAATAGTGTGGCCAGCAGGAGCAGGGAGGTCATAGTGCCCCTGTACTCTGCTTTGGTTAGGCCGCACCTTGAGTACTGTGTCCACTTCTGGGCCCCTCAGTTTAAGAAGGACATTGAAACACTTGAGCGTGTCCAGAGAAGGGCAACAAGGCTGGGGAGAGGCCTTGAACACAAGCCCTATGAGGAGAGGCTGAGGGAGCTGGGATTGTTTAGCCTGGAGAAGAGGAGGCTCAGGGGTGACCTCATTGCCATCTACAACTACCTGAAGGGTGGTTGTAGCCAGGAAGGGGTTGGCCTCTTCTGCCAGGCAACCAGCACCAGAACAAGGGGACACAGTCTCAAGCTGCGCCAGGGGAGGTTTAGACTCGAGGTGAGGAGGAAGTTCTTCACCGAGCGAGTCATTTGGCATTGGAACGGGCTGCCCAGGGAGGTGGTTGAGTCATCGACCCTGGAGGCGTTGAAGGGGAGATTGGACGTGGCACTTGGTGCCATGGTCTAGTCGTGGGGTCTGTGTTGATAGGTTGGACTCGATGATCCTCGAGGTCCTTTCCAACCTAAGTGATACTGTGATACTGTGAAATAGTCAAAGATTTCAACAGTCTTGTCCAAGAGTACGTTTGAGCCTCTTGAACAAAATGGCAAACACATTTAGAGCATTCTGATAGTGCTCACTTCAGTCAGCTACACATGAGTGAAAGGCAGTCGTCTTGTTCTCTTTTTTTGTTGTTCTTAATTTAGTGCTGCTTGCCTCCTTTTACAGGTCACTTTTTGTGTAGTGCAGAAATGCTGATCCAAGCACGTTTGTCTCTGCCACCTGTTGTCACTCGTGTATGCAGCCAGTGAAAATAAGCTTTCCATAACAGCCCTGCGGATTTGACTGTATGCCAGAGAACACATGCATGATTCCTGACCCCTTCTACTGTAACAATAACACAAAACTCACAACCGCTTTTTGTTTATTGCGAGACTTCTTACGTAGCTACTGAACCATGGTGGAAGTAACATGAAAGCTCTGTGCTTCTTGTAAATATTAGCATTTTCATCTCTCTCAGCGTGTGTGAGGATGGGATGGGGAGGAAATACTTTGGCTTCAACATCGCAGAGAAAGAGGATGCTGTAAATACGGGAAGATAAGAGAACAAGCCAGGCGAACTACTGCACTTACAGCCTTGGCGTGTTATGTCTTTTGGCTTCTAAGCCTTTTGCTGTCACTCATCCGACCTTGTATCTTCTGTCTTTCTCAGGCAAATGTTGTCTTTCATTTAGAGACACGCCCCCTTGCTCCTGCAGAGTAAATTCGTGGGTTTATATTGCCCTTTGGCACTGGAATTAAAAAGAGATTTGTTTTTTTTCCTTCCGTACCATGCATATCTTTGTGGTTTATCTAAATAATGCTCATGAGATTCTGGGCTCAAAGCAGTAGTGTTAGTCCATCTGCCCTATAATCCCAGCAAACATTTCATTCATTTTCAGTGCCCCAGTGTAAACTTGCATTGCATTTGTACTTCAGGGAAAATGTTTACTCCTGTTTGTTTGCACCCGAGCTGACCATTTGTTTTTGTTTTAGATCTCTACTACTCCTTTTACTTCTTCATGCACAAGCAAGATGTATTCATAGAATGTTTTGGGTTGGAAGTGACCTCCAATGGTCATCTAGTCCAACCCCCTCTGCAGTAATCAGGGACATCCTCAGCTAGATCTGGTTACGCAGAGCCCTGTTGAGCCTTACCTTGAATATCTCCAGGGATAGGGTCTCAACCACCTTCCTGAGCAATCTGTTCCAGTGTTCACCAACCTCTTGGTAAAGAACATTAACAAATGAATGTTTCTGTTTCCTTCATAAATCATTCAGGAGGTGGATACACCACTTGTTATTTTATTTCCCAGCTCTTCACCCAATTGGAGAATGTTAGGGTTTGGAAGCAAGCTCAAAATATCATCTAGCCCACCTTGTCCTATCATTGCCCTTGTCCTATCATTGGACATTGATTAGAAGAGCCTGGCTCCATCCTCCTGGCACTTATGCTTTACATATTTGTAAGTATTACTGAGGTTCACTCCTCAATCTTCTCTTCTCCAAGCTAAAGAGCCCCAGCTCCTACTGCTTTTCTTCATACAAGAGATGTTCCACTCCCTTAATCATCCAGGCGGCTCTGCGCTGGACTCTTTCAAGCAGCTCTCTTGGTTCTTGAACTGAGGGGCCCAGAACTGGACACAATATTCCAGATGCTCCCTCACCAGGGCGGAGTAGAGAGACAGGAGAACCTCTGTCAACCTACTAACCACACTCCTTCCAATAAACCCCAGGATACCATTTGCCTTCTTGGCCACAAGGGCACATTGCTGGCTCTTGGTTATCCTTCTGTTTACCAGCACCACCAGGTCCCTTTACCCTGGTCTGCTATCCAGCAGGTCAGTCCCCAGCCTATACATGGGGCTGTGCTTTCCCAGATGCAAGACTCTACACTTGCCCTTCTTGTATTCCATTAGATTTTTCCCTGCCCAACACTCCAGTCTGTCCAGGTCTCACTGAAGGGCAGCACAGCCTTATGGAGCATCAGCCACTCCTCCCAGATTTGGGGCATCAGCAAACTTGTTGACAGTGCCTCTGTTCCCTCATCCATGTTGTGGTGTCTTGAAGGTGTCCATATTAACATATTTAGAAATAAGGGTCTTTGGAAGGGGGCACATTCTCAGTTTCCATCTGCATGGTGAATGTCAGGCTTAGCAAACAAGAGTGATGATGAGGAATATATAAGGCTCACAGCAGTAAAACCAAAAATCATTCAACCATGATATTATCAGCATGTTATCATCAGATGGTGGCTTTGGGAAGAAAAGTAGTAAATCAAATTCTGATCTTTTCAGCCTCAGTAGAAGCTCTACTGAAAACATATGCTTACTCATCTTTAATAAATCCCTGTGTTCAGTGCAAAATTAAATGGATGGATGGGCTTTTAGCATGCCTGAGAGTTGTGTGTAGGCATGCCACAAGGTGCACATTAACCTGTACTTTCTTCAGCCTTCCCTACAGGAATGATTCATAGAAGAGTGAGGCTTAACAACATATTCTAATCCTTCTTCATCTGTCAGCTCTATTTAGGCCAATCCTTACCATTGCTTTTCTGTTGTCTTCAAAAGACCTCTATTAATTGTAGGCTTACAGCTTTCCAAGGAAGCCTGGTCGTATGCATCCCCATTCTTCATGTTAGCCTATTTTCTAGTTTCTTTTTGTGATTCAGTTTGAAATGATGAATACCATGAATAGAAAGAACAGGTTATTCTCTTTCTTCTTCCATGCTGTGCAGTTGTGCAGACAGGTAGGCACTGCAGCAGAGCTGTGCTGTCATCCTCAGAAACAAACAAGAAAGCACACTAGGTGAGTAACCTCTTAGTAAAAAGTGATTTGAGGCTTGTCATGAATTTTATCTTCCTTCTAGTACTCAGAATTATGATTCCTTAAGTACACATGTTGGGTTCCTTGCTATTACCAAAAAAAAAAACCTCAAAACAACCAAAAAACCCAACACCCAACCAACTGCTTCTGGTTTTACTGCAAGTTGATACATTAGAAACTATTGTATACTTATTTTTACAAGGAAGTGGTAAAACCTGTACCACGTAAATGTGCATTTCAAAATGTGTTCTGGCTGGTGAGAAAGTTGGATAGCAAACTGGTTCATGTTCCTAAGAAGAAGTGGTGGCTGAGCCAGACAGTGGAAGGTGCCTTTGTTCTTGTAAAGACACTCAGCTACTGAATAACAGAATAAAAAGACTATCAGAGGTGTAAACCAGTCACTGCAGTTCTGCTAGTCCCTAAGTTTAGCATTAGTGAAGTTTCATGAATAGATTAAAAGGGGAAAATCACTGCTGTGAGGAAACTTACTTGAAACAAAGTACATGTTTGACCAGTTTACACAGGAGCAGCGTTCAGGGAGTTCCATGGAGAAGAGAATTTGCTGTTGTGCTGGCATTTGTACTCTTTGCTGATGTTCATACATGAGCACTGTTACATGTATATAGTATTTCCATTCATGGACATAAAAGGAAGGTAAAAACAAAGTCAGCTTAGTTGCAGATGATGTGTAGAACAAGGTTTTGCTGTTACCATTAATAGAAGGTAAATCACAGAGGGTCCCTAGGAAGAGTGGTAAGTAAACTGAAAGCCTCAGGGGAAAATTTCTGATAACAAACTGATTAAAGTAACTCTTAGGTTGAAATGTTTAAAGAGAGGAGAAATTGAGAATGCAGTATGCTGGGAGGATGGAAAGAAAATGAGGCAAGAGTCTGTAGTGTATTGTGATGATAACAGAATATACAAAGACAATTTCTCCCTGTGCTGGTGTAGCTTTGTGCAACAGAAGAGCATTTGTCTCTCCTTGCACTGCTAGTGCAGGATTTGGCTCTTGCTATTTTGTTGTTGAAGCTGTACTGACAAATTTGAAGAAATACTGTTAAGATGAAGAGCAACTGCTAGAGAGAAACTAGTGAAGAAGTACTGCTTAAAATAAACCTCCAGTCTGAATCCTTTTCTCATCAAAGTCTGGGGTGTAGCTTCTCTTCTTCTCTTGGTTCTGTGCTGTAATGAAGCAGTTTCTACCTCTGCCACTCAAATTCATGAGAGTGCCATGGTTTAGTAGTCATGAGGTCTTGGGTGACAGGTTGGACTTGATCTTTGAGGTCTTTTCCAACCTTATTGAATCTATGATTCTATGAAGATCCCTTTCTGGAAGGAGCAGACCTATACTCCAAGCAGATGGCAGAATTAATACAATAAATGTGACAAATAAAAAATTGCTTCCTACATCTGTGATTTCTGTTGTGGAAAACGATTCTGATCACCTTTTAAAGTTATACTGTAATGACTAAAACAGGTGATCTGGTTTGTTGTTTTCTAAGTCCATTATCTGGAACAAACTAAGGTATTTTTCACAGTTAGATCTGTATGACTCAGGAAGCAATTGGCAATGTGAAGCCTCTGTTTGTTAGAGAGGCTTTGTTGGTTGGTCTGTTTTGCTTTGTGTTTTTTCTGTAAAGAAGAATGAAAAGCTGAAGAGCTTTCTTTGAGGTCTCTTCCAACCTTGGTGATTCTGTGATTCTGAACTCAGGGTGATTGCAGGCACTAAAAGGGAGCATTGGGGCAATGGTAGAGTTTCTAACATTCTCTCATGTATACAGAACACGAGGGAGAGAGAGACTAAGTAAAGAAACCATTGTAATCATAAAATCAGTCATTTTGGGAGATACAAATGAAAATATTATTAGACCAAATGCAAAGAAATTAATGAAACTGAAGTTTGACAGTAGGTAAATATTTGGTTTCCTTAGCTTAATATAATGTTGACGTGTCATCATGGACCAGATTATCATTTTGGTCAGATACAGATGAGGAGTGAGTTAATATAAATTGAGAACTTCAGCAGAAGTGAGATCAAGGTTTTATACAAACACTTGGATGTTTAAAAGGCTCTTAAGGCCATTTACAAGCTCTGGAAAGAGGGGTTTATCACTGAAAAATGGCAGCTGTGGTGAAGGTTTCTCTTTTATTCAAGATGGAATAAATTACATGGGAGAAATTCAGTCCCTGTTTACTCTGTGTTACATCATTATATGGCTGGGGTTACTTTAATGTAGTCGCTGATGATATTCCAGAAACCATATTTTGGTTTTAGTTAAGTATTGAATGCGAGTTTCTTTCCAATTCAGATTCCTTAATTTGAAAGTGTGTTGATCCTGTGACTTATGAAGGTCTTCCTCAAGTAGCAAAGCAAGTTACAAGCAACTTTCTTCTCACTGCTATTTCTAGGCTATTGCCTAGAAATCAGAACTACACAAGCAGATTTGAGGTCATAAATGTGTACTTAAGTGAAGCTTTCTTCAACTTAAAGAAAAGTGCTTTACTTATCTGAGTCTGTTTTGTGTGTGCTGACCTTTTAGCCTGCACTTAAACCTCCTTTGTAAGGCAGGAAAGTTAATGCAAATAGAGCTTTCTTGAACTGGTAGCTACTGAGCATTTTAGAACCGTTCTTTTTTTAACTGTTTGAAGCAATAATCATAGATCTCTTTAAAAACAGCTATGAGGGAAAATGAAAAATGAATGTACTTTTTATGTGAAACTCCTGGCAAATTCTGAACTTCTGTGCATGCCCTTTGTACTTCATGGAGATCACAGAATTGTCAGGGTTGGAAGGGACCGAGTTCCAAGCCCCCTGCCATGGGCAGGGACACCTCACACTAGAGCAGGTTGCCCAGAGCCCCATCCAGCCTGGCTTGAAAAACCTCCAGGGATGAGGCTTCCACCACCTCCCTGGGCAACCTGTGCCAGTGTCTCACCACCCCATGAGGAGGAACTTCTTCCTCACATCCAATCTGAATCTACCCATTTTTTTTTTTGCTCCATCCCCCACAGTCCTATCACTCCCTGACACCCTGAAAAGTCCCTCCCCAGCTTTCTTGTAGGCTCCCTTCAGATATTGGAAGGCCACAATAAGGTCTTCACAGAGCCTTCTCCTCTCCAAGCTGCACAACCCCAACACTCTCAGCCTGACCTTGTAGGAATCATAGAATCAGCCAGGTTGGAAGAGACCTCCAAGATCATCCAGTCCAACCTATCACCCAACCCTATCCAATCAACAAGACCATTAAGATCACTAAGTGCCTCATCCAGTCTTTTTGTGAAGATCTCCAGGGACAGCGACTCCACCATCTCAGCCCATTCCAATGGCAAATCACTCTCTCTGTGAAGAACTTCTTCCTAATATCCAGCCTGAACCTCCCCTGGCACAGCCCTATGTCACCTCATTCTGTTGCTGGTTGTCTGGGAGAACAGATGGACCCCCACCTGGCTACAACCTCCCTTCAGGTAGAAGGTCTCCCCTGAGCCTCCTCTTCTCCAGGCTAAACACCCCCAGCTCCCTCAGCCTTTCCTCATAGGGCTGTGCTCCAAACCCCTCCCCAGTTTCATCACCCTTCTCTAGACACGTTCCAGAATCTCAACATCTCTCTTGAATTGAGGGGCTCAGAACAGGACACAGTACTCAAGGTGTGGCCTAACCATTGCTGAGTACAGGGGAAGCATAATCTCCCTTGTCCTGCTGGCCACACTATTCCTGATACTGGCCAGGGTGCCATTGGCCTTGTTGGCCACCTGGGCACACTGCTGGTTCATGTTCAGCCTACTATCAACCAGCCACCCCAGGTCCCTTTCTTCCGGGCTGCTCCCCAGCCACTCTGTCCCCAGCCTGTAGCTCTGCTTGGGGTTGTTGTGGCCAAAGTGTAGAACCCTGCGCTTAGCCACTGAGGATGTCTTTATGTTATGTCACATTTGATTTACTCTGAAATACTTTTTGTAATCAGGAAAAAAAAATTTCTCCAACTACAAATGCTTATTCACATTGTTGTTTCTGAAGCACTTACTGTATGTTATTTATTCAGAGATTGTATCAAGTGATAAACTTCAGGTTTTCCCCTGGAAAACCCGATTCAAAGAGCTAGTCCTTTGTATTGCATTTTCTCATAGTAGTATGAGCCACATAAAAGAACCATTACCTAATATTCTTCTAAACAGAAGGTGACTGCATTGTCAAAGACTGCTGGTGAGTAATTGGAGACACTGTTGCCAGAATGTGACTAACTGGGTACAAAATTTTAGATTAAATCATTTACAAACTAGTAATGAGTTTTCAATGCAGCTTTTTTCCCCCCCCCTGTATTCTGAAATACTTAAAATAGACTTAATTTTGTATGTAGCCAGAGTATATCTGTATTTATGTAGGCAAATGCAAAATGTTGTCTTAGAATATAAATGCTACTTTTGGGGTTTGGGAGTGAAAGTATCATTCATAGAATCATAGAATCAATAAGGTTCAGAATGATCAAAGGGACATGAAGAAACAACTTATCAGATTCCACTGAAGAGAGTAAAAGAAACTTCAGCACAAGATGATCTTTGTACAGTAACTTTATGTAGCCCTTTTATATACTTTCTCAGAAGGCTCTGTTTTTATCCCTGTGATTATGGGGTCACTGATAAGTTCTTGAGATTACTATGCCACTTGTGCAATCTGTTCTTTTGGGGCTTTTTTCATTACAGAATTCTTTTGCATGTGACAAAGGAATGTGTCTGGTAGGAAATAGTGATGCAGATGAAAGGTTTGCAGTAGCATTTTCAATGTTTTTATGTTTGTGACAAGAAGTTTATTGGAAATTTCAGGTGATGTGAACTGTGGGAACTTTCAAAAGGTGTTCACTCACCTTCATTCCTACTTGTCCTTAGCTGCCTTTGTTTCTGAAGTTCCTCTGGGCACTTCAACACACTACATTTAACTTTGAACTGGTTAAAGATTGATTTGGAGAGTAAATAGCAGGGTCTGGCTTTATTTACCAAAGATAAATCAGGGTGTTATCACCCCCTTGGGTGCATAGCATAGGGATCCCAGCTATATCTCCTAGTTTGAGGGCATAGTTCTCTTAATTCAGTGAAGAGCTGTGTTTGAAGAAGTAAAACAAGACTCCAGTCTTCCACACTGTGTGGTCTTGGTGCTTCTGCCTAAAGTCCTACACACACAGAATCAAACAGGTTGGAAGAGGCCTCCAAGATGATCAAGTCCAACCAATCACCCAACCCTATCTAATCAACTAGAGCAAGGCACTAAGTGCCTCATCCAGTCTCTTCTTAAAACCCAAGTAAGTCAGGAACCTGCAGTTACCACTTTTGGCCATAATTGTGTCTTAAGACTACAAGGAAAAAAAATTTTTATAGAAGAGTAGTCAGATATTGGAATAGGCTGCCCAGGGAGGTGATTGAGTCACCATCCCTGGATGTGTTTAAAGGTCATTTAGATGTGCTGCTTAGGGATATGGTTTAGGGGTGAACTTTGTAAGGGTGAACTTTGCTGACCATAGGGTTCTTTTCCAGCCTGAATGAGCCTGTGAATTTCTATGAATAAGGCAACAGTAAGTAAGAAAGAATCATGAACTCATTAGAAAATCTGATCAGAAGCTTACCAGAAATCAAAAGATAATGTTGTGTGGGAGACAGAAAGAGGACACTTTGTGTCTGGATTAGTCTAGTGTTTTCAGGAAAAATTCCTGCACAAATCCAGCCAAATCTTTCAGTGGTAACATGGGATGGAGTGTGAGCTAGAAGGGCTTCAGCCCTGCTGGGCCTTGTAGATAAACATGCTGAAAAAGGATTCCCCATTAGGAATAGTCCATGAAGTACAGTGTTTTCTGCCTCTGAGCTTGTGTATGGCAGAGATTTCCTGTGTGGTCCCAGAATCCAGAGAGGTACCAAAGCTGAAGAGGGCTTAGTTGTGGTGCTGCAGTGGCACTGCTTCCTGGCAGGGTTTTATTTAGCATCCATGTCAAACTCTTTTGCATAGCATGGAATCAACCCCGAAGGGCTTATGTAGCCCTTGCAAATGAGCTCTTCCCATTCTGGAGCTTCATTTTAATCACTTGCAAAAGATAACAAACTGAAATGGTTTGTCTACTATTTTTGCCTTTCTTTTTAAATTCCTAATTTCATGTCTCGTGTGTGAAAACGTCTGGGCACAGAATTTTGCAACTAATTAACACCAGTTAACTACTTGGCACAAACCAATTGCATCACCAGTATTCTGGAAGCTGACACCAGTCTAAGTAGAGCTTTCAGTTCTTAACCTTTCTTCTGGTAGCCATCTCTGTGCTAGAAGAGATTTCAGCAGCCTGTCATTCTTCACCCTAGTCATTATGCTTTGGTGAGACCTCATCACCTGGAGTGCTGTGTCCAGCTCTGGGGCCCCCAACCCAGAGGAGGGCCACAAAGATTATCATGGAGCTGGAGAACCTGCTTTGTGAAGACAGGCTGAAGAATTGGGGCTGTTCATCCTGGAGAGGAGAAGGCTCTGAGCAGACCTTATAACTGCTATTCAATATCTGGAGGGTACCCTACAGGGAGGTCGGGGAAGGACTGTTTGGAGGGGCTTGTAGCAAAAGAGTGAATGGCACTGGTTTTAAACTAGAGCAAGGCAGATTTAGGTAAGACCTAAGCAGGACTTTTGTTTTTACAATGAGAGTGGTAAAATACTGGAACAGGCTGCCAAGGGATATAGTTGAGACCCCATTCCTGGAGACATGCAAGATCAGACTTGATGTGGTCTTGGGCAGCCTGATCCAGTTGGAATTGTCCCTGCGCACTGCAGAGGGTCCCTTCCAACCCCAGTGCAATCTGTGCATAGAATAGCTTGTGTACTGTGTCCGTGTGAAGTAATGCAGTAGTCTGGATTTCTTTCTTGAGATCCTGTTAGAGCTTAGGTGGACTACATTGCAATATCTCCTGATTTATTATAGATCCTAACGTGTTAACAACAAAAAACCCACCCCACAGCCCCTGTATATTAGTCTAAAGTGGTGAATATTCATTGATGATGTACAGCTCATGTGCATGCTACTAGGCTAGGTGAAAAGTATGTTGAATAAAAAAGCAATGAGAATTCTCTGTTTAGAGAGTTCATGGGACTACACACAAATGGCTTCTAAAGTAATGGCATTTTGGCTGATTTTTGTTTAATTTAATTTTATTCTTTTTCTCCTTAGCAAGAATGAATCTTCAGCAGTACTCTAGCTTTCCACTTCCTTCATTTAATCATAGTTTAAGATCACTGTAACCTTTACATCAGGAAGTTTTTTTGGTTGCCTTGTCTATAAAACAAACAAATCTGAAAAGGAAAACAAAACAGATTCTGGGTTACAAAGGTGTATAGCAACATCCAATCTTTGTTTCTTTGGTTTTGTCCTAGGTGGCTTTTCAATGGGAGGTGGAATGGCAATGCATTTAGCATATAGGTTTCATCAAGATCTGGCGGGAGTCTTTGCCCTGTCTAGTTTTCTCAATAAGGACTCTGCTGTTTACCAGGTGAGTGTGTGACTGACCTAACAGGACTGCTTAGGTAAAAGAAAAATGATAATTAAATTTGAGTATAGCATGTCAGGGGTGACCTCATTGCCCTCTACAACTACCTGAGGGGTGGTTGTGGCCAGGAGGGGGTTGGCCTCTTCTCCCAGGCAACCAGCGCCAGCGCAGGGGGACACAGTCTCAAGCTGCACCAGGGGAGGTTTGGACTCCAGGTGAGGAGGAAGTTCTTCCCCGAGCGAGTCATTCGTCATTGGAACGGGTTGCCCGGGGGGGTGGTTGAGTCATCGTCCCTGGAGGCGTTCAAGAGGAGATTGGACGTGGCACTTGGTGCCATGGTCTAGTCATGGGGTCTGTGGTGATAGGTTGGACTCGATGATCCTCGAGGTCCTTTCCAACCTAAGTTATACTGTGATACTGTGTTTATTCATCTGAGGCAATTGACTAGTAGTCAAAACTTATGACATTCAAATCATAGAATCAACAAGGTTGGAAAAGACCTCAAAGATCATCAAGTCCAACCTGTCACCCAAGACCTCATGACTAAACCATGGCACCTCCAATGATGCCGACTCCACCACCTCCCCAGGCAGCCCATTCCAATGGGCAGTCGCTCTCTCTAGGAAGAATTTCTTCCTAACATCCAATCTAAACCTCCCCTGGTGCACCCTGAGACTGTGTCCTCTTGTTCTGGTGTTGGTTGCCTGGGAGAAGAGACCAGGCCCCATCTGTCTACAACCTCCCTTCAGGTAGTTGTAGAGAGCAATAATGTATAGATCTCACAGTAAACCCTATCATTTGTCAAGAGTTTAGCACACTGAAATTTGAAGTGCAGTTTTTTCCTAGTACTTCCTTGTTTGATTTTGTAGACATAATACAGTATGACCACTAGAACACAGGCTAGTAAATGAAATGCTATATAAACTGTCGCTGCAATTATAATTATTCTTGTAAAAGGTGTAATGATGTGTCTGACTGTGTTTCTTCACCATCTAGGCTTTGAAAAAAAAGCAGACTAGTCTTCCAGAATTATTTCAGTGTCATGGAACTGCTGATGACCTAGTTCTCTACTCATGGGGCGAAGAGACCAACAAGATGCTACAGTCACTGGGAGTAACAACATCACTCCACACTTTCCCAAACCTGTATCATGAGTTGAGCCGAGCTGAAATAGAAGAGCTAAAAACCTGGATTGCAAAGAAATTACCTGTTGAAGTGGCAGAGACAAACAAATGAAGGACACAGCTTCAGTGTACTTTCTGATTTTTGTGGGTTTGAGGTCATGTATGGCATGTATATGGGTGTTCTCTATATATGCTGTATAAGCATGGCTGCAGGTAGGCACCGCTAAAGTTCACTTCAATGTTTTTAACACACATCTATGTCAGTTTATGGAAAATAATGAGTGATAACATTAAAAATTAGAATAAACCCATGGCACCAAGTACCCCATCAAGTCTCCTCCTGAACACCTTCAAATATTCTTTTAAATCATGAAAACTGTATTCAGGAATTAATTTCTTTGAATTTCCCAGGTACCTTTGTGTGTGTGTGTATGCTCAATGATGGAAAAACAAAGAGGTTGTCTTTCTAATGGCATTGCAGCAGAAAAAGGCCAATTATTAAAACAATGGACTTGTAGAGATCCATGCATATATTCACATTAGCTCACTAAGAGGAACCTTGTTGGCTTCAGATGGATTCTCAGCATGAGGGAATGAACCTGCATCAAAGCAGAGCTGTACTCCCCCTCAAAATTGTTAACCGATGGTGTTACATTTCTAAAAGTCAGAAGTAGTTGTGCCTTACTATGCCACAGACTCTTGTTACTACCTCTTCTTACTGTTTTGTTACTCAGAGATCTAGCTTTATGTGAGTTGCTTGAGTCCCATGAGGTTCATAGTGTGGGGGTAAAAAAGAGAAATAAATAAGTACCATCATGATTGTTAAGTCCTATCCTGTTTTTGAAGAAATCATTCTTTGGGCACTGTTCCTGTAGAAACTTGTTTTTGCCAACAGCTTTATTTTGGCCTACAAGATCCCATTTTAAATTAAAGGACAAAGATGCTTGACTCCTCTGTGACTATTTGAGAGCTGTAAATAATGATTCTGATATAAAGACAATTTGTATCCCTTGATTTTACTGGTGGATGATTCATCTCTGTGTCACTTTGATAAATTAAATCAGTATAAATATCTGTTCTTATGCAATTTTAATGCTGCTTTTATTTTTTTCCCCTCTGCCCCATTTTCTCCTTCCCAAATTCAGTAATTTTATTAGCATGACAAGGTATTCAGCCTTCTGCCAAAGTCAATAGATCCAAGTCTCTTGCTTAATCTTCTCCTTCCTCCTTTTCTGAAGAGTGGATCTAGGACACCGTTGTTTGCTCTGTCATAGCAGATTGCCGCCAGTATTGGCTCCCACTCCACAAGTGTCGGCCAGCTCCAGGGGACTGAGTTTTGTTCAAATCCTCATGCACCAAGACCTAAGCCAGCTTTTACCTATCTTGAAGAATAAGCAAAGGGGAAAAAATGTCACTGTTCAAGTACAAGGCATGTAATTGGCAGTAGCAAGTAACAACTTCCTGCTGCTAAAAATATTTTGCTTTATTTCATTTTGCTAGCATTAGCAAGTCAGCAGTCTGCTCTGAAAAACAGGATTTTAAATGGCACATGAAAACTCAGCTATTTGAAAGAGTAACTGAGCAGCTTTTTTTTTCCTTGGTGCCCTAGGCTCCCTAATTACTACAAATTAAATTGAAACAGGTGCGTTCAGAGGCAGCTGAGCTAACATTGCCTTAGCCCGACTCTAATTACAGTCCTTGACAAGTGATGTTGTAGCATTTTAGTAATAATACATCATTTTGAGTTTTGCACCGTGTTCTTGTCTTCCTGCAGTTCCTATCAGGAGGCTGTTTGAACCACTAATGCAAGGTGGTAATTAATTTCGATGACAAGTGCGTTCAGATGGGAGAGTGGTGGGCTCCCGGCAAGGTGGCTTTTAATAAGGTCAGAGAATAGCACAAAACAGTTGCAATAAGATCATGGAGGGAACAGAAATTATTACCAGGCCAAAACCAGTTCTCTTGATTATTTTTACAGTCTCAAAAATTGCAAGTGCAGTGGATATAGAGTTTGGTTTTGTTCCCTCGATGTAGGCTGAGAAGCAATTTACAAGGTCTACATTTCACGGTGATCTTAGAAAACGAAGCCGCCAGCTTGCATCTGTCTTCTTCCGTCTTCCTTGGCTTGTGTGTGAAATGCCAACTAATCAGGAGATGCACTGTGATACAAGATTGGAAACCTGTCAAGTACATGCTGTGAAGAGGACCCAAATCTCAAGTTTTGAGGTCACTTTTTGGGGTGCTAGGAGAATTCTCAATAGAGGTTTCCTTCAGTGTACAGAGGTAGCTACTGTGAGGACAGTGTGACTCACCTAGCAGGTTGGCTTAGTATGGTGTGGGATCTGTGTCCCAGATGGTGCCTAGCTCAGGCTGGACAAACAGATTGAAGTTTAACCCAGGAAAAGTTGGACTGCTGGCTGGTATTGAGAAGCAGCCAGAGGCAATATTAGTCCTTGAAGACAGTGGGCCTGCTGTTAGATCTCTAGTCAAATAAAAACTTTAATAGTCAAAATTAGCCCTGCTGCTTGACAGCATGCTTCAGAAGTAATCGAGGTAGGATTTGTGACTAACTGGCCCTGTTGGGTTTTTTTTTTTGACCTGGCCCCTTTTTAATACACTTTAAAACATTAAATTTCAAATTGATACTGGAGGACAGGGCAGGAGGTCATTTGCCAAAAGGGGAACTCAGCAATGCTTATAGCACTGCAGCTCCAGGATCTACCTGTTGATTGCTAGGTGGAGCTTGAAGTACTTTGCGGCATCTTCAACTTCATTCCCTTTTAACTAACTTTTCACATGGTGATGGGACAGTTACAGTAGCAGGTGACAGGGCATACAGAGCCCTAAACTGGTATGTCCTGCATATTGTATCTAGATTTAGATGAAGAGAATGGAGAAGAATGCAACTTTTCATTCATCCCTAATATTTCATTCCTGATATCCTTAGGGGTGTTTGCATAGCATGTGAAGGTGTTAAGGTGATAGGTCCCATGTACTCTGATGAGAAGCAAACTCTGGGTCTTTTTGTTTGTTTGTTTTTGCCTTGTACATGGGCTTCCTCCTATTTTTCTCTTACACATTAAAGAGGAAAAATGTGTTTAAAGATACAATCCTGTACTTTGTTTTGAGCAATACATTGCAAAATTTCAGTCTGTTCAATCTGTTTCACTTGAGCTACCAAACATAAGAGAACATAAACTAGAAGGAAGGCAACACTGTGCTGTGCTGATCTAGAAGAGGCAGAAGCATTTAGCTGACACGGTTGATACTCCTACTGTAACTCTTTCAAGGTCTTCTTTCTTTCAAGCTTAGAGAAAGAGTTTGGCATTTAAGTAGAAAAATTTAATACCATTTAAAAGTATAACCAAACTAACTGAGTAAGTCCATCCAGACTGATAGTTTGTTGGAGCTTAGATACTGTTTTGGTGAAAAGCATAATTCCATCTAATTTAAATTTTACTCTCTTGGGTTCAGTTAGTGTGTTCCATACTGCTTCAGGAGCAAACAAGCAATGGTTGGATATTTTTTTTCTTTTCATTTCCTGTTGTCATACATTTGTATTTCAGATCTTTGAAATTTATCCCTGAGGAGAGAGACTTGGGGGTGCTGGTGGACAAGAAGCTCAACATGAGCTCTCAATGTGCACTTGCAGCCCGCAAAGCCAATCAGATCCTGGGCTGCATCAGGAGAAGTGTGGCTAGCAGGTCGAGGGAGGTGATCCTCCCCCTCTACTCAGCCCTGGTGAGACCCCACCTGGAGTACTGTCTCCAGTTCTGGAGCCCCTATTACAAGAGGGATGTGGAGGTGCTGGAAGGTGTCCAGAGAAGGGCCACAAGGATGATCAGAGGGCTGGAGCACCTCTCCTATGAGGACAGACTGAAGGAGTTGGGGCTGTTCAGTCTGCAGAAGAGAAGGCTCCCAGGTGACCTAATTGTGGCCTTCCAGTATCTGAAGGGGGCCTACAGGAAGGCTGGGGAAGGACTTCTCAGGATCTCAGGTAGTGATAGGACTAGGGGGAATGGAATGAAGCTGAAGGTGGGGAGATTCAGGCTAGATGTGAGGAGGAAGTTCTTCCCCATGAGAGTGGTGAGACCCTGGAATGGGTTGTCCAGGGAGGTGGTCGAGGCCCCATCCCTGGGGGTCTTTAAGACCAGGCTGGATGAGGCTCTGGCCAGGCTGATCTAGTGTGGGATGTCCCTGCCCATGGCAGGCGGGTTGGAACTAGATGATCCTTGTGGTCCCTTCCAACCCTGGATGATACTATGATACTATGATCATTGCTGTGAATTTGGGTGCCCCTCGAGTAATTAATGTGCTAGTGCAGACATACAGACCCAGAGAACAAACGTGAATAAGGTAGACATCAGCTGATCAATGTGGGAAGCCAGAAGGTATTGGTAATGTAATTTTGTCATTAAAGTAAGAAGTTCTCTGCTTAATCTCTTCCGATGTTAAATCTTTAGCTTTTTTTAATTAATCATCTTTAAAGCCATTTAACAAGTCTCTACAGATGAAGTGAGCCAAGTGGGCACGTGTAACTTGTGCTTCTAAAGATCAGATGCAGATGGCAAAACATGGAAATGGTAACCCAGTGGGCAAGGTTGGAATGAAATTTGTTAAGATATAGATGGAGGCGAGCAATGGGAGCTTATTTTCCAATTGACACATGTTCTTGGACAGCTGAGAAGACTGTTTGGACTTGATGATCTTTGAGGCCTTTTCCAACCTTATCGATTCTATGATCTTAGAAGAAAAACCTATTCCACGTGTTCTTCAACTTGAATCAACCTTCAGTTGTGATGCAGCTAGATAAAGGTGCTCTAGAGAAAGGAAGTAACACAATTACCAATTCATGTAGTTTCCTGCTTTTTTTTCTTCTTGTTTTCCAAACCCCCTTCCATTGTGAGAAGCTGGTATCATTAGTCAGAAGAAACATCAGTTGGCAGTTCTGTTTCAAGTAGCAGATTCTCTGTGCAGTGGGACTTAACAGCATCCTGTTCATGTCTTAGTTACCAAGTGATCAGTAGCACTCGCTCAGCATGTGGGAGACAAGTGCTTTTCCTGTACAGAGCTGTGAGTGAGAATATTTGTCTTTGCAAATGACAGCCAGAAGGAAAAGGCAGTGGTTTCCCCAGCCCCATTCTGTACTTCAGTGGCTAGCATCAGCTAAAGACATGAGACACCTGGTTTTAATTCCTCTGCCCATCTGAACATGTTCCCTTGTGTTGCAAGCCTTAAAATGCTGCTTATATAGTCCATTTATTTTACATCTTTTAGTACAGACCGTATCACCATTCAAAAGAACAGAGAAGGTAGTCCAGATTTTCCTCTCCTTAGGTGAGGGCCTGCAAAGGAGGGCCTGTTCTCCATCTCTCTAAGAAGTTTCTGACTATTGTAGTTGTGAAGACAGGATATCCTAAATTAGTCTACTGCTCACTAGCTTGAGTAATTTCCTGCAAGTGTGCAATATAACCTGCACCCTCTCAGGCAGAGGTGAGAAATTACTTTGTCTGCTGTGTCTTGGGTGAACACTGTATTTACTGAACAGTTAGACTTGGGAAAAACAAATGTGGATCTAGGTCAAACCTTTTATTTGCCAGGACACAGTGGTGAGCTTGACTGCTTTAGCTAACCTGCCATAGTTGAGGTAGGTTTTGTGAGTGAAGAAATCCCACTCTTTTGTTAAGCACGCGAGGGCTGTGGACACTGGTGAGAGCTGTGTAAATCTATAAGCTGCTTTGAAAATACAAACAAGAGTTGATTGCTCCTTATTAACTTCTCTAAAAGAGAAGTAATTTCTCTAAAAGAGAAGTAACTTCTCTAAAAGAGAAGTAATGAGTTTCAAATATGATTCTTGGATCATTAATTGCTACTGACAAGGAAGTTGGAGTCCTGAGAACAAAGGCGATGAGGCTTTAAAGCCTGAGCCTTAAAACATAGTGAAAACAGTCAAAACAGACCAGAAAGTATACTTACTACTTTTTTTCACTACTTCACAGGGGCGGTATTTAGTGGTTGGTGGATATGTTACATGGGAGTCTTGAAACTGCTTATTGGTTTAAATTAAATGACACATGAAGAAGTAATAATCTAATTCTCTGAATCTCAAAATCTGCCTTGTGCTTTCTTGCTGTAATTAGAAGTGTTTGTCAGAATGTGTACTGGTAAATGTCAAGCACATCATATTGTAGTCTGCATTTAAAAAGCCACTGACAGATGTTACTGTCATGTCTACTGTAGAGAATTCATAGTAAACACGATTTCTGCTTTTTGGCCTTTAAAATGCACAGAACTAAATCAGAATGCAAGCTTACCTGCTGTCTTAGTCAATCTTACTGTAAAAATCCTTTCTGGAGTGAGTTTCAGCCAAATATTGCTGCCTTAAAGCCTATGGTTGACTTAATCCAGCCAAACCAATATTTTTCAGTATTTATGCAGAAGAAACACTGCTTAATAAATGCCCAGTGAGGCACTTGAGGTTTGGAAAGGGCATCAACCTTTTTTTTTCTTAATGCATCAGACTATTGTCCAGTTACTACCACTTTTCTCTCCCCACTAGTGTGGGGAAGGAGAGGAAGCTTGTTTAGAAATAGGTTCCCTCTCCTATTGGGCAATCAGCCTGTGGAGGAACGTTTGATCCCATGACACATCACATTGGGTTTGCACTTAGAACAATGCAGATTTGTCTTTAGAAGTAAAAGGGTGGGTTTTTTTTGCTGTGGACACCTGCAGCACGTACACAAGTGGAGCGCCGTGTGCTCATGTAAAGTGATTTCCTTGGTAATGAACTGGATCAGAAATGAGGGATGGTGCTGTCAGTATTTTGAATAACACATGGACATATTTTTTTGGCAACAGCATGGCCCGTGCTTCCGTTTGTATTTATAATTCAGCATGACTCATAATCAGAAGTCAGAACTGTCCTGGTGAAGAGAAAAGAATGGATATTAAGATTACAAGTGCCAAGGCAGACTTTGTATATCAAAAGCTGACAAAAGAGACAATTTGCAGAGGTTTCAGTAAGTGCATCGTTAAATCATCCTTGGCTCCCTCTCAATTATTTTTGTTTTAAACTGTGCTTCTCTAAGCAAAAATATAAACATGTGAAACACTTAAGGTGACTTTCTTGGAAGAACTATTTTTTTTCCCCACTGAGGAAATATATTTTTTTTCCTGAAGATGTCCAATTGATTAATGCCAGACCTCATAGAGCTGCAAAGTGAAATGCTCAAGATGTTCTATTGTTTTTATAGCACAACTCAGTCGCCAGTGTTTTTCTGTAGGTGAAAATATTTGGCAGATTTGTTGACCAGATAGGCAATGGTATATGAAATTCACATTTTTTTTATAAAGGCCCTTGGTCTTGCTTCTAGGGGGGTTGATGTTCAGGTAAAACAGTGGGTAAATGACTGCCTGTATAACTGCTGAAGAATTGTTGTGAGTAAGAAGATCACCTCGTCATGCTCCCTTCCACCAGAATTGGATGTGCATGTTTTCCTGAAAGTATTTTTGAACACAGCAAACTTTCAAGCCTGGAGTTGTATGTAATCCTCCTCACCTCAGCATCTCTCCCCATGGCCCACATGGAAACTTAGGTCTGCTCTTCCAGTGTCACAAGCAAGTTCCATCTTCACATAGTTTCATAGTTTCATTCAGGGTTGGAAGGGACCACAAGGATCATCTAGTTCCAACCCCCCTGCCATGGCCAGGGACACCCCACACTAGATCAGGCTGGCCAGAGCCTCATCCAGCCTGGGCTTAAACACCCCCCAGGGACGGGGCCTCGACCACCTCCCTGGACAACCCATTCCAGGGTTTCACCACTCTCATGGTGAAGAACCTCCTCCTCACACCCAGCCTGAATCTCCCCACCTCCAGCTTCATTCCATTCCCCCTAGTCCTATCACTACCTGACATCCTGAGAAGTCCTTCCCCAGCCTTCCTGTAGGCCCCCTTCAGATACTGGAAGGCCACAATTAGGTCACCTCGGAGCCTTCTCTTCTGCACACTGTACAGCCCCAACTCCTTCAGTCTGTCCTCACAGGAGAGGTGCTCCAGCCCTCTGATCATCCTCGTGGCCCTTCTCTGGACACATTCCAGCACCTCCAGGTCCCTCTTGTAATAGGGGCTCCAGAACTGGACACAGTACTCCAGGTGGGGTCTCACCAGGGCTGAGTAGAGGGGGAGAATCACCTTCCTCGACCTGCTAGCCACACTTCTCCTGATGCAGCCCAGGATCTGATTGGCTTTGCGGGCTGCAAGTGCACATTGAGAGCTCATGTTGAGCTTCTTGTCCACCAGCCCCCCCAAGTCTCTCTCCTCAGGGCTACTTTCCAGCCAGTCACTGCCCAGCCTGTATTTGTGCCTGGGATTGCCTCGACCCAGATGCAGGACCCTGCACTTGCTCTTATTGAACTTCATGAGGTTGGCTTGTGCCCACCTCTCCAGCCTGTCAAGGTCACACAGCAGAACCTCCTTACTATGTTTGGCATGAACAGCCCTGAGATACATACATATTGTATAAAATCCCTTCTTGAAGCACTACCAGTACTTTGGTTAAGCCACTGTAAAACTACTGGTATGCATTTGTTCATAGTTTGCAAAATGCTGTTTTCATTACAGTAAACCAACATAAACATCAGCAATATTCCTATCAAGCAAATTAGTGCTCATGTGAAATCTATGCTAAGTAAATTTTTGTGTAGCAGAATACAGTGTTATTTAATGGAATTTGATTTGCTGCCAGCCAAACATATGGATCTTTAAATGCATTCCCCTTGTGACTGTGTTGAAATCATCCACCAATAATGTGCTGAATTCTCTTCCAGACTTCAAGGCCGACTGCCCTTATTGTATAAGGTTTTGAAATGCAACAAATAGCGTTGGTGAGTGGGGGGGAGTACAACGCCACAATTTCTGTTTTGTTAGATATTTTTCAAAACAATTCTGCTTAACTGAATTTTCAATTCTCCCTTCCACCCCTCTTCCTTTCAGCCTGGAAAAGAGTTTTGGTTTCTCTTCAGAAGCCATAAAAGCTCATCATTCCTTTGATGATTTTTGTCTACGTTTCTCTTCTGTTTACTTCCTTTTTACCAAGGGAATGGATAAAAGGGGAGATAAATGGAAGATGGGGAAATAAGTATTTTTTTTTCCACCTTCCCCTTTTGGAATATTAAAATTATTACTATAAGAATATATTTTTATGAAAACAAAAAAAAAACCATCCAGAAAACACTGCCTATACTATTTATTTCTTAGCTGCAACCATCTGTGTTCTTTGACTGGAAGTTGCATTAGGAAAGTAACTTCAGCCATCACATTTTTAGCCACAGAACTTTAATGGGCTAGCACAATAAATTGCACTACTCTTGCAGCAGAAGTAATAGCATAGCTCATTGTCTATCAAATGCTTCCGTGTGCACTCCCATCAGTTGCTGTGTGTAGCGGTGTTTGAAATCAATGTGCTGTGCTTTAAAAACTACTCTGCTGTAATTACCTCAAGTCATTTAAATTTTAACTCATTGCAATTTCTTTAAAACCTTCCCTTTGTACTTAATCAAATGCTGAAGTGGTGCTAAGAAGGATGGGCCTCATTTCACTTTGCCAGATTCCCTCCAGGGCTATAACCACAAGTGAGTGTGTTATAATGATTTACATGGATAACATCTGCATGCACTGATGTCTCTCGTAGTCAAATTGTGTTTTGGCTTACTGAGAGTAAAGTGGTGCAAATTGTGTTTCCAGATTTGTGCCCAGTGTTATATCCAGAGCTTTCAATGCATTTAGCTTCTGGCAGCCTGGCCAAACTTGGTAAGGTTACCTGACAGTGGCACGCAAAACTTGCAGGCATTCAAAAACAGCTTAACATCCAGCTCCAGGCACTGGACCGAGACCACCTTGGAGGGACTTGGCTTTAGAAAGCGGTAGGAAAAGAAAATGTTCTTTCAATAAATAATTAGGAGGACCTGTTAATGCTATACAGAGTAGAGCAGAGTTGTCTGTGCCAGTTCCTTCTGTAAATTGGTGTAGCTCCTTTGGGACCAGTCAAACCGTGCCAATATACATCAACTGAGGACCTGACATGAGTGGAATTACTGGGGGTTTGACCCTGGGCCAGCTGAGGAGCTGCTTCTCCTGGATAGTACATCAAGTAGAAGAGGATGTCAAAGGGGCAATTCAGCAGAAAGATTTTTTCCCTTTCTTTTCTTTTTTTAAGCCTCACAAAAATGTAGGTAAGATTGTGGCACGATGCTGACAGCTACTAAGAGGACAGCAGAACTGCAATTAATACAGCCACCAGAGGCAAGCTGAAAGATGGTCTTACTCCCTCAAAAACAAAATTAGGGGCTAATTATAGATCTACTGATGTAATGGGAACATTCTGACCCACCATTATTGTCATAATCGTAGCTGTAAGTCTGGTAAATTAAAAGGTCTGCTTTCCTTGCTTTCTGCGGACAAATTCTGTTTCATAACATTTTGGACTATTTCAGGGAGGTTACAGGGTTCTGAAGGTGATTAAACTTAGTCATCAGCAGCTTGACTTGTAACCCACCCAAGGACTGCTTATAGTAGTATTGCTTCATTTTGTTATTGCTCTTGAAAATTTCTTAGCTGAGGGTGAGATGTGGTCTATGGAACTTCAAATGCCAGACTGAAAAATGAGAGTTCTGTGCAGCTAACGTAATCTACTGTCTATTTTGTTAACATCTTGACATTAGGGGGATAAGGAGAAGGGGAAGAAATCTAGGGGGAACTGAGTCTTGTGTGTTGTCCTGTTACAATGCAGCATGGAGCAGCGCGCGTATGGTAGCAGTGTGCACTGTGGGGCACCGTCCAGAGCAGGACCAAGAACAGAGGAGTCTGTGCAGCTCTGTGACATCACTGAGTAAACCCAAGCTCAGCCTTCACACATTTGCTGACACAGACTGTGCATTTTTTACCAGGTGAGTGCACCAAGTTTGTCTGTCACCTTATACTTAATCTCACATTTCTGTAACAAAACTGTGGCTCATGTCTTAGTCCATCTCTAGTGGCAATTGATTCTTGAACAATTTTCATGGCAAAACTTAATTTCCAGTGTAGTCTATACCATTACAGATTTGATGAACTTTGGCCTGAAATAGTTCTGAAATGCTCACCCTGTGTTCTGTGTGGTCTTATCTAGGCATAGATATCTGGTCCCTTCCCAAGGTATTTTCAGATTGGAGCCCAGCTCTCTCCATGTCTTTTTGGTGTGAGCAATGGTTTGGACTCAGAGTACAGCTCTGGAAGGGGCAGGAGGCAAATGCTGAAGAAGTTTCTTCAGTCTGCAAAGACATGTTTGGTGTATGGATGACAAGGGTATCATGTATCTAGTCAGCATCAAAGTAAAACAAGCCTGTCAACGTGCTGTTAGGTTGGTTGACTCTGCCCAGGTTATGCTCTTGCCCTTTCAGTTGCCAGATGCAGAGGTAAAACATCCAGATCTTGAGTGTGTTTGGATCTGATGTTGCAACCTGAGTGTACTGAGTGAGGTGTTGTCATAGTGGTGTGCATGGATGAGAAACACCTTCTATGAAGAAAAAATAGACATGCCCTACTGTTTTGGTTTATGGGAATTTGGTTTTGGGTTAGTTTCTTTTTTTTTTTAGGATAAATATCAATGTATAATATTGTGATCCAGGGTACTGTTTGAAGTTGATGGTGAAAACTTGAGAATCAAGTACCTCAGATATCAGAGGTACAAGCAGGATACAATCCAATGAGACGTGGTTGTAGAGGGTGAGGCAGGACACCAGGGATGGTGAATAACTTTTAGAGGAAAGACCCTAGGGGCTATAACCTCAAGTCAGAGAATACATAACACTTACAGGGGTCAAGAAGGGGGTAGGAAATGTCAGAAGCCTTTGAGAGGGGCAGCAGGTTATGATCTGTTCCCCAGCCACCACTTGGAGATAAGCTTCTCTTTAGGAAAGAATCAGCAATATTTAAAATTTATGGGATGTGCATAAAATAAAATGCTTTTGTCAGCTGATCCCTCAGCCAAGTGTAAAACAAAGTCAGAAGCTCTTCAAAGCTTCATAATCTTTCCAATTATAAATCAGTGTTTTTACACTGTGTTGAAATGACCATAAACTCCCAGCCTTTGTGATAAGCTACCACAGAGAGGACTGGAATCCAGCAAATATTTCTTGCTAAGAATCTCAGAAGACACCCGTAATTCTTTCCCAAATTCCATTCAAACTGATGTAGATAACTCTGGTACTTTGGTTGTATAGGGCAATAACTCTTTAAGTAAAGGTTAGAAGATTGCTAGTTAGAAGTCACACTGTGAAAACCAGTTATTATTCCCCTACACTTATCCTTGTTGAACTTCATTAGGTTTGACTTTACCCAGTTGTCCAGGTATTGCTGAATGGCAGCACAGACTTCTGGTGTGACAACCACCTCTCCCAGTTTTGAATCATAGAATCATAGAATGGTCCAGGCTGGAAGGGACCTCTAAAGGTCATCTAGTCCAACCTCCCTGCAGTCAACAGGGACATCCCCAACTAGACCAGGCTGCCCAGGGCCTCATCAAGTCTTACCTTGAATATCTCCAGGGAAGGGGCCTCAACTACCTCCCTGGGCAACATGTTCCAGTGTTCCACCACCCTCATAAGTAAAGAACTTGTTCTTGATATCCAATCTAAATCTGCCCTTCTCTAGTTTGAAGCCATTGCCCCTCTTCCTGTCACCACAAGCCCTTGTAAGCAGTCTCTCCTCATCCTTCCTGTAGACCCCCTTCAGGTACTGAAAGGCTGCTATCAGGTCTTCCCAGAACCTCCTCTTCTCCAGGCTGAACAATCCCAGCTCCCTCAGACTGTCGTCATAGCAGAGGTGCTCTAACCCTATGATCATTTTCATAGCCCTCCTCTGGACCCTCTCCATCATGTCCATGTCTTTCCTGTATCAGCAGATTTGCTGAGGGCACACTTCATCTGGGTCGTTGATGAATATATTGAAGACTGGACCCAACACTGACCCCTGAAGAACACCACTAGCTACAGGTCTCCAACTGGACTCCATGCCATTGATTGCAACCTTCTGGATTCTTGTTTAGCCAGTTCTCTGTTTAGCCATCTCACCATTGGCTCTTCTAAGCCACACTTCCTGAGCTTTTCCACCAGGCTATTATAGGAGGCAGTCTCAGAAGCCTTACCAAAGTCAAGGAAGACAACATCCACTGCTCTTCCTGTGTCCACCCATTCGGTCACACCATTATGTGTTATCAGATTAGTCAAACATGACTTTCCCTTGGTAAATCCATGTTGTCTTCTCCCAATAACCTTTTTTAATTCCATGTGCCTCCAGAATGAGCTGCTCCACCACCTTTCCAGGAATGGAGGTGAGGTTGATCTTCAGTAAAAAAAATTAAAGTGGGGTTTTTTTAAGCCGGTCATACAACTTCAGGGTATATATCTGAGTCCTTTATTTGAGTGAACTGTACTTGAGTGCTGTGTTCACCACCAACTTCAAAATGATTCTCCAGCTTCAAGAGAAATATTTGCTAATTAATATGACCGGCTCAGGATGAGGGTGATTCCATTGCACTACTTCACTGCCACATGAATGGAATGGAATGGAATGGAATGGAATGGAATGGAATGGAATGGAATGGAATGGAATGGAATGGAATGGAATGGAATGGAATGGAATAGAATAGAATGGAATAGAATAGACCAGACCAGACCAGACCCAACCCGTCATCCAACACCATCTAATCACTTAAACCATGCAACCAAGCACCCCATCAAGTCTCCTTCTAAACACCTCCAGTGATGGCAACTCCACCACCTCCCCGGGCAGCCCATTCCAATGGGCAATCACTCTATGAAGAATTTCTTCCTAACATCCTGTCTAAACCTCCCTGGTACAGCTTGAGAACTTACAAGACATGTAACTTCAAACTCCATTCTTGCAGATAAAGTCTTTTTTTTCCCCCCATACTCTTTATAATGTGAACCTGGAAAGCATCTGATCACTATCCTCCTTACGATTTTTTCTTCACATGGGAAAACTGTTGCCACCTATCCCTCCATATTCTGTTCCTAGATGAAACCTAAGTTCTTCAGTCTTGTGTCACATTTCTTTCAGGTCTGTACAATTTTTATTGTTCTCCTGTGGCTTACTCCTTTTTAACATGTGATACTCAGATTGGGTAGAGTCCTCTGGATGAGAACTTGCTATTGCAGAGCTGCACAGAATAACTGCTGCCCATCTCTTAGGAATCATTTTCACATTTCTTAATGTAAACCAAAAAGACCTTTGCCCTATTGCAGTGTAATGATATCGACATGTATTTGATATTTCATCTGCTGTAACCCCAGGTGCTTCTAAATGAATCTGTATTTTGTAGTAGTACAAAAAAGGACCCAAAATTATCATTTTCTGGACTGGCTTAAAATGAAGAAAATTCAATTTAAATCTCTTCCTAAAAGACAAAAAAATAGAAAGAAAGAGGGGGAGAGAATTAGGTTTTGGGTGGAGAGCTTTTATTTCTAGTTTCATCCCAAAGCAAATTTTTATGGCTGAGTTATAAACCCCTGAAAATTGCAGTTCATAATGGAAACATTGGCAGGCCCTGAACGGCGCCGCTGTAAAGTAGTATGAAGCTTTAAGTTTTTCCACTTTTAGACCCGAAATAAAACTAAATTACAACACTTTCCGTACAAGCATTTGATTTTTCCCCCCAGTAATTTCTGCTGGATCTGTCCAGTGTTTCCTGACTTCCTATGTTGCCGTTGGACTTTTTCCTATTGACTAGGCAGTTTGCTTCATTCAGTCGGTAGATTTACCAATGGAGATGCTCAAAGTGCTGTTTCCTGGGGCAGAGGATGCTAGGAAATGTAATGCTGGCCTCAGGAGAGTTACAGTGCGGATATATGGAGGGCATTTACAGCAAACAGGGCTGAAATGACTGTCAGGGGACTCACAAAACACGAAATGATAAGGGTTCCTACAAAAATGTTCTGCACAATAGAAATGTTCTTCCTGAATCCATCCAACACCATTGACAAAGTGGATGCTAAGGCACTCTCAGAAGAAAATATCAAGATTGTTTTCCTTGTCAAAGGCAGAAGAAATAGAGCAGTGATGTGATTTTAGACAGCACTGCAGTATACTAGGGTATTCCAATAGGAGCAATTTTGTTTAAAAGTGGATGTGAAGGCAAAAGGCAGAATGGATGGCAGCAAGTGGACAGGGCTTTTTTTTAATGGAATTATTCCTGAAGTCATTTCTCATAGTGGCACAGGCTGCAGGAAGCCAAAGGTCAGCATGTGGGTTATTTGTAGCCATTTGCTAAATGTCTTCAATGCAAATGTTCTGTTCAGGCCTTGGGGCAAGAGTTGCAATGCTACTTATTTGGCCCCCCATGGTATTCCTCTTACAAGTTATGGAACTAGAGCGTAAGTCAGTCATATATCTTGCTTTTCTGGTTTGGATCCCTCCTTGAAGATGCAATATTTTTTTTATTGTTCTTATTGGTTTGATTATTGTGTCTCCATGGACCTGTTATGGTTTGTGCTATGAACATCTGAGGGCTTTGATATATTCCTATCTGGTTTGTATACTGCTGCCTTTTCCAGGCAGTGTTGCCTTCAGACGTAGGACAAGTCCCCAGGTTGTCAAGGCAGCATGTAGGTGTGCTTGCTCTTTCTGGAGTTCTCCGTGGGCAGCAGGTAAATATTTTGGGGGGCCATAATGGGAATGAGTTTAACAAAAGATATGGGAGAAAGGGGCCTGAAAATTAGCCTTAAGATAATAGATAAAAAGCGATGTCTACATCCCCTGGGTGACTGAGAGTAATTTCTGAATAGTGAATTATCTTAGGATGGATTAGCATTGCTGCTGAAGATTTCATCTGTGTTGGTAGTATCTCTGTACTTGCCTTTGCCTGGATGTAGGAGCAAAACCTGCACCCCATTGTAGTGACAAACCCGACTGTTCTTTCCTAGTCTACCAGAAAACTTTGTGCATTTGTGAGGGAAGTCTAGTAATGCCACTGAGCAACTAAGAAACTGAGCAACTCTGCTTTGCTTTATTTTTGTCCTTCCTCTACTGCAAAATAAGTGAATTTCAGTATAAAGCATCTCCAAAACACAGACCCTTCTAAAAGGATTGTAGATCCATCAGAAAATGAACACCTTTACACAGATGTGGCTGAAAACTGTACCTGTCATTTGCCAGAAGTTACAGTACCTGTAGCCCTTTACTGAATGGAGGCATATGTGATGTCCACAATTTGCTGCAGCAAAAGTTAGTTCTTTAGCTTTGACTGAGGAGCTGAGCTTTTCCAGTTGACTTTGTAGGTGAATTCCAGTAGCTGTATCTGAATAACTCTGTGTAGTGTTGAGCCCCCAGCAAAGATAGTGATAAACTGGAGCAAGTCCAGAGGACAGCCACTGGGATGGTTAGGAAGCTAGAACTAGGAGGTGCTAAGGAAACAGGTATCTGAATAACTCTGTGTAGTGTTGGGCCCCCAGTAAAGATAGTGATAAACTGGAGCAAGTCCAGAGGACAGCCACTGGGATGGTTAGGAAGCTAGAACTAGGAGGTGCTAAGGAAACAGGGTCTATTTTGTCTGGAGACGGCTAGGGATGGTTGAGAGGATCCAGTTGCCATCTTCTACTATCCAAAGGGAGCTACTGGGGGAAACGAGATCAGGACATCATAGCAAAGGGACAAGAGGTGATGATCACAAATTGTGACAAGGCAAATAGCATCTGGATGTGAGGCATGTATTCCTCATCCTAAGAGTGGCTAAGCATCATGAAAAGTTCCTCCTTGGTGGTTTTCAAACCTCAGCTGAACTCACTTTGAACATTTTCAAGCTGGCACTGCTCTGAGGAGGTTGAAGCAGGTGTCCTGAGGTCCCTTCCAACCTATTTTTCCCATGAATCTGAATCCATTTCGTCAGAAGTAGTATCAGTATAGAAGAAAGAACAAAAGTTACAAGAACTGAGGATTTGAGGAGCAGCTATATTTCTGTATGACCAGCTAAGAAAAATAGGTTTTCCATTAGTGACTTGGTTTTCCTTGAGAACATAACATCAGGAATATTCTAGAGCCTGAAAGTGAGAAATCCAGTTACAATCAGAAGAGCTTAGTGTTTCTAGCTCCTGTTTTTCAGAAGTAAAGCATCATTGTAAAAGACTGTATTTCCACTGCAAATCAGATGACTGTAAGGTTTCTTAATATGCACCCACGTATGAAAGTGACATTCTCCAAATATGGTTTTGTATGTTTGTGTATATTAAAGCTACAGAGACTTTGGTTTACATTTCATGTGCATAGTTTTGCATTTTAAAAATCATGAGGATGAAGTTTTAATGTAGGAGGGTTTGGAAAACAGTACTCTCAAAAAATAGATGATGTTATGTTTTATACTTACTGCTGACTTTTTTAGTGCGTGTGTCATGTTTGTTTTGGGTTTTTTTTTTCTGTTGTTTGCTTGTTTGTTTCCTTCAGCAGAAGTACAATTATGGAAAGCAAGAAATGTGAAGGACTGGCCTTTTGCTAATATATCACCCTTACAGCAATCAAAGTCTGGCCACTTTTCACTAGCATTACTTTAAAGACTGCCACAAAGGTCACTGGCACAGTCTGACTTGAGCAGGGGATAAAGAAACCAGAGACATAGTAATTGGTGCCCCATAGTACTTGTGGAGCCTCTGTTGTGCAGGAAGCCAGGAGGCACATTTGGGCTATTCCAGCTTAGTTTTCTGTCCTGCATTTGTTGTTAATACAAGAACCAAAATCAGATAACCTTGTGTTGTAGGATCCTGATTGTTTTTAAACACTGATAAGGGCACTTTGTAAGATAAGCTTTTGATTTGTAGCTGTTTACATTTGGAAGAGACTGAGACATGCTAATGTCCTTTCTGGCATTTGTAGCTATTTTGCCTTCTGATGATTTGTGGGGGGTTTACATGGCATAAGATCAAGCAATAACAAAGATGTGACATGCAAGATTGCTGTTGAGGTACAGAATGAGTCCTTTAGCTGCAAACATGTTGCTTACTTTGCAGGTCAGTGTCTGCTCAATCCAGTGACTCCTGTTGCATAAGGGTCATCACTTTACCTGTAAATTGGGTTGCATATGTGAGTGAATGAAAGAAGGCTCTGAGCTGGGATTTCTTTTCTACTCAGGTAGGCTTTCTCCTGTGCCATAGATGTCCTCACAAGACAAGCAAACACAATCTCTGTTATGAAGCCAAAAAGGAGCAGATAAATCTGACAAATTTTGCTTTTCTGCTGTTTTTTTCTCTTCTTGGTTTATAAAAGGTCACAGTGTGAACCACTTCAATGCCTTCCACTGTTTTCTTTTCATTTTATAGAGCTTGCATGATCCCAGTGAGGGAGCATATTTATTGTGCATGCCTTTCAGTTTAGATTCAACTGCAGCACATGATTACAGCAACTTAGAGGGGAAAAAAAAACCCTAGAAAATAAGTCCCTGATGTAAAACTGGTAACTGAGCCAAAACAGTAGTGCCAGTTATTTCAATGCCTCACACAGTGATTTACGAAGTCACTACAAACACATTTAACGATTTGTTGGGACAACTGTGCATATTAACCAGCTCTCTCTTGGATGCAAACTTCTTTTGATGATAAGCTTGCCCTTTATTATTTTAAAGAGAGGCATTAGAAGGTGACATTAGGGAAAGCTTGTGTTTGCATCATGCTTTTCGGTGCCACCCATGAGTTTATCCCTCCAGTCTCCACTGTATTCTTTTATGTGGGAAAATATGTGCAATGTCTCATGGAAGAATTAATACCTACATGACTGATCTGAATCCTATAGATCTTTAATAAGCTGATGTATAACCCACTGGGTTTTTTCCACACGTGTATAGCACGTGCATGTGCCTGTGTGGCTCTTTAAGCTGCTGAAGAGAGCGAGAAGCAATTTGTAGCTGGCACCACTGGTTGTCTTCCAGCTTTTGCCTGCACTTTCCTAATTTGCCCAGGTTAAATTGGCAGGATTTACAAGGAAGGACACAGCTGAATGGAGGATGGGGGGCTGCAAGTAAGGGCAAAATAATTTTTAGGGAATCTCTGCCAACTTCCTGACCTTATAGCAGCTCACACACAGATAGGTTCCTTTTACTTTAGACAGGCTTTTACTTAGCTTGATAATATCTCCTGTCACAAGCTTCTTGTCCAAGCAACATACTTCTAAATCACACTATGGTCATGCTAAATGCAGAAGCTTTGTGAAACCTTTCAAAGCATATATAAGACGCCAAAATAACTTTTTAGTAGGGAAGGTTACAGCTGCCATCTTCCTTCTAAACCTGCAGTGAGGAATGACTAAATGCCACCTCCAAAAATTCTTATAGGTAAATTGAATTAATGAATGCTCCAGATTATTTCTTTATGCTCAGCTTGAAGCCTGAGACATGCAATCATAGAATCAATAAGGTTGGAAAAGACCTCAAAGATCATCAAGTCCAACCTGTCACCCAAGACCTCATGACTACTAAAGCATGGCACCAAGTGCCACGTCCAGTGCCCTCTTGAACACCTCCAGGGATGGTGACTCCTGATCTTTTTGATCCAATAAGGTCCCAACCCACAACCTTAGCTACATGATAGTGAGGTAACACAGAAGATAGCCAGTACCAGAACAAGAGGACACAGTCTCAGGCTGCACCAGGGGAGGTTCAGGCTGGGGGTCAGGAAGAAGTTTTACACAGAGAGAGTGATTGCCCATTGGAATGGGCTGCCCGAGGAGGTGGTGGAGTTGCCATCGCTGGAGGTGTTCAGGAGGAGACTTGACAGGGTGCTTGGTTGCATGGTTTAGTTGGTTGGGTGGTGTGGGATGATAGTTTGGACACGATGATCTTGAAGGTCTCTTCCAACCTGGTTTATTCTGTTCTATAGTGCCAGGACAAAGTAGATAGTAAGAGCAGTCAGAGGGTTGTGGGAAGAAGTTGGAAGATTTGCTTTTCACAGCGTGAAAACTTGATCTTTGTCATCCCATCTGGCTGGTTACCTGCAAATAAGGTAGATACCATTACAAAAACTTTGGAAGATGGTTTTTAAAAGGTTCAATGAGGCTTGGGTAGTGACCACAGCAGAAAAGATCTTTTTGCTCTCACTGCATCCATACTGCATATGTCTAGGCATCAAATATCTCAGTCCTGTTGCATATCTATTTTTAAAAGCTATATATATATTTTTATAGCTTACATACAGAGTCTCCAATGCATGTTTACATGCTGCAATGAGGTCATTTTTCTGGATAATTGGGAAAGTTAAGTAATTGCTTGAAAAAGTAAACATTTCTTTTAACATCAATGAAGCAAGTCTTTAGAGCTGTTTGATACCTGTGCTCCTGAAATTCAACAGTGGTTTATGTCAACATGAAATCCATCTTGAGCTATCCTATGATGTCATGTGGCACCGCCAGGGCACGTGCAGGCTACTTCAATGCCCTTCATTCATGATGGGGAGCCTCATTGTGATTTCATTTTTCCCTTAGACAGTGAAAGGCAGTATATAAAGTGCGGTATGCATACAATTTGTGTGTATTTGTAGCATACTTGTTGACAGCTTAAGACACCAGTGGGACAGATTGGCAGAGTTTTCTACTTTTCATTGCCTTTATGCTCTCCAAAGCATGACCTTGTGGCTTTAAAGTAATTTACCTGTTGGCATACTCATGTGGCAGCAAGATACTTTGAAACAACCCCTCTGTTTTGTGTGTGAGGTTGCTCTATTTATCCAGGACCAAATAGAAGAGTCTTGGTCTACATCAAGGCTTTCTAATTTTATGTGAGTCATAATTTCCCACTTGAGCCCCTGGTGGTGATTGCAGCTCCTATGCTGATATGCCTTGCTGAAGCACTTTTGTACCTTCTACAGTACAATTTCCCATAAAAGTTTCCTAATTCATCAGTCTCTGGATATGCTTTAACTATATGATCAGGATTTGACTTTACAGTTCAGAAATGTCAATTCTGGGAGTATTGCTTTTATTGAAGCACTACAATCTAATTTCTGCTTTGCTTCCAACTATTCTTTGTAGTTCTTAGTACCTGTCGTGGGGTTGGAAGGGTAAGGCCAAGAAGCCTCCTCCCTTCCCCCTTGTAAGGTAAAGGGAAAGAAAATTGAAGGGAAATGGAAAAAAACCCTCACAGCTGAATTAGCAAAGCAGTGGAGCTGTATATTTACAAAGCAATGTGGGATATGCAGGGGAATATATACAAATTTACAATATGTACAATATATACAAAGATATACAATAAAGTAACACAGAAATGAGAGTTCCCCCCCCCCCTTGCTGAGGGGGTTCCCCACCTCCGCTCTCCCCCTCTCTCCCCCTATTCCCCAGATTGGTTAGAAAAGAGAGAGAAAGAGAAAAAAGGTTAGAAGCAGTTTGTGTTAATTGGAAAGGAGTTAATACAGGCCTTTATCAGTTCTCAAGGCCGAAGCCTTGGCAGAAAGCCCAGGAGCTGCAAGATGCTGCCTGAAGGAAAAGCGGAAGCAAGACTGAAGATAGAAGTGCTGGAGTGCCCAGGATACTCCTCCTGGACTCCCAGTTCAGAAGGTGCTTCCTCCCACTTCACCAATGAGATTAGTTTAGATAGTTCTTTTCATTTACCAACTTCCGTCCACCATATTCCCTTTCTTAAAGGCACAGGCTCAAATGGTCACAGTACCTTATATAATTTGCCAAACTCTTAGACTCACTCTTCATCCGACAAGACTCCCAAGACTCCTCTTCATCATCTCATGGTTCGATGAATGGAATGGTGTGGAACAGAATGGAATGGAATAGAATAGAATTAACCAGGTTGGAAAAGACCTTCAAATCATCAAGTCCAACCTATTACCCAACACCATCTAATCAACTAAACCATGGCACAAAGCACCCCATCCAGTCTCTTCTTAAACACTTATAGCAATAAAGATGTGTGTACTACGTAAGGACAACAGGAAACAATCCGGCCTCAGAGGCTGAGGTTCTGCATAGTAGAGAAGAAAGTGGAGCTCTGAGTTACAGTATGAAGGCTGTGAAAGACATTCTAACAGTGTGGAAAAATAAGAAATACAGGATGTCTTACCCCAAAGAGCAGTGAAGGCCAACCACAGCAGCTGAGCTTGAGTAGTTGTTCTTGATAATAGGTGCAAAATGCTTTAGAGAAAACAGAAAGCAGAACACAGAATTAACCAGGTTGGAAAAGACCTTCGAGATCATCAAGTCCAACCTATCACCCAACACCATCTAATCAACTAAACCATGGCACCAAGCACCCCATCCAGTCTCTTTTTAAACACCTCCAGTGATGGTGACTCCACCACCTCCCTGGGCAGCACATTCCAATGGTCACTCACACTTTCTGTGAAGAACTTCTTCCTAACATTCAGCCTGAACCTCCCCTGGTGCAGCTTTAGACTGTGTCCTCTTGTTCTGGTGCTAGTTGCCTGGGAGAAGAGATCAACCCCCACCTGACTACAACCTCCCTTCAGGTAGTTGTAGACAGCACCAAGGTCAACAAGTGCCAAATGTGGATCCTCAGCAGAAGTCACTGATAAACCCAGTCCTCTGATGGGTGGTTAGATATCCTGTAATACTTCAGAGGATACTGACATGTCCATCAGTTCCTTATTCTCATTGATCACTTCTGAATATTTCTTAGGTCAATATTTGGAACTTTTACTTCATTTGAATTCTTATTGAAAAGCCTGGATGTAACAGACAGTTGTTGGTTTCTATGTGTGATGTAGCCTCAATTACTTTCTCCAAGTGAATCAGAACCTCCCAGAATTTCAAGAAGTCTGGGTGGATCTCTTTCACAGATCACGGGATGTTAGGATCACAGTATCACAGTATCACAGTATCGCTTAGGTTGGAAAGGACCTCGAGGATCATCGAGTCCAACCTATCAACACAGACCCCATGACTAGACCATGGCACCAAGTGCCACGTCCAATCTCCCCTTGAACGCCTCCAGTGATATTAGGTGTTGGAAGGGACCTCTGGAGATCATCGAGTCCAACCTCCCTGCCAGAGCAGGACCATAGCATAGGCTGTACAGGAATGCATCCAGATGGGTCTTGAAAGTTTCCAGAGAAGGAAACTCCATAACCTCTCTGGGGAGCCTGTTCCAGTGCTCTGTCACCCTCACAGTGAAGAAGTTTCTCTTCATGCTGAGGTGGAACCTCCTGTGCTGTAGTTTATATTCATTAGCCCTTGTCCTATCACAGTGTGCAACTGAGCAGAGCCTGTCCCCCCCCTCTTGACCCACAGCCCTCAGACATTTACAAACATTTATTAAATCCCCTCTTTGCTGGTGTTACAAGTTTTTCACCTTCATTTTGTTTTTCTGAAATATCATAAGTATCTGCAGTAGGCTAAATAAGCTTCTACTACCCTCAGAGCTACCTTATACCTGTCTGTAGTTTCTATTTCTATGCCTGTAAAAGTATGTTCATAATTCATGTGTTCATTCAGACACCAATCAAACCTGACTCACATACTGACCAAGCAGTTTTCATAAAACCTGTGCTCATGTGCACCAGAGAACCAAACTGAACACTTAGTTTGTTTTTAATAGAGGAGGGCTTTTTCTTACAGCCATTTCTAGCGGGCTAGCAAAATACTTATTGTTCCATTTAGAATAAACCAGGTTGGAAGAGACCTTCAAGATCATCGTGTCCAACCTATCACCCAACACCACCCAATCAACTAACCCATGTAACCAAGAACCCTGTCAAGTCTCCTCCTGAACACCTCCAGTGACGGCGACTCCACCACCTCCCCGGGCAGTCCATTCCAATGGGCAATCACTCTCTCTGTGTAAAACTTCCTCCTGACCTCCAGCCTGAACTTCCCCTGGCACAGCCTGAGACTGTGTCCTCTTGTTCTGGTGCTGGCTGCCTGGGAGAAGAGACCAACCTCTGCCTGTTTACAACCCCCCTTCAGGTAGTTGAAGAGTCTCCTCCTCTCCAGGCTAAGCAGCCCCAGCTCCCTCAGTCTCTCCTCATAGGGCTTGAGGACAATGTATATATTTTTTCATAAGAAGTCACACAACATATTATCTACTGGATGATGTTCTAGCTAATTTCTAATCAGATCCCTCCAAGTATTTTTACACTTCATTTGAAGACCCAGAATTAACCAAATCTTGAGACAAACTGTGTCTCCAGTTTGCTCAACAGTTACAGGCTTTGGGGCTTGGAAGAACAGCCATGTGCATGACTCATAGTAGTCAGTTCACAGATCAAAATATACATGTTTTTCCCATGCTTTCTGAGTAACCTCCCAGATATGGAGGCTGCCTGCAGAAAAAGCTGCCTCAGGTACTTTGCAAACTCCTCCAGCTGCAGAGATCTTAGTACAGGAGGGAAGTGCCTGAAGTCAAGTGCAGAATTCCAGTCACTCCCTTGGAGTTTGGTTTCTTTGCTTCACCCTCATTCTAGGTGAGCAATTGTTTGGTTTTTGTTGTGTTTAGTTTTTTTCTTGCAGGGTTGGGCTTTTTAGTTTGGTTGGTTTTGTGTGTTTGTTGTTTGCTTTGTTGTAGGTTTTGGGGGGGGTTGTGTCTTTTTCATTTCCCCCCCACACACACACACACTTTTGATCCCAAAGAGGGTAGGAATGACGCAGAAAGCATCCAAGTACTTCACTATGAACGATTTTAACTGCAGGATTCCCTTTCTGAAATGCCTTTGGTTTTCTTTCACTTTTTGAAGGGCAGGTTATTTTCACATTCTTTTTTTAATTGGCTAGCTACTTTTCAGGACTAAGCCATTATCAAGGTTCAGTTAAAATTTACCTCAGCTCTAAGCGAAAAATAATGTCTCCAAACTTAGCCAAAGCATGAATCAATGCACCTTGATTTTTGTGTGCACACAATGTTCTCAGCTGAACTTGGATTATTTTTATGAATTTTTAATTCTATTTAAGAAAAAAAAAAAAGTAAGAATAATATTAATGTTTTCTTGGAAACTGTTTGCCTTTTAACTCTTGTTTTCGTTCAGTTCAGCTGCTGACCTAAGAAGAGAGCTGGATGCAGAAAGGATTCTTGACTATTATTGTGCAACTGTCTTAACTTGGATGAACTCTGAACTTGTTGCAAACAATGCTGCTGTTGAAGCACTGCAGGATCACTCAGCAAATCTTGCCTTCCAACTCCTGGCCCCAGCAAGATGATGGGTAAAACTAGAAGTGAGTAGTAAATTACTTAGGGTGGAAGTAGTTAATCAGTTAAATATAGGTCTTCCTGGGACTATGCCTCTTTCATCTTACACAAATGGTTTTCAATAAAGTAGGGATTCATATTTCTAAACTTCCCTGGAATATAAGGGACTGCTTAGTATCCTTGTTGATAAATCCCTGGGGAAAGCTTTCAACCATACTTTTGTCACTATATTTCAATAAGAGTAGGAACAACACTCTTGTGTAGGGTGTTGGTGAGATACATCAAAACTGCAAGACACAGCTCTGGTCATCTGTGCTCTGGAAAGATTAACTAAATCAAAGCTTGCGTCTCCTGTGAAAGGAGGGCAAAATCCTGGCTGTCCAGCACAGAAAAATGAGAAAGATAACTGATCTATGTGAGCCAGTGCTGGGGATTATGGGCAAAAGAAATAAGTACTTAAAGAATACTCTTGGCCCATGAACAAATGATCTTGGACAATTCATGAATAAATGAACCTTTCAGAGGAGGCTTAAGTACAGGGTTGGGAACAGCCTTGTAGTCAGGAGCCATGGGTGAAACGCTGACCTACTTTCAGTTGGAGCATGGTTAGTTACGAAAGGAGCTTGTATAATGGAGTTATTGAGTGGCCCAGTTGAGGACCCCACGAAGCCCCTCCCCAGCCTGTAGTCCTGTATTGCAGGGAGCACAATCACAATAGCAGCATCTTAACTGGGATGTTGATGACTTATCACTTTTCTCAGTGTTTTCATTACTTTTCATAGGTATCTTTAGTCTTCTTTGATGGAACAAAGATACAAAATCCACACAGCTATCTTTCTTAAAGGCACAGCCTGAAACTGTCACACCTTCAAATATTTTTGACTCTAAAATACTTGAATCAGGAAGCAAGAAACAAAACTATCTGTTGAAAGAAGGAAAAAAAAAATACAGTAGAGGTCTCTTTCTTTTCCCCCTGAATTTTTCTATTTCTTGGGCATGTTTATCAGACCAAGAGCTTGCATTGTGGCCAAGTGTTCTCAGTTCTTAATATAGTGAAATTAAAGGAAAACAAGGAGGCAAAGATATTTGCATGAACTATCTTTTTGTAGAGATCCTGGGAATGTGAAATTAAATCTGTCTGATTTCATTATGATTGACTAATAATCAAATTTGCATTGTGGATGACAAGTATTTCCATTTATTATTGCAGGCACATTCTGCCTAAAGACCCTAATCCACTTTTTCATTGGACAAATGGCAGGATCACAAATTCACTTATCTGCAAAATGCTAATTAACACCCTTCAAAGCAATTTTAGCTGAAGCCAAGCATTATTTGGGCACAGGCAAAGATTAATAGGCACAGCTTTTTGTCTATAGTAATAAGGTCATTCAGGGGAGATCAGAAGTACAGTAGATTAGTGTCTCCATTATGTGGTTGCCTCCTGTCTGAAAAAAGCTCTGGTCAAGGCAATAAAGCGGGCTTCAGTCCCCATCTCTGCTCTGCTGAAGGCCATGTCAGGGCACATATATCAGTTCTCCAATGCAGTAACAACACATTAGCTCATTAGTAGCTTCATACAAAACAGATCTGGAGGCCCCTCAGTGAATAGTACATAGCTGCCTTTGTGTAGTTGCGATTTTGACAAAGCGCTGCAGAGTGTTTCTTAAACTCTAAGGACGAGGGAGACAGAGGCAAAAAAAAAAGAGACAATAAAACATGTGGCATATCCAGTTAGGTTCTTGCAATAAAACTTCTGGTTAAATCTCTAAAGAAAGATCCATAATGCCTGAAGAGAGGCACCCATATACTTAGTTCAATCATTTAAAGGGAAAAAAGAAATTAAAAGCATCACATCTCACTTTTCCAATTCTCTTAGACACTAGGGACTGAAATCCCATGAGCTTTCTGTGAGACTGAGGTGAAGTGTCCCTCTCCTTTTTTTTTTTTTCTCTCCTTTTTTCTCCTTTTTTTTTTTTTTTTTTGTAATAGTTAATGTAAAACAAATAAGAGCAAACATTATTTCCAGCCCAAAACTTTACCTTGCTGTCCAGAGAAGGTAGAAAATTTTGGATGAAGCAGAAGTGCAGGATATTTTGCCTATTACAAAATATCTTGAATACTTATAGATGAAGATCCAGTGGGTCCAGATTATATGGATTAAATTATGTGCTTAATCCCTGAAAGAGACAGAATTAGTGGGATCCTAATGAAACTTTCAGAGAAGTCATTCATGTATGGCTAAGCACTACTGAAAAACCTACTCAGACACATCTGCATCTTTAGAAAAAGCATCTAAACCCCTTTGAAATTTAGCTGTAATTTATTAAAAGTCTAGTTCCTAGTTTCTGTTTCCATGAAAATGTAGCATTAATTTTATGTATTACTAGAAAGCCAGATGCTTGCCATTTTCCTCTGAAGGTATACCTAAATTTGGAATAGAATAGAATAGAATAGAATAGAATAGAATAGAATAGAATAGAATAGAATAGACCAGACCAGACCAGACCAGACCAGACCAGGTTGGAAGAGACCTTTGAGATCATCACGTCCAACCCATCATCCAACAACATCTAATCAACTAAACCATGGCACCAAGCACCCCATCCATTCCCTTCCTAAACACCCCCATTGATGGTGACTCCACCACCTCCCCAGGCAGCCCATTCCAATAGCCAAGACATTTGGCACAAAACACATTTGCTGCAAGTGTGTATTTAATGCTGCAAACATAGTAGCTCTTGCAAAGCCTGTTAAAATAATGCAGCTTCACTTCCATGTAAATCTGATAGACTTGGCAGGAGTTTAGTTCTAAAATGATCTGGATGAGGGGAATGAGACCACTGTTAGTAAGTTTGTAGATGACACCATGTTGGGGTCAGGTATAGATCTCTTAGAGAGTAGGAGGGCTCTCCAGAGGGACCTTGACAGGCTGGACAGATGGGCAGAGTCCAACATGATGACGTTCAACAAGTCCAAGTGCCAGGTGCTGCACTTCAGCCACAACAATCCCATGCAGGGCTACAGGCTGGGGACTGAGTGGTTGGAGAGCAGCCAGGCAGAAAGGAACCTGGGGTTACTGGTTGACAGTAGGCTGAACATGAGGCAGCAGTGTGCCCAGGTGACCAAGAAGGCCAATGGCATCCTGGCCTGCATCAGGAATAGTGTGGCCAGCAGGAGCAGGGAAGTCATTCTGCCCTGTGCTCAGCACTGGTTAGGCCACACCTTGAGTATGGTGTCCAGTTCTGGGCCCCTCAGTTTCACAGAAAGAGTAATTTGCTATTGGAATGTGCTGCCCATGGAGGTGGTGGAGTCACTGTCCCTGGAGGTGTTCAAAAAAGAATTGGACATGGCACTTGAAGCCATCATTTAGTTGTCATGAGGTGTTGGGCGATAGGTTGGACTTGATGATCTCTGAGGTCTTTTCCAATCTTATTGATTCTATGATTCTATGAAAATGCTGCTGGTAAAGGAAAATCCACTTCGGTGATGCACATGGTAAGACATCCACCTCATGAAGTACTCTCAATATGTAAAGGCTGAAACTGATGATGGTGAAAAGCATTGTGGCTTCTCTAACAATGATAAAAAGGTTTAAAGCACAGTCTTCATTTACTTTGGTTTGCCCTTGTCTTTGCAGCTGTGCTTTTTAAGGATAATGATTGAAAGGTGCAATGTTGGCAGAGGATGGACTAATGAAAAACAAACAAAAGGCATTCTTTACACAGAAACTGGAATTTCATGTGCTGTCTGAAGACATTGCAGAAACACAGGGGGACATTTGAAGACATTCCAGCCCCCAACTATGCGAATGAATTCCTACCATTGTGGGACTGGATTAAGGTTTGGAATTTATTGTAAAGGCTCTGAACCTATTTATTTATTTATTTATTGCTTGCCACAGGGTATTTTGAAAGCAAGTGGTGCATGCAATGGAAAACAACTTGAAGCAACCACAGACAGTCATCCAAAAACCAGAAGGTTTGCCACTGATTTCTCTCCCTGTTGCCAGTTTGTGAGCATGAGCATGAACATTCCCAAGTATTTGTTTACTCTGCAAGGCCAGCTGTATGTCTCAGTTGAGCTATTCATTGTGGAACTCTCCATCTGGTTAAAGAGAATGCCTAAGCTGTATTTAATGACTCTCATTTTGAAATCTTCATAGAGTCCTCAGTTGTGAGAGGGAGCTATACATAGCTTCAATCCCACTCTCATATGTGGGTAGCTTTCAGCCCAATATTAGCTTGCCTTCTTTATTTTTTTGTTCAATACCACCATTAATCTGTTGAGTTTCACAACATGTGTTCAAGGTAGATTATATTATTGATAATTTGCAGACAATGAAGATGTGATACAGATGTTGCATCTCCTCTTGGGAAATACCAGTAACTTGGCTACAAGTGCTGCTGCTATCAAGGGAATTTTAGCAAACTTTCTGAGCAAATAAAAACACTGACTTGTCCATGAGTCACTGGAGGAACTAGAAATGTAAACCAGGAATCTTGTTGGAGATCCTTGTGCTAACCTTAGACAGTGCCTACCACCATACTTGCTTGATAAATTGCTCCAACAAAATGATGGCTCTTTGCCAAAATAAATGTCATGTGGGTTATTTGTAAGGGCTGCAGGAATCAAGGCCACACCTTGAGTATTGTGTCCAGTTCTGGGCCTCTCGGTTTAGGAAAGATGTTGACTTGCTGGAACGTGCCCAGAGAAGGGCAACAAAGCTGGTGAGGGGTTTGGAGTGCAAGCCCTATGAGGAGAGGCTGAGGGAGCTGGGGTTGCTTAGCCTGGAGAAGAGGAGGCTCATGGCAGACCTTATTGCTGTCTACAACTACCTGAAGGGAGGTTGTAGCCAGGTGGGGGTTGGTCTCTAGTCCCAGGCAACCAGCACCAGAATAAGAGGACGCAGGCTCAAGGTGCACCAGGGGAGGTTTAGGCTGGATGTTAGGAAGAAGTTCTTTACAGAGAGAGTGATTGCCCATTGGAATGGGCTGCCTGGGGAGGTGGTGGAGTCACCATCATTGGAGGTGTTTAGGAGGAGACTGGATGGGGTGCTTGGTGCCATGGTTTAGTTGATTAAATGGTGTTAGGTGACCATCCAACCTGTTCTGTTCTGTTCTATTCTATTCTATTCTATTCTATTCTATTCTATTCTATTCTATTCTATTCTATTCTACTGTGGTGGGTTGGACTAATCCTCAGGAACTTTTTTTCTGAGTAGAAGTTCTTTTTAATTTTATGAAATGTTTTTATTTTTAATCTCTCACCCCTAACCTGAAGTGTCCATTGCATAAGCCATCTAGTCATTGGGGCTGTCAGCCCTTTAGAACTTGTTTCACATCATATCTTCCTGAGGTTCTTTTCCAGAAGGAGTCTCTGGGTAGCTGGTATGATCAGCTGAGCCTATATGTATAATCGAGCTAGAAACAGTATATCACTAGAAGTTTTTTGGTAGCTTCATTTGCCTGAAATACCTTGGAAATAAACTTTAAATGTTGTAATGGCATTTTTGGTCTGGAACCTAGACAGAGACCAGTGATGAAATCAATCTGATGTTTCAGATATTATTAAAATAGGATCTGACTCCCATTAAGCATCACTGGTATTCAGAATGAAGCTGGACCGTAGTTATCACCTTACTATCACTTCAGTGCCATAACTTTGCAGATGGATGCAGGTATCTTTTGCAAAAAGAAATTTCACCTGTTGATTCAGAGTGATATTGGACAATATGGGACACTATAACCACCACTCTTTACTAATGTGCTGGGTTACACCCATCCTGGGTGGAGGGCTGAAAGAGCCCTGCCCCCCCGGGCGGACAAAAGAAACCTGATCCAGGTGAGCAGAGAGAGACTTGGTTTCCCCTTTCCAGGAGGAGGGGTCCTCCAAGTCAAAGGTGGTCTATTGCACTCCACCTTCCTGTCCAGCCTATACATATATATATATATATGTGTGTATATATATATATATATATATATATATGTGTATATATATATACACACATATATATGTATATATGTATATATATATATGTATATGTATATATGTGTATATGTGTGTGTGTGTATATATATATATATAAACACATATATACACACACACACATATATGTATACTTATATATATATAAGAGCAACAAAGTTGGTGAAACAGCAACAAAGTTGGTGAGGGGTTTGGAACACAAGCCCTATGAGGAAAGACTGAGGGAGCTGGGGTTGCTCAGCCTGGAGAAGAGAAGACTCAGGGGTGACCTTATCACTCTCTACAACTACCTGAAGGGAGGTTGTAGACAGGCAGAGGTTGGTCTCTTCTCCCAGGCAGCCAGTACCAGAACAAGAGGACACAGTCTCAGGATGCGCCAAGGGAGGTTCAGGTTGGATGTTAGGAAGAAGTTCTATACAGAGAGAGTGATTGCCCATTGGAAAGGGCTGCCCAGGGAGGTGGTGGAGTCGCTGTCATTGGAGGTGTTCAGGAGGAGACTTGCTGGGGTGCTTGGTGCCATGGGTTAGCTGTTTGGGTGGGTTGGATTGGTTGATGGGTTGGACGCTATGATCTTGAAGGTCTCTTCCAACCTGGTTTGGTTTATTCTAAATAAAGGTTTATTCTAAATAATGCCTATAGATCTTTAGAGTTTACTTCTTCCCCATAGTTGTGTTACTTTGGAAGATAATCTTCATCACTGCAGTTATTATGAAGGGCATAAGAGATGATTGCTACAAGGGCCCAGGTACTGACGGTAGGTATAATTAGAGAGCTAGGACTTCAGAAATCATTGTGTGAGGAAGTTGTTTGTTGGTTTGTTGGTGGGGTTTTTTAAGACAGCTATGCACTATTTGATTTGATTAGCAGGGGTTAAATAATCTGTTTATTTGACAGCATATTTTAAAAGACCTTTGAGAGTAGATCACTGGAGGAGTTGGATGGAGGCCACCTCTTGTCTCTAAGGCAGATGGATGCATGGGAGGAAATACATTTAAGACAAGTTTCCTGTGGCTCCATTTGGGAGGGAGGAAGGAGGTCCCTGGTGGACACAGCTTTCAACTCCATAAGCATACTTTTGCCCAAGCAGGACAAATCTGAGCACAGTTCAGGGGGGTAACAGGAGATTACTTGTAAAAAGCATACAAATAACTTTTCCTTATTTGTTGGCCTTTTCTTTTTCCATTGTTTCAAGTTCACATCTTTTTTCATTTATTAAAAGTCAATGAAATATTAAATGAAAACCAACTTTGCTTATCAAATACTAAAATGTTTGCATTCAAAAATGAAGAAAAGTAGCATCAACCTGGAAAAATCATTAAGAAAAAAACAATAATCAGCCATACCAATTGCATAAAGCCGTAACAAATTCATGGAATGTTGTCGTATTGAATCTCTGCTTTTTTTTTTCCCTCCCCCCTGAAAATGGCTCTTGCAAAATTCGTCATCCAAATCTAAAGGAAAATGCAAGACTGCCTGTTTGACAATAACAGCAGAGTGTCTCACTTTTCACACACCTAAATGCACAAATGAGAATCCTTTCACTCAGTTGACAGGTCTGTCGATGCCTTCCCATCCTCTGTCTTTTCAGACAAAGGACCACAGCAGTCACTGTCTCTGTGTTTATCCAGGGATGAATCCTGCTTCCTACCTAACCCTTGTCAGGGATGCCTTTGGCTGGTCATTGCAGATGAGTCCATCTGTTTTCTGCACTGGAGTCCTTCACAGGGGATCTGACCTCATCCAACCATGTGTTCTGCTTCTCCATGAACCAAATATTTCACTCTGTGACAGAGAGGTTTTCCTCTGCTATTTCAAATTGTAAGCTGCCTGCATCAGAGACAACCTCTATCTTACCAGTCACGGACCTGGCTTTCCAAAAGGCAGGTGTCCTTTTGAATGAAGGTCAAGTCATTGAAAAATACCTTATTTTCATGTCTGGAACTTCTTCTGCCCCAGAAATCTTTCGGTATGGTAAGGGGTCCCACTGGGAAGTCCTCACCTGGTATCACACAACATGGTCCTCCTCACACATATGACATTCACTATCAAGTGCTTTTTCCTGCTTTTCTTAAGAGTAACCAATTTCATTAATCATTTTTATGCAGCCTACCTGAAACTGCATTCTATTTGCTTAGGTGGAGAAGGATTCCGAGAGTCTATAGATCCAAATCTACAGAATTATCTGCTAGCCAATGGTTTCTACAAAACTCTAGGCTAGGAGAAGTTAAACTGCCTGGCACTCACTCAGGTTTGTCTTGCTCACCAAGTTGAGGCCTTTATTTGCATTGTTCACAACTGGTTTGATCTGCCCTCCTGTTCCATTCTCCAAGTAGCTTCGATTGTGAGCCTGGGAGGGATCTGGTTTCTTTTAAACCCTTCTCTTCTAAATGCATCACAGAGTCACTACATTGTCACAATGCTCTCTGGTAATGCACACTAGTGACCTGGGAAACTGAAATAGCCCTCAGAACAGTTCAGGAGAATTTACAGGAATTCCTTCATGCAAAGCTGGGCACCCTAAAAGAAAAATGCTTTTGAGTTCAAACTATTGTTTATTTTGGAGCACGTTTCTCTCTCTGCTTTCAATGGTGACCTAGGAATGAGCTCACCATTGGAAGCAAATCTGTCTTCTGTTTCCACTCCTAAAGGATTACCTACTCTCTGAAGCACATGGGGTTATTGATGGCCTTACACCAAGATTATGATTTGGGATTCTGTGGGAAAAAAAATAAATACACACACACACATACACGTGTGTGTGACACTGATAGATTTCAGTTAAAAAACTTGTTGAAACACTGCAAGAAAAAGAGGTTGAATTTGTAATAAATAGAAGACTTCCTATATTTGCAAACATTCTGCTTCATGCTTGTACAGGAAAATACCTAATCTAGCATGACTCTGCAGGGGAACAGCAAAAACATATTGTTTTGTCATGTGCATATGGGCTGTGTAGCATTTGGCAGCATCTCAGACTGAGATCCAATTAACAAACCGCCTCACTCTGCCTTTCTGTGAGGTTGTTGAGCATGATTTTCTGCAGGCAGATTGTGTGAATTGGTGCTACTCGCAGTTGATTAGTATTTCAGCTACAAGGCTGAAGACAAATCAAGCAGAAACTGCCCTGACCATCATTCTATGCTGCCCTGCAGAAGGCCATCACTGCAGAAGATAATTAACATTGAACACTAGATCTCATTAATACCACTTTGGACAGACTTTAGTGCATGGGACTTCAAAGGCAAGCAGTGTTGTGCCCCCAGGGCCAGGACATGAAAAATGCACATGTGAACGCGCATGACAACCACTTGAGTTGTCATTGCCAAGGATGCCCTCACGTTGATTTCATACCACCTCCTGCTCTTCTGACCTTGTGCCTGCACACACTTTCAAATCCCTTTCCACACAGGGACAGACAGATCTCAGATGCACTCTGTAAATACATTAGAGCTTTGCTGTTTTGGTCTCTGCCTGGTGGTGTGGGGAGGAGCTTGCGAGCCAGTGAGTGCCCATCAGCACTCACAAATGGAAACCTTTTTAACTTGAGTTAAAGAGAGGTGGCTTTATTTTTCCTCTTTCAGCAGTTCACATGAACTGAATATTGACAGAAAGCCAAATACAGTAGTGACAGACATGATATAACACCATAAGCAGACTAGAAAGAAAGACTAGGCTCTAGCATCTCTGGTTAAATGTCATCCTGCTTTGAAGTCACTTATTCTGAAATTCCTGGGAAATTACCTGGCAGCTGATTTCTTAAGTTTGCTTTGGTGTCTCCTCATAATACTTCTCCTTCTCTCTTTCCTGCCCTTTAGTCTGTCCATCACACATTTCAGAAAGAAGGGTTATTCAAACCAAACAAAAAGCCCACACAACATCATAAACCCCAAATCTACATATGCAGGAGACTTATCTTAAGTCATTCCTTCTTTTTTTTTTTCACTGATGTATTCTCTCAAGAGTGATAATCATCTTTTTTGAAATGCAGGTCTAAGATGGAAGGAATTTTTATCTGGAAGAGTAATATAAATTAGCTTTGACTGCCAGTTTCCACTGATTATTACTTTCCAGGCGGAATTCCTACAAATTCTTGAGGCATGACCTCTGATGAAAAAATAAACCCCTTTAAAACTTGTTTGAGAAATTCCAGATAACTTTCACAAGAGATTTAATTTTAGAGCATTAACACAATCTTGGTTGGAAAGATAAAACTACAATGCAGTTATTTGGTAGGAGTCATTACTGAACAGTGAAGTCATTTGAACTCATTTTACTGTTCTTATCTTTTTGCTGTCTTTCCCCAAACCACCACCCCCCCCACACCCCCCCTTCCCCTGCTTCAAACTAATTTTATTATGCATTACTCAGTGCACTCTGGATTCACCCTCATAAAAGGATAAAGTATCTCAGCAGATATCCAGGCTTAGGCAGTCAGTTTGAGAGTAAACTCACAAGTCTTAGTTATCTACACCAAACAGCCGGTGCACAGGGTATCGTCTACATACTGTCAGTTAGGGTTCATTAACTTGTAAATCTTGGGTTTGGGAGGCTTAAGAAAAGGTAAAAGCTACCACAGATAGAAAAGAACTGTTTTAAATACCAGTGCCAAGCACTTACTAATGGCAAATGCATCCTTGAAGTAGATTTCATCTCCCCTAAGCAAATACATTAAAAAAAATAATGAATTTGCACCAGCAAATCAAAGAAGCCACACTCCTGCACCTAGATTCGATCCACATGAAACACACTTGGAGGATATTAGCTTATACTGCAATATTTTTCATACTCCTTTCCAGATGTTGAGGGCCAGCGTCCCTGGTTCTTCTGCTTGCACAGTACAACAGTGCCCCGATTCTGGAGGCATGCAAGCTCATGCTCAAGGATGTGTGCCAGTCTTGTCCTGCAAAACCACCTGCCCTCTCACACTCAGGTGCTTGAGTAGAACAGTGTGGAGTAGATGTCCACCTTTAAGTCTGCCATGGAGGAGTAGAGCAACAGTACTCAACAAAGTGTTCACAGTTACAGCTGCTTGCGAGGTCGGCGTGCCTGCCTCATGGCTATGAGAATTACAGGGCAGTAAAGGCAACAAGACTCAAATATTTTGGGGTTTTAGAGAAAATGATTTCTACATCCTCATGTGTGACTTCAGTCCTGTCAACTGCATTATTCACAGGATCACAGGATTGTCAGGGATTGGAAGGGACCCAAAGAGATCATTGAGCCCAACCCCCCTGCCAGAGCAGGACCATACAATCTAGCTCAGGTCCCAGAGGAACGCATCCAGATGGGTCTTGAAAGTGTCCAGAGAAGAAGACTCCACAACCTGTCTGGAGACCCTGTTCCAGTGGTCTGTGACCCTTACAGTAAAGAAGTTCCCCCTTGTGTTGAGATGGAACCTCCTCTGCTGCAGCTTACATCCATAGCTGGCTTAGACTTTCCAAAGCAGAACAGAGGGATCAGGCACTGGTTTCTCCTCATTCTGAGCAGGCTTTAGCTGCTGGCTTCAGTTCCATGAAGAAGTCCAGCTGCCCTCTCACCTGTATCTGAGGCAATGAGTATTTATTTCTTCAGATCAACTTCTGTCTCCTAAAGTGCTTGTCTTCCCACACAAGAATTAACAGCAAGTACTCCTCAAGGCCTGATTACACTATCTGCCTGCACACAGGCACCTGCCCAATATTAGCATCCTGGTCTGTCTTATGTCTTTGTGGGAGTAGGCACCAACTGAGGCAGGGAAGTTGCATAGGCCCTTAGAAGCTTCTTTGATGTGTGAGGGCCAACTTAAAATAAAGCCCAACCTTTCCTTCCTGACAGTTGCTTACAACACTCTAGTTCAGAAATTCACTGCCCTGTGTGAAAAGGTAATGATCACTTTTATTGTTAGGAAAATAGCTTTTGAGGGAATGTGTTTCCATTTGAAAATAAAAAATTAATCCCTATTTTCCTGCAGAATCATCACATTTAGCTCTCTCTCATCCTATTTATTTTCCACTAGCCCACACTTGTATCAATCTTACAGCAAAATAGAAGGACCACAGCAGGAAAGGAAGGTGGAAGGCTACATAATTTCATAACCAAGAAATCCTTTCTCTATTTCTGTTCAATTATTTGTTTTTTGAAGTCATCAATCTTTCAGCTATACTTTCCTCCTTCTGGCTGTGTCAGGTCAGAAGCCTGTTACACCTTGATCTCCTCTTTTCAACTCTTCTCCATCAGCAGTCATGGCATTATGTCTTACCAAAACTCCATCCATACAAAACTCCTTTCTCCTTTTTTTTTCAGCTCAGCCTCACCTTTCTGCTGGCTGAACTGCTAGCAATGGAATTTTGGCTGAAGAAGAAATAAAAATTACTACTTGGTGGTTACATCCAGCAATACCTTGACATAGACAGAAATGTGTGCCAGGTACTTATATAAGTGTGGGGTGTCCCTGCCCATGGCAGGGGGGTTGGAACTAGATGATCCTTGTGGTCCCTTCCAACCCTATGATATTATGATACTATTCACTTTCCACCACCCCCATCCCCCCCACCTCAAGGTAACCAGCACCAGAACAAGAGGACATAGTCTCAAGCTACGCCAGGGGAAGTTTAGGCTCGAGGTGAGGAGAAAGTTCTTCACTGAGAGAGTTGTTAGCCGTTGGAATGGGCTGCCCAGGGAGGTGGTAGAGTCACCATCCCTGGAAGTATTCAAGAGGGGATTGGACGTGGCACTTGGTGCCATGGTTTAGTCATGAGGTCTGTGGTGACAGGTTGGACTTGATGATCTTTGAGGTCTTTTCCAACCTTATTGATTCTATGGTTCTGTGATTCTGTGTGCCCAGCTGCTTTACCCAGATTACCTGATTTCTCCTTTACCTTATCTTATGTACAACCTCAGTTATAAAGTTGAGAGTGCAACAGAACAGCATGACTTAGCACAGCCAAGCAGGACTCATTCATCTACCTGAAACAAACACACTTCAAGAGCATAAATTAGGGGGTAGGTATGTCAAAGCCAAGGCTTTCCCTGTTTTCTGAGTATCTCCATATAGTACCCATTGGAGCAGGTCCATTCCTTACTTGACCAAACTCATTAGCCAGAGCTGGAATAAAGCTCCCTCCTCTGAGAAACGTAGGCTTTTGTTTTTAATAAAACATGTGGGCCAAATTAGTATGTAAATAAATGAATGACTTTCAAGAATCCCAGATAACACTTGCTGAGCAATGGGTCAGGCCAGATTTAATCTAGAAATCTTTCTGCTGCGTGTAAATGATTATGTCATAGCATTTGTCTTTAATTACTAAACTGTTTCCAAAGGCTTGACTCATGGCATGTTTCTCGGTTAACCACAAAAACTTGTACTACAAGATTTGCCATATAGATTCTGGGTTTTTTCCTACAGTATTGTTAAGCCCTGGCTCCTGAAAAAGGAATGTAACAATCTCCCAGAGATAGACACTTGATCTTTACAGTAGTGAGAGGTTTTGTTAAATAAAGTTTCGATATAAAGGGGGATGTGGGGGGGAAGCACTTTTGACTCATGTGGAATACTGCAACATCCTCAATATTGAGAGCAAATCACAGAAGCGAAAGCATTTCTGTTACATCTGTGTACAAAGCCAAATGTGAAGGAGCACTTCTACAAATCCATGTACAAGCATTTCTGTTTTAAAATGCCCTGATGATAAACCTTTACCAATGGCAGATGTTTCGAGAAAGCTTCAGTCTCCCTTTGTTCTTAGCTATATAATATCTCTTGATATCCATGAACTATTTCCTATCCATGACCATGATAAGGTGAGGAGAATGAAGTGCAATAGCTGCTCTTTGAACTAACAGACCAATCTGAGAGCATAAAGATTAATTGATGAAGGGAAGAGAAGTAGAATCTGTTGTTGTTTATTGTAAAGAAAATGTTAATCTGACCATTGCAGGTCTAAGAAGGACATTGTAAGATTGAGATGATGGGAGTTGTAGTTCACAGTGAAAGTCAGAAGAGAATAATGTAATAAGCAGAACCAGTTTGTGTAGGTGAACTAGGAATTTAGAGCATCACTCTGTAACTGGAGTCTGATGTAGCAAAAATACAGGTACTAAGTGATACAAGCTGATGGTATTTAAAGCAGTCAAAAGAGGCTCCTGCTGCCTTTCAAAGCAGTTGCAGTCTTTCAGGAAAGCAGCACATTTCTCCAGCAAATCTTTACAGTGCTACAAGTTGCCTCCACAGGAATTGTTCAACTTCCTACACTTCAGATTTTGGCAAAGCTGCTGGTAGAAGCGTACCACCTGCTAAACACCCTTAAGAACACTTCCATTTATTCATCTCCTCTGCCTGCTGGCCTTACTATCCCCAGTCACAGGGCAGGAGTGCCCACCACAGCACACACAGCCTATTACAACCGGTCAACTCACCAGGACACGCAAAAAGAGGATTGCACTGAGCATCCTGGAGTTCAAATCGCTGAGCAGAAACATTGAAATGAAAACCACATTGAACCCAAAGCAAGTAATAAGTGAGAATAGCAAACAAACCAACCAAAACAAAACACTCAGCTATTGATATTCCTAGTGTAAACTAGATGATGTTGGTACTCTCTGCAATGCTCACCACAACTGAGAGGATTCTTTGAAAAAGGGGAAGTTGTCATCTGACCTTTATAAGAAGCGCTGATTTTCACTGAATGGCATAACCTTGCGCAGCTGTTGGCTGCATCTGGTGACGTCAAGAAGGGGTTTTCAGGGTGCAAAAAGACAGAGGATGACCCGAGAAAGCTCTTTTATTGTAGATTTAGTACAGCTGAATGGAGCAGGTTTTAAGAAAAGTAGTGTCAAAAGGCCCAGAAATTTCTGTCTATAATAGTAAACTAGCTGAAAGCTGAGTAGGGCAGCTTATCTCTAAACCTATATGCTAGGGAGGGAAACTTGGACAGAAGCAGGGAAATGAAAGTCAGATAAGGCATGCAGGTTAGCTAGCTATTTGCCTTTGTGATACCCTGATGATGCAAGCTATCATGGTTAGTTCTCTTCACTTTATAATTTTCATGTTTCTGGTGTAACTTGGGCTTCTTCCTGTAGGACAATTTGCTGTCTACAGCTACTAGATCTTGCTGGGTGATGTTCATACCTGGCTAGGCATTTCAAGAAGAGGAGGCTCAGGGGAGACCTTATTGCTGTTTATGACTACCTGAAGGGAGGTTGTAGCCAGCTGGAGGTTGGTCTCTTCTCCCAGGCAGCCAGCACCAGAACAAGAGGACACAGCCTCAAGCTGTGCCAAGGGAGGTTTAGGCTGGATGTTAGGAAGCAGTTCTTCATAGAAAGAGTTATTGGCCTTTGGAATGTGTTGCCCAGGGAGGTGGTGGAGTCACCATCCCTGGAGGTGTTTAGGAAGAGACTTGATGGGGTGCTTGGTGCCATGGTTTAGTTGATTAGATGGTGTTGGATGATGGGTTGGACTCAGTGATCTCAAAGGTCTCTTCCAACCTGGTCTATTCTATTCTATTCTATTCTATTCTATTCTATTCTATTCTATTCTATTCTATTCTATTCTATTCTATTCTATTCTATTCTATTCTAACTTGTTTTCTGCCTCTGAATTGCTTACCCCACCTCCTCTGCTACCTGTCAATCATCTCCCAATGTAGTCGTCATCCTCACTGTATAAAGCAGTTTTCTTCTGCTTACAGGCTTAAGATCTTTCCCTAATGCAAGTAGAGACTTGCACCTCTTATAAAAGTTCTGCATTTTGAGATTTTGCCTTTTATTTTTCTCTTGTATTCTTACATTCCCACCACCTATTCTCACGTTATTCTTTTGTTAACTTGTTAGTTAACAAGTTAGAGTGGTTTTATCAGCAGTGGTAGCTCATCAGTTTTTAATGATCCAGATATGCAAATAGAGGGTTTGGGTTTTGGGAGGACAAAGACACCTTTTTTTTTTTCACTTTGCACCTCCAGTTATAAACTGGGATTTGTGTAGAATATAAGGTAGTGGTACACTTTATGTTAAGATCCTTGAGGTTAATATCAACTACCAGTTGTAAGGTCTTGCAACCAGACGCTAAATTCTAGTGGATTGTCTGTCATCATTCTAAGAGTACAGGCTAAGCAAACAAGCCCTACTACGTTAGGATTGACATAATACTTTCCTGACTCCCCATCCCCTACCTGCTTCTCCACCTTGCAGACACTGGTAAGGGAAGTACTGTTCTGATTTGAAAGTGTCTCCACTGAAGTTTTAGAGATGGAGGAAACTTACTACTAGGACTGTTTTAGACTGTGATACTTTTTGGACCTGCCTATTTAAGCTTAGAAGGGCTCACACCTCCAGCTAGAAAACACAGTCAATTCTGACTTGTAGGCTAAGGATTTCCCCCAAATCAGTCCCTAGCTTCAATTGCAGTAGCTTGCTTTGTGACTCCATGTTTTAATCTTCACAAAAATAATCCACATAACAAAGCAAAGCAAGCTAAATAATAGCTTCTATAGAGTGAGAGAGGAACTAACTTTTTTCCTTTCAAAAGTGTTACAGAAGCATGTGTGTGAGCCTTCCTTACCAGGAGCAGATTCAATAATGAAACAGAAAGTCCTGTAGGGAAATCTGTAGTATTTCTACCCGTTTTCACACTGTCTACTCTAACAGTTTTAGTGAAAGCACACAAACACACAATCAATTTCATATTCCTGTGACACTTTCTGAAGTTTTGCACCAATGTCACCTGAAAATTAAGGATGACACTTCATAAACGATATCATGTATTCATTACAGGAAGGTAGCTTCTACCTCTGGGCAAGGATGCAACTAAGGTAATTTAATATCAAGAAAGAGCCATTCTCTGCACTGGAGATATATCCCTGTGAAAGGAGGGTGGTTTGGGCTGCCCTTCTCTAGCAGCAGAATATTCCTGTAGTTCAAAATCATAGAATCAACAAGGTTAGAAAAGACCTCAAAGATCATCAAGTCCAACTTGTCACCCAAGACCTCATGACTACTAGTTCATGGCACCAACTGCCACGTCCAATCCCCTCTTGAACACCTCCAGGGACAGTGACTCCACCACCTCCCTGGGCAACACATTCTAATGCCTAACAACTCTCTCTGTGAAGAATTTTCTCCTCACCTCGAGTCTTAACTTCCCCTGGCAAAATGTGAGGAGCTAGGTTGCAAAGAGGTTTGGTTGGTATCAAATGTTGCCTTTCTTTTTATTAAATGGTTTAACTAAGTTGTGCTTCTTTAGCCTCCACTGACTGCCAGGTGATTGTCCAACAGAAGGGAAATATTCTGGCCTTGCTCCGAGGCATACATTAAATCTCTTGAAGCTGCTGAGCATCTACTGTAACTTGTGGACTGCATTTTCTCATTCATTGTATATGTGAGCTGAATAAACTTGGCTTGGACTCAAGTGAAATTTGGCATGGGGCAGTGGCCTGCTGGCCTATAGGACTTTCACAAGAATGTGATTCCACATTTTATGTGGCTATGTACTGCTGAATGGAATGTTTAAATAAATAGAAAATTGAGTCACTTATCCCTGAATCAACAAATACAGTGTCCCAAAAGGGATTCCCCACAATTTATAGCCGTATCTTGCCGAAGATTCATATTCAACTGATTTCAAGAGGCTCAGAATTGAAGCCTAGCAAGATGGAAGGCAAACTCCTACAAAATTGACAAAGCAGAGGATGTTGCTGGTGCTGCTTCATGCAGCCTTTAGAAGAGCTTTGATCTAGGGCAGCTCCACCTGGGCATATGCAGATAGGTAGAGAGATGCACGTGTGTGTTTATAACAAGAGCCTACATTTGCAGTTGCAGTGCTCAGAAATTCCTTGCCTCTCTCCTTCTTTTACTTTGCTCCAGAAAGAGAAAATGGATTTTTAATAATCTCTCTTTTGTGCAGCAGGTTGGTTCCTTAGTAATGGATTAATCACAGGTTTAAACAACTGTTCTGTTGAAACATGTTGGTGTATTAAAAAAAACAACAATGGTGGGATGGAAGGAGCCAAGAAAGTGAGTTTAGGAAAGAACACGATATCACAGTAAATGTTCTGTATAATGGAGCAATTTAAAGCATTGTTCAGTCTTTGTTTTTCATAGAATGGATCAGTCTGTACATTGAGGGCAAGGTCTCTTCCCATTTTCTTCAGTTGCCTACCTATTTTAGAAACAAAAGGACAAGCTGTTTCTGACTGAGGAATATGGCCCTTATCCCACTAGAGAGGTACTTTCCTTTTTGTGATTTAAGTTCATGACCATTTATCATCATGCCAAGTCAGTTTGGCTTTGAAAAGAGACCTCCCAGGGAAAAAAAAATAAAAAAGAAAAGAAAATAATAATTAAAGAAAAGAAAAGAAAAGAAAAGAAAAGAAAAGAAAAGAAAAGAAAAGAAAAGAAAAGAAAAGAAAAGAAAAGAAAAGAAAAGAAAAGAAAAGAAAAGAAAAGAAAAGAAAAGAAAAGAAAAGAAAAGAAAAAAAGGGGGGGGAAAGAAAAAAAAAAAAAGGACAAAAAGCTCAACATGAGCTCTCAGTGTGCACTTGCAGCCTGCAAAACCAATCAGATCCTGGGCTGCATCAGGAGAAGTGTGGCTAGCAGGTCGAGGGAGGTGATCCTCCCCCTCTACTCAGCCCTGGTGAGACCCCACCTGGAGTACTGTGTCCAGTTCTGGAGCCCCTATTACAAGAGGGATGTGGAGGTGCTGGAAGGTGTCCAGAGAAGGGCCACAAGGATGATCAGAGGGCTGGAGCACCTCTCCTATGAGGACAGACTGAAGGAGTTGGGGCTGTTCAGTGTGCAGAAGAGAAGGCTCCGAGGTGACCTAATTGTGGCCTTCCAGTATCTGAAGGGGGCCTACAGGAAGGCTGGGGAAGGACTTCTCAGGATCTCAGGTAGTGATAGGACTAGGGGGAATGGAATGAAGCTGGAGGTGGGGAGATTCCAGCTGGATGTGAGGCAGAGGTTCTTCCCCATGAGAGTGGTGAGACCCTGCAATGTCCAGGGAGGTGGTCGAGGCCCCATCCCTGGGGGTGTTTAAGACCAGGCTGGATGAGGCTCTGTCCAGCCTGATCTAGTGTGGGGTGTCCCTGCCCATGGCAGGGGGGTTGGAACTAGATGATCCTTGTGGTCCCTTCCAACCCTGAATGAAACTATGAAACTATGAAAAAAGGAAAAAAAGAGGAAAAAAAGGAGGAGGGAAAAACCTGAGGTGACTTATGAATTAGGACACTAAGAACCTTTCGTGCTGCCAAAGTTAGCCACAAGGCAGTTCAAATGTTCAAGTGCCATCTCCTCCATGGTGTGCTTCTACCCATCTGTCAGTCAGTATGTGGATATAATTGGAACCCACCAGGAAAAGCTAGTTTCTGGGAAAACTGAGAATCTTCATAGGAACAAACAAATTTGAGTAATTAACTGTGGTGGACTGGAGCTGAAACGCTTCAGTTTCTGTCATTAGTCTGAACCTCAGCTCCCCTGAAACCCTGTTTCTTATTCCAAGAAAAGATAGGAGCAGGGTGCTGACTGCTGAGTTTTTAATGAAATCTGAGAGTTTAAACTGCAAAGCAAATATTTGTATTGATTTCTATTCTATTCTATTCTATTCTATTCTATTCTATTCTGTTCTGTTCTGTTCTATTCTATTTGAAACAAAAAAAAAGAAAGATTGTTTAAATATCCATCAGATGGCAACCTAGCTGGGTCTTGTAAAGTGGCAGTAGCTGTTCATGGCTGGAAGTGTAATTAAAACAGTTTGGCCTATAGTATTGCAACCCAAAGCAGCAATTAGAATGTAATACCTCTTTAACCATCTGAGGCAATTCCCTTACACTGTAGTAAGGCAGAAAGGAGAAAATATATACAAGCAAAATCAACCTGGTCTATTCTATTCTATTCTATTCTATTCTATTCTATTCTATTCTATTCTATTCTATTCTATTCTATTCTATCCTATCCTATCCTATCCTATCCTATCCTATCCTATCCTATCCTATTCTATCCTATCCTATTCTTTCTATTCTACTCTACTCTATTCTACTCTACTCTACTCTACTCTACTCTACGCTACTCTACTCTACTCTAAAATCTATGTTCTGGTTAAGTTAAGATGACCAGATTGCTGGTTATTGCAAACCTTTCCCAGCTCCCCAGGAAAATACATGCTATGTTTGTGACAAATATAACCACCACATCATCTTTGTGTTGAGGAAACATCTACCCTATGGGTGTTACCATTTCACAAGACACCTTACCTTATCACTGCCACTTCTCTGTCCCTTTCTCTGTTAAGAACCTCTTACTCATTCTTGTGTGTTATGTTCTCATATAGACTTCTATCTTGCTTTGCAATTTTTCTTTCTTAATCTTGTGAAACAGTCCCGCACAGTTTGAACTTATTACCTCTTTCTGGTTGAAAGGATTTATTAAGAATTACTCTAGATTATGTCAACCAACTTTAACAAAAATGGCTTTTGATTTCCTATCAGCTCAGATGTTGACCAGTGTTTGTGGGGCTTTTTTTTCCCCTTTATTGGATTTGACATAAATATCCACACTGTGATCCTTGCCAGTGTTTGTTTTCCCTTTTGTACAAAGTGAAGAGCACAATAATTTTGCCAGTAGATTTTGTGATCAGCAAAGTATTTGCATAACCTCCTTTATTTTCTTTAAACAAAAAAGGTGGGGCTTCGATGATTCAGGGAACCATTACACACTCCTAGTGTTCATGCAGTCTCAAATGCAGTCAGCTAAATGCCTCAGTCCTACCTGGATGACCCACCACAAAGAGGAGTAGGCTGCACAGGTACACAGAAGTGTATTAGGTACACAGGGTATGCTGCTTGAATATTTATTTCACACAGGATTCAGGGCTTCCCACCAGTGCTCAATATACAAATCACCAAGCCTGTGAATTCCCTCCTAGTACACAGACATGAAATATGTCCTTTGGCAGAGACAACACTTTCTTTTCCCACAGAAAAGGGAGAAAAAGATTTTTTTATTGCACTGCTGGGAGACACACCACTCTCCAGGGAAGTGCTTAGGAGCAAGGGGGGAGTGATGCAACATTTACCACCACACTAATAAGTGACAGCCAGCGAATGCAGCCATGGAGTGAAATATCCCAGTTAGGCCAGAGTGCAAGTGAGGGGTCACAATGTGCCCCTGGGCCCTATCAGCGCTGGGGTGAGCAGCTGCAGTGGCTGACCAAGAATAGCACAGGCTTTGCATGGCTGTAATGCAAGCCAGAGCATCACAAAGGTGGGTGGCTGCTGGAGGTGGCTTGGTCCCCAGGGCTCCTTTAAAGACACATCTGGTTCCACGCCTGCTGGTGGTAGGTGTGAGAAGCCATGTGGCTGGGTGTGACACTAGCCCCCTTTGACCTTCCCCTGCTGCATGTGAGCTCTGTGGATGGCAGGAGCTGACCCAGCAGTTCTCCAGTTAGTGGAGATGGTACATGATAACCCAGCAGGAACCACAGTGACTCATCACCTTTCATTTATAGGAAAAACAGAAAAGGCATAAATGATGTTTAAATCTTTTTAAGGATTACACTCTCTGAAACAAAAGTAACTATGTTTTTGTCTTGTAGTTCTCCTTAGTACTTATCATCAGGATTCCTTAGCTCTAGCACAATAAAATTATGATATGGAGAGCTGTCTTCCTGATGTATACTCAGGAGAAAATGCAACTGAACTAAAGCCTGGCTTCCCTGAACGTCAGCCTCTGAAGTCTGGGGGAAGACACTCTTTACAGATGGTTGGAAAGAAGTCCTTTTCCCAGTCTCTATAACAAATGCAGGATAGTGTTACCACTTGATATATTTAAAAGGCTTTTATTATACCATCTCAAGACTTTTCCTCACACTACAGGCCAAGCCTCTGGACTCTTCAGCCCACTTTCTTGGTCTTGCCTCTCTGAAAAGCCATCCCTTTCTGTAGCTAACACAACTAGCCATGCACCCTGGTGAGCCAAATTTCACCTGTGGAACTAGCACCACATCCCTGATTTTAGAAGAGTACTGCAACCCTTTTTGTGTTTGACATCTTCAGCTGTCGTCTTGCAGAGTTAGATTCAAATCAGACATGAAGCAAGGTATGACTGTGGTAGGCCAGTGCTGGCTGTCTGCTGAGCAGTGCATGGCAAGTAAGCAGTTGCACGTGTTTTCCTTCTGGCTTTCTCAACACATTGCAAACAGAGGTGCTCAAAAGTATATCCAGTTGGATGAGTCAATACAGCTCCATGAGCAGGGCCATCAGCGTCCACGGGCAGCAGGATCAGGCTGGATGCTGCCTGCAGGCAGCACAGGAAGAATTGTGTCAAAGAGGGGTTACTCCTGAGCACAACAGCCACTGAAGTCACACACTGAGAATTTTGTTTATAAAGTGAATTCCGTAGGTACAAGTCATCAGCAGAAGAAAAAAGGCCCATGGATAGTATTATATAATCCAGATAAATTTACTAATAGGGGATTTTCCACTGGAAGAAACCTTACATCATGCTTAAGCAAGTAAAAATAAACCTGGCACTTGCATTTGTTCTAAACACAAAAGGAGTCTTGATGAACTACTAGTTACAGTGTTTGGCTAATTGTTAGTCACGCTGAGCATTGTGATGTCGGTTGCAAGTTTCTTCCATAACTGCATCCTAACCTCAATATTAAAGTAGCACAGCCTTTCAAAATCAGTATCTTTGTAAGGCTCACTCTTTCCAGAGAACAGTGCACTTTGCTTTCTTAATTATTGCTGATGTTTTAGCCATTATTGAAGCTCTTGTGACCTTCTTCAGAGAAGAAAAGAGCACAGGGATTTGAAAACAATTTACTTGTGAAGCAAAATGAATCAAAAAGTATGGGGTTTATAGCAACCTCTCCACATGTCACATGAATTTTAAAGAGCTTTCCTGTAGTTGGAAAAATAAGTAGTTTCATTGGGTTTTACATCTGAAGATCACTAGTGAGAGATTATGTGGTTTCATCTTAATGGCCTCCTTTAATGCAGAAAAGGTAAAAAAATATACACTGTGTTTATGGCAGATTAAAAAGAGAAGAAAAGAAAGAAAAATGAAGGTGGAAAAGGATGCCTGTGTGCAAAAGGGTCTGAAATGTGGCTGAAAAGACGTACCAAGAACCTTCTCCTTCACACAACTTCTGCTGGAGGTGGAAAGCTGATCATATAGAAATTGGCCAGTACTCATTGCATCTGTCTAAGTTGGGCCATTCTCTTTCCCTCCTCCCCCACCTCCTCCTCTTTCCAAGTAGCAAATGGAACGTCTCAAGGAAACAGCTGACCTGCAAAGTCCACATCAGGTGCAGAGGTTTCCTACTGAGGCTGGTCATTCCTCTACCTCCTTCACCTTTGCCAAAGACATTTGCCAAAGGAAATAATTCCTGTCACATGTGAATTTCTCTTCCTGTGCTGAGTCTTGGCATCACTAGCCCCTTAACCACTTCTTTCAGCTGTGAATCAGTCCAGCTTCTGTAATCCTCAGGCTTACTCCAGGTTTCTTGAAAAAACTAGCTGCTGTTTAAACCTCAATTTCCAAGCAAACAGAGGTAGTAAAACCTATCCGCTGAGGTCACTCTAGATACTAGGCTAGCTTGGAAATAGAAATAGCAAACTCAGTCATGTCATGCTCCTGTCAGGTCCCAGCTGGCAGCAAGAAGGACTGAACACAACTGCAGTACTCTTCAGTAACACACCATCTCAGTCCACCTAAGAAGAAACCTGGAGAAGCCACACTGGCTGGCAGGCATCCTCAGAGGAAGACACCTTCCATGCACTGAGAATGAGCCAAACAGCTTTAAGAAAATGAGTCTTCTCTGGTAGAAGCTGAATGTAGATGCAACCACCAGAGAGTCTCTAATGCCCCTCTGCAGTTTCCTAGGGCACATGAATTGATATTGATGCTCTTTCTTTGGATAAACTTTGCTAGCAGACTCCCCAAGTGTTCCACTGCAAATAAAGCTGCTGGTAAGAGAAGTCTCCTCACAGCTGGAATTCCTCTGAGTGTGGCTCCTGAACATTAATTTCCTTTAATCTCCTACCAAAGGTGGCTCTATTGGTACAGGAAGAGCCCACGTGGATGCACTGATGTAAAGAGTGAATCATGTGGTCTGTAGCCTCTGTTAGTCGATGTTAGGCACAAGGAGACAAGAAACTCTTAATATTTTCTTTTTAAGCTTCATATATTTTTCTTTGTTCGTTGAGTTTCCTCTTAGGGAAAAAAAAAAAAGGGGGGGGGAAAAATAAAAGAAAACAAAACCAAACCAAAAAAACCCCACCAACATTAAAATGTAAGGTCTTCAAATATCAAATGGAAACACAATAAACACTGTGCCACTCACTACAGTTTTTTTCCAAAGGAGAACTGGCCCTTAATATCACCTTGCTTTGGCAGGTTTTCAAAGCAAGCAGAAGGCAGAGCCAAGGACCTCCATTGAGAGTCCTCTGACACCGAATCGTGGACAGGTCCATTCCATGCTGACTGGCATCCCACCATGGGTCATAATGGAAATGTCAGATTCTAAAAACAACCACTTAAAAGTAAGTGGCTCGGTGGGGACGTTTGGTTTCTGGAACGGTGAGCCGCTTAATTTAAAACCTTGCACTTTGGAGCCCAGCACTGACAACCCCAACGTATAATGTCCCAGCAGCAGAATATTAAAGGAAAAATACTGTCTTGGATGGAATGTGTGGGAAGTTTATGTCTCTGAGTTTACCCCTGAATCTTGAATATTCATTCCCCCTGACCTTTCTCCAGCACGAATGTTCCAGAACCTGGAATCCGATTCCACACCAATCTGTCTTTGAATAAAGAAATAGTTTTGAACGGTTTGTGCAGTAGGAACAGTTACTAGCAGCTTGAATTTTGTTCATAAATGTATTCACACATTCCTTTTTTCATACTGACCTTTGGCTCTGGGCAATGATGCCAATAATCTTTCTGCAAGCAGACTGATGTAAAAGGGGAAAAACTGAAGGGAAGGGGGGGAAAAGTGTAATACTACTGTCCTATCAATTGGATCCAGCTGGCCTCTTCAAATACACTCAGCCATGGGGGGGGTGGGGGTGGGGGTGGCAAAATCCAAACATTAAAAACATGATTTCCAAAGGTTTTGTGCACCAACAGCCTTTATGCATTTGAACTAACCATACTGCATGTTTGAAAATCAGTCCCAGGAGTGGAATTATTCTGTGGCAGTAATAAAATAGGACAGCTATTCTGGATTCCCTGGTTCATCCCCTCACATTTTTCATGTCATGTTAAAGTTCTTTTAGGTTGGAACATAAAGGCTACTTCATTGCATCTTTCTTTCATAAGCTTTTCTTACCCATTGCTCTCATAGTCTCTTCCCCTCTTGTTTTCCCTATGTGTATTCCAACCACTGGTGAGGAAAATAAATTCTCAGTCTTGGGGCCTTGGAGTTCACAATACATAAATGAAATTACTCTGTGTCTTCAGCTCAACCTTTCATAACCAGTATGGTGGATCTTGTGGTGGCAAAATTCTGTATTGGCTTAGCTGAAGGCACCAAGCTGATTTTACATCTTATAAACTAAGACAGGTAGTGATAGGACTAGGGGGAATGGAATGAAGCTGGAGGTGGGGAGATTCAGGCTAGATGTGAGGAGGAGGTTCTTCACCATAAGAGTGGTGAAACCCTGGAATGGGTTGTCCAGGGAGGTGGTCGAGGCCCCGTCCCTGGGGGTGTTTAAGAGCAGGCTGGATGAGGCTCTGGCCAGCCTGATCTAGTGTAGGGTGTCCCTGCCCATGGCAGGGGGGTTGGAACTAGATGATCCTTGTGGTCCCTTCCAACCCTGAATGAAACTATGAAACTATGAATCTATGAAACCCTGAATGAAACTATGAAACTATGAAACAACCATGGGAAGTTACTCTGAGAATCTCTTCTGTTGAGTTGATAATCTAGATGTGAAAACTTCCCTTATTTGTCAACACTTACCAGAACTTCCCTCAGAAGTGTCCAGCAGCAGCATTTCTGTCTTGACATCAGGTGGCAGGCATTCTTTCAGATCTTAATGTGAACAGAGAAAGCAAGACACCAAATGAGGCATATTTCTGCTGCCTCAGATCATAGCTGCAGGCAGCTTGTGAGTTTCTAGCCCTGCTGCAGGCCCTCTGGTTCTGTTAGAGGTGGGGTTTTTTGTAGGAAGAAGCTAGGATCAGGCTTCAAGTTGGATTCTGTTAGAGTGACTCGGTTTGCAGAAGGGAGAAGCACAGGCAGACACATTGTGTTTCTCAGCACAGCTGCAAGGCTGCCACCATAAGGCCAATGGGATGTGTGAGAGCATCACTTTCCTTCCTCTAAAGTCTCAAACAGTTATCAAGTATGCCATGATCTTAGTACAATCATGAGTCTGTCCAGCTTCTGCAGTCCTTTGCACAGCAGCCTGCCTTGCTTTTGCCTTGTAGCAGAAGGATGCTTTATTTCCTAAAAACAGTTAAAAGGTTGGGCATGCAGCATGAAACAGAGTGAGATAGAGCCTGTGCTGAAGAGCAGAATGATCACAAAGCAGTTGGAAGGAGCTCTAAGGCCCGGGGGCTGCAACCCCTGCCCATGTGCTGCTCAGCCTTTCTGTTTCATGCTGTGGAGGTCCACCTGCACCCCTGGGAGGGCTGTGGAGGAGGAAACATACCTGCAGATGAGCAGCAGTGGGGGCAGCAATGCAGGAAAAGGCAGGAGTGGCACTCAGAGAGGATCCAAGGGATGCAGAAGGAGAACACCTGGGAATATGATCTGAGGCTTTACTGACTTTCCAAAAATTGAGTTCAGCAATATTGCCAGCCCCAAGCTTTAGAAACCCCTTGGGTAAATATGGAAAGGCAATGAGACTGAATTCAAGTTATCAAATGGAAAGGTACTGGAAAGATAATAAATATTCTTTTTCATTTTATTTTGCCTTCTGATGTTGCCTCGGGCACAGCTCATTTCACAGGCTTTACTTTACATCTGCAAGTGTTTTCTCATCGGTTTTCTAGGACCTTTAAGGGGAAAAAAAAAAAAGAAAGAAAGAAAGAAAGAAAGTAAAAAGAAAGCATAAATATATTAAGCAATAGAAAGAAAAAAAACCTCCCGAGTCACTTCCTTAACGGACATGAGTCACACTGACCTTGATGACTTTAAATAAGACAAAAGCCAGAGTGCTCAGCAATTCCCTCTCCCACATGCTCAGGTCTTGGCCAAAAAGAAAGGATTTGCTATGTAAAAAGCTGCAGCAACGTTAGTGAGATCGATGAGTGAGGAGTGCCTTCTGAGCTTCACACTCAGCTCATCACATCCATCTGTCATTACTTTGATGCAGCTGGGGGGGATGAAAACGGTGCCTTGGTGAGACGTGCAGCTTGGGTAATGCAGGAACCTGCTCCTCCAGAAAGGGCCAGGGCCAGGTAAACCCTGGTCAGCAGCAGAAAACATGGATGTGTTGCTTCTTTTTCAGAGCTGGGCAAACACAGAGTGTGTTTGGATGGATTGCTGGGGATGCCTTTTGTCAAGTTTCTGTTGAAAGAGTAAAAGTCCTTTCAGAATGTCTGATTTTAGGTCTCATTTGGCATTTACTGAAGACAAAGCATATTCTCCTATAGACTTTCCCCCTCAGCTTTATCTGCTTCATAGCATGCTATCCTCTATTTTTGCTTTGTTCAAAAGAGGCATGAAGGGGCCACACTCTTTCCCAGGTGTTGCCTAAGTCTGTTCTATACATCCCATTTAGTACTACATAGGTTTCACCCAAGCAGAAACATGACATTTTGGTATTATATAAAGATTTCACAGAATCATAGAATTTCAGGGGCTGGAAGGGACCTTGAAAGATCATCCAGTCCAACCCCCCTCCCAGAGCAGGATCCCCTATACCAGATTACACAGGAACACATCCAGGTGAGTTTTGAATGTCTCCAGAGAGGGAGACTCCACAACCCCCCTGGGCAGCCTGTTCCAGTGCTCTGTCACCCTCACAGTGAAGAGAGTTTTTCCTACTGTTTCCACAGAACTTCCTATGCCTCAACTTTTACCCATTGCCCCTTAACTGAACTTTCCTTAACGGCTCTCATGCTCAAGATCCTACTTCCTAAAATGGTCCAGAAAGAATGAAGGTAAAATTATTATTTCCAAGAGAGATGAGAAGAGGAATCTTCTCTTTCAAGCCTGGTTTCCTGGTGTTTTGCAAGAGTGTATTCTCACATGGTCAATTTTTATTTAGCATAAATTATTTTCACTGCAGGGGGTCTCACCAAAGTATTAGTTTGGATCACTAAGGTCCTCACTTCTCAGAACAGAGATAAAATTTTCTTTCTCCTTTTGTTTTCTCCCGGGTCAGCCCTTTAATTGAAATGCTGAGCAGTTGGAGCCTAACTGCAATTTAACACAACACTTATCTGTGCTGCTGTTCATGCTCTGAGAGGTAACTTTGAAAGGTCAGAGCAGCTGGATTCCATTACAGAAATGCAAGGAACTCAAAATAGCCTTTGTAAATATATTTTTGGAGGAATTCAGGCAGCTTCCTTCAACACCCCTGGGCCTTATTGTTTCAGAGAGCTTTAGTATCAGCTGAGGTCAGAAATTACTAAACTGCTCCCCCTCCTCACCCAGAAAATAAATTTCCTTTGGATGAACATTAAGAAATAGTCAAAACCAGAGGTATTTCTGCCTTTATACTTTTAATAATAAGTTTTATGGCAATAAATACTAAATCAAGACAAACATTCTTCCATATGTGTTGAAGAACCGTTTCCACTCCCTTTTTTTTTCCTACACATATGACATTTGTTTTACAATGCTGCAGATTACAAATCAAATAGTTTCTCACAGAGATAGTATGCTTTTATTCCATTTGTCCTTTTGCAAATAGTCCAAGTGTCTGTGGTTTTCTCATTAAAAGTCCAACTGGCAAATATATACAGAAACTTTGTATTTTCCAGCTGGGCAACTACACACACTCATTATTATTCATATTATCATTGTAGTAACTTTGGAGCATCGTTCATGTGGCTTACACAGTCAATATTCTAGTGATCTACAGCAGGTACTCTTCTGAAATCACTGGAGCTGAACTATCCTTAACCTTTGAAGACATTTATATCTGCATATAAGCTTTGTGACTTGACCTTTCTTTTAGGATAAAACTAATGACTGATTTCTGGAAGCTACTAGTGGGAATAGAATAGAATAGAATAGAATAGAATAGAATAGAATAGAATAGAATAGAATAGAATAGAATAGAATAGAATAGAATAGAATAGAATAGAATAGAATGGAATGGAATGGAATGGAATGGAATAGAATAGAATAGAATAGAATAGAATAGAATAGAATAGAATAGAATAGAATAGAATGGAATGGAATGGAATGGAATAGAATAGAATAGAATAGAATAGAATAGAATAGACCAGACCAGACCAGGTTGGAAGAGACCTTCAAGATCATCGCGTCCAACCTATCATCCAACACCACCTAATCAACTAACCCATGCAACCAAGCACCCTGTCAAGTCTCCTCCTGAACACCTCCAGTGACGGTGACTCCACCACCTCCCCGGGCAGTCCATTCCAATGGGCAATCACTCTCTCTGTGTAAAACTTCCTCCTGACCTCCAGCCTGAACTTCCCCTGGCGCAGCCTGAGACTGTGTCCTCTTGTTCTGGTGCTGGCTGCCTGGGAGAAGAGACCAACCTCTGCCTGTTTACAACCCCCCTTCATGTAGTTGTAGAGAGCAATAAGGTCACCCCTGAGTCTCCTCCTCTCCAGGCTAAGCAACCCCAGCTCCCTCAGTCTCTCCTCATAGGGCTTAGACACTTCCCTTCATGAGGTATGGTCCTCAGTTTGGAATATCATCTTGTGGAGAAGGGATGACTGGGATTTATTTCTCCCAAAGTAGTTTTACCTACCTGTAATCTTAATGACTGCACTAAAATGGCTTTTGGACTTTCTACCTAGGATCTCAACCCTAGGATGAATGTTTTAAATCATAATGATATTTTGGGTTTCAGTTGCAGTGAAAAGTTCTAAATCCCCAGGCTTTCTTTTCTCCTCTTGCTGCAAATGACCACACAAAGAGTGCTCACTCTTGGGCAGGAATTTTGTATGCCACACTATAAATCACTGAATGAACATATATGTCAGAGAGGATGAGCAGACTCTAAACTGTGACCATCCTTGTGGGTGGTGCCATTATACTAGGCTAATTTATTGCAAAGCTTCAGCTGACATGAGCATATTTCTGTTGTCTGACATAGAGTAGTTTATGAGGGATGCCAGAACTCTTCCATTAAGTCATTTCCATAGTATTAATATTGTGGCCTTATGGTGTATGAAAAATGTGATTGTGCAGTTGGTGAGGCATAGAACCCTTAAGAGTCCCAGATTTGGGGTTGGAGGGGTTGTTTATTTGTTTGTTTTGGGGGGGTTGTTTGTTTGTTTGTGGGTTTGGTTGGATTTGTTTTGGTTTGTTGGTTTGTTTGTTTTGAATTTATTAATGTAGAAAGAAATTGACACTTGTAGAATTGACACTTGGGGAGGTTTTCATTATTGGCATAGTAAAAGCAACACCAAATGCCACAAGAAAACACAAAAGCAAGTTTTTCCCTTCCCTTTTGTACATAGGGCCTATTTCCATAGGTGTTTGTGCCATTAAATACTTAGTTGGAATGAGATCCTATGCAGGAGCAAATTGGGTGGATGCAATTTATTTGTTTGTTTGTTTGTCCTTGATTTGCAATCAGGGAGGCAAGCAGATACATCCAACTGTTCTCATTTCCCCCAGGAACTATGGTCATCCAGTCTGAGAATATTGCCTTTCTAGATCTCTCAGGGCAAAAATAAACCCTGCAGAAAGAGAGAGGAGCAGGCAGAGCCCGTCTTCAGCCAGCTCCCACAGCCAGCAGCAAGGTAAGAGCAGCTTTGCTTGGTCACATCTGCCTCCAGTCTGCAGCACACCTTGACTTTGAAGGACAGCAATCTGAAGAATTCATGGGGTTAACATCATCAGGCTTGCATCACTTTGAATATTTTGCTTCCAGATCAATGTGTTACCCACCATTAGGTCAGTCTACTGTGGATGGTGTTCTCAACTAAGAAAAATGTAAAAGGCACGTTTTTGATGGAGTTCTTGGCAAATTGTTTGATTACATTCCCTGATACTCAACAGATGTCTGCAACCCACATGGCAAACAGATCCACAGAGGCAGTAGCTCACTGTATCACTTGATATGAAGAAGTGAGATAGAGCATTTAACAGAAATAATCTCTTATGTTATGCAGTGAGGCTACTTTTTCAGGATAGCCAAAACCAGATTAATTTACATTTTATTTAAAACCTTATCTAACTGCTTGAAACCTCAGCATCAGGGAGCACTGGACTTTGAGGGACCATGAAATGAACACGACATCACTTCTGTTTAAAGATAAATGTGAAAATTAAACCATTGTTCATCGCAGATGTGCATTCCAGGCCATGAATGTAACTGGGAGAATGAATAGAAGGGGGAAATAATCAGAAGCATTTAAGTGTTTTCTGAAAATTGAAGTCGAAACTGCACTTGCAAGAGTTTGTGTTTCTTTTTAATGAGCACTGCCCTGAGTCAAATTTCTGCAGGGTGCCCAGCTGCAAACTTGATGTTCAGAGCTCCCTTAATCGTGTGTTTTAGCTGCTGTTGTGCCTCACAAGCAACCAGAAGAAAGCTGGGTGCTGGCAGATGCTGGCTTCCTTATTGGTGCCTCATTGAAGTTCAAAACATAATTAGAATAAACCTTTATTAGAATAAACCAAACCAGGTTGGAAGAGACCTTCAAGATCATCGTGTCCAACCCATCAACCAATCCAACCCACCCAAACAGCTAACCCATGGCACCAAGTACCCCATCAAGTCTCCTCCTGAACACCTTCAATGACGGTGACTCCACCACCTCCCCGGGCAGCCCATTCCAATGGGCAATCACTCTTTCTGTATAGAACTTCTTCCTAACATCCAACCTGAACCTCCCCTGGTGCAGCCTGAGACTGTGTCCTCTTGTTCTGGTACTGGCTGCCTGGAAGAAGAGACCATCATCTGCCTGTCTACAACCTCCCTTCAGGTAGTTGTAGAGAGTGATAAGGTCACCCCTGAGTCTCCTCTTCTCCAGGCTGAGCAACCCCAGCTCCCTCAGCCTCTCCTCATAGGGCTTGTGTTCCAAACCCCTCACCAACTTTGTTGCTCTTCTCTGGACTCGTTCCAGCAAGTCAACATCCTTCCTAAACTGAGGGGCCCAGAACTGGACACAGTACTCGAGGTGTGGCCTAACCAGTGCAGTGCAGTGCAGTGCAGTGCCACACAACTGAGTACACAAATTTGGCTCACTCTCTTAGTGGAAAGCAATAGCTTCTGTTATTATGTGAGGTGCATTTACTAAGATTAACCAAAAAAATTACCTTTTTAACCTCATTTTTGCAGTCTTTATATAGATCTTTTCACTGACATCTGATATTGAACAGAGGTACAGAGTTATCAATATCTATTACCAGAAATAAACCTTAGTGTTACGCATTAAAGGCTTTGAGGCTCTACACTCATAATTATCCCTTCATCATTATGTACCATGTCTGCTGCAAACAATGAGCAAAAGTGTGGTAGAAGAAACAAAAGAATATGTAACCTTGCTGTTTACTCAGCTTTTACTCTGTTTTGTTAAGTGAGGTCAAGAATGAAAACAGCTAATCCTTGTGAGCGACTACTTGAAGATTTTGCAGTGCTTCTCATTTTGAGGATGTAAAATATGGGAGGATTGTCTAGAAAGGCACTCTCAGGACAGAGGTGGAGCCAGCCTACATGAGTATGTATGACAATAATTCTTTCTTCAGCATTTTATCTATCCAATATCACAACACTTTATAATTATTATTATTATTATTATTACTATTATTCAGCTGGTATAATAAGATTTCCCTTTCTATGTGAGAATGGGCAGCCTTAGCTATCTAGTACCTCCTGAATGTTCACTGGTAGTCACACGAGAACTGCCCAAACATTGTGGAAAGAGCTCAGAAATATTCCACTGATTTTGGATGTCATCCAAACTTTTGGGATATTTGGGGTGTTTTTTATGCATTAAGTTTAGAGGCAAATTGTACATTGTGTATTTCAACCAAAGAACCAATGCATTTGCATTCAGTACATCTCGACATTTCATGGCCATATGTTGTCAGGAGTCCCCAGAATGTTGGTTCATATAACTAGGTGAAACTTACAGGTACTGGGTGTTAGAGGTTTAACTGAGGGAAAGACTTATCCTGTCCCATTTACTATGGTTATAGTTATATATATGAAGAACTGAGGCAATAGTAGAAAAATAACTGTTTGTTCTTTCTCAGATCTTATAGGTAACACTACTAGTGCATTTACTTTACTGGTGAGACATGCAATGACATCTCTTCTTGATGTACAAATGAAGACAACCACCACGAGGGTGGTGAGGCACTGGACCAGGTTGCCCAGGGAGGTGGTGGAAGCCTCATCCCTGGAGGTTTTTTAAGGCCAGGCTGGATGTGGCTCTGAGCATCCTGCTCTAGTGTGAGGTGTCCCTGGCTATGGCAGGGGTGTTGGAAGCAGATGATCCTTGAGGTCCCTTCCAACCCTAACAGTTCTATGATTCTCACAGGAGTTACTTGTTTTGTGAGCTGATTAAATCTATTAAAACCAGGTACTTTCTGAAATAAGCTCATCACTCTGCCTGTCACAGCCTCATGGAAAAAAATATCTCTGTTTTACACACATCTTGTTTCTTGATGATTTCTTTGGCTTATTTTTTTCTTGGGGCTTTACAATGTTGTGTGAGGATAAGACCAGATGTTTGAGGAGTTTGGTCACTCCTAGCTGTTGTTCTGGATGAGCTTTTGCAAAGCACGTAGGCATACTAATCAAATATCTTTGCTGGAAGTCCAAAAGGAATTCTTTGTTAGCAACACTGTTTGCTTCAGAATATAACAGTCCCTGATGGAATAATGTTTAGGCTTTTTGTTGTGTAATATTTGTTATATTTGTTTTCATTCCTCATCTTAGAAAAACTTGAGCTTGACCTTTCGTTGTAGAGTTACTTGTTATACACTATTCTACATCAGTTAAAAATACAGTGGTATAAACTGGGTTGAAGGGGGCAAATAGTTCATATGTGTTATTTGGATATGTAGCATATGTTTACACTCTATACATTATGAACACAGGACTGTAATTATGTGCTTGACAGCACTGGCAAAGCTTTATATAAGCATATAAGGCATATGTGAGAGACCACCATGTCCTTTTCATGTTCCACATTAAATAGTGATAATGAAAACTTTCCAGAAGGTATTACTCCATCTCCTAGCAGCAGAGCACTGCGCTGGTGTTGGGGGGAGTTGATATGTGTCCTGATCCTGCAATGCTGAAGTCAATGGCTAGCTTGATTTCAGAGGAGGCAGCGATAGACTCCATATTTTCCTGTGCTACTTGGGTTTTAGTAAGCATCAGAGGATACAGAGCCCTAGGAACAAATTGGTGAGCAGCATGCATCCCTAATTCTGACCCTTCAGAGACAAGCCTGGATGGGAGATAGAACACAGATCTGCAGCTCTTATGTACATAGCTTAATGTGACACAAACAACAAACAGGATGCAGCTAGGCTCACTGGGCTCCTTTGAATATTAATTCCTTCCAGTGAAGAAAAGATATAAAGCCAGTCATAAGCAAACACTTCCAGTTCTACCTGTACTGCACTGCAGACTTTTTGCACCAGATACTGTGTTCCTGGTTGTATTGATTTATAGCTGACATATTTTTGCTCAAAAGTGGCTGGTATATAACATGAATTCTGGAAATGGCCTCAAGTTGCACAAGGGGAGATTTAGAGTGGAAATTAGGAAAGATTCTTTACTGAAAGAGTGGTCAGGCATTGGAACAGGCTGCCCAGGGAGGTGATGAAGTCACCATCCCTGGAATAGAATAAACCAGGTTGGAAGAGACCTTCAGGATCATCACGTCCAACCTATCATCCAACACCACCTAATCAACTAACCCATGTAACCAAGCACCCTGTCAAGTCTCCTCCTGAACACCTCCAGTGACGGCGACTCCACCACCTCCCCGGGCAGTCCATTCCAATGGGCAATCACTCTCTCTGTGTAAAACTTCCTCCTGACCTCCAGGCTGAACTTCCCCTGGTGCAGCCTGAGACTGTGTCCTCTTGTTCTGGTGCTGTCTGCCTGGGAGAAGAGACCAACCTCTGCCTGTTTACAACCCCCCTTCAGGTAGTTGTAGAGAGCAATAAGGTCACCCCTGAGTCTCCTCCTCTCCAGGCTAAGCAGCCCCAGCTCCCTCAGTCTCTCCTCATCGGGCTTGTGTTCCAAGCCCCTCACTAACTTCGTTGCCCTTCTCTGGACTCGTTCCAGCAAGTCAACATCCTTCCTAAACTGAGGGGAAGTGTTCAAACAACATGCAGACATGGTACTTTGGGACATGGCTTACTGGACACAGTGGTGCTGGGTTGACAGTTGGACCTGGTAATCTTATAAGTCTTTTCTAGCCTTAACCAATCCATGTTATTATGGTAAAAATCATTGTGACTATACCAGATAGACTTGTCATAGGTCCACAATAATTCCAAATTGATTTTGTTCCCCTGACCTCTAGCTCCCTTTTTTTTCCCCCTGACCTCAGCTGGCAGGATGTCAGGACTTCAGTAAATGTCTCAGACTCCTCACTTTGTTCTTTGATTTTGTGATCTAGAAGTTTTTCTAAAGCTTTCTGTGGCTGTGTGACACTGTTAGAGTCCTTACAATTACAGAATCTTTCCATTTTTGGAGAGGTGCTCAATTACTCCACCTTTTTTTTCCCAGAAAAATGAAATCTTATAAACTTTCTGATTAAGAAATGAGGAGATAGATTCAAGCCCATGTGACTCTGCTGTCATTTCTTTCTTTCCTTATAGGTTACACTGCATTTGGAAGTGGGATCAAAATAGGTATGATAACACCTGTAGTCTGTTTTGTGGCCAAGGAAATAGAGTCCAATTCAAAGGTGCTGGCAGTGGCTCAGCAGCCTCAGCAACTGTCTCTTTGCTGAGGTCAAACATAACAGCTGTGGTCTGCACGTCTGTTCAGTGAGTGTTTCCAGGGCTGTACTCACAAGGGATGCTGGGGATCACTGCCTGTGGAGTTCATACATGCTGGGAATGGGGTTCACACTTCCTTAAGGTTCCAGTGTACAAAGCAGTGCTGTGAGACTTCCTACTGGAGATGAGCCCTCTGGGCAATGCTCTCCTTGAGGCAGACCAGCTGGATCAGCATCTGTTATCCCTCTCCTTGCTATGGTCCTCTCTAGGGGGGAAAGGTGAAACCTAGTGATGAATGAGCGGGATTGGGAATTGGGTCTCCTGAGGACTCTTCCAACAGCAGGATGCATGTGGCATGTAAGCTGTTAACAGGTGCTCTCTGAACTGGAGATACAGATGGCTCCATCTGCATTTATGAGGTCTCTTAGCTCCGCTTGTCTCTGTCACATGTATTTAATTTCCTGTACAGCACTCACTTTAAGCCATAAAGGTTGTATCTGCATTGTTTTGGAAAAACATACTTGGCAGCACTTGGGAGAGCACATTCCCTCGCTAACCGAGGAGCTGTCATGGGACTCCCCACTCAGATGCTGCAGCCTTTTGAAATGCTAGGGATGGACCATATTTTCATCCTTCTCATGTGCTAGGCTGTCTCTGCTGGCAAAGAAGTGTCTAGGAGTAGGACTCCCATGCACCTTTAAGCACGCAAGCTTGCTCTCATGAGCCACTGATTCTCTAAAAGCACAGCTTGAGCATGGAAGTTAAGGCAGGCAAAGAGCAGAAATTTGTCTAATAACCAGGCACATGTGAATCTTGGATGATGCTGGTAAATCTCAGCACGTTTTCCCCCCACAGTGATCTTTACCTTCACTGTTTATTTAGATATAATACACTGGCTTTTAAGTCTGGCTCAAGGAAACGGGTGAAGGAGCAAAGACAGAGATATAATACAAGAGCTATCCCTTTTCTGTGTGTCATTCCATGACCACTCACTTAGCTTGCCTTTGTAATTTTGCTCTGAACCAAAAAATGAGAAAATGACTCCAGAGAAGGAAGAAAACCCTATTCCAGGGTAAGATACTTCAGAAACACATTTCAAAACAGCCTGCAGATTCATGAACTCGCATGACTGCTCTTCAAGGAGATTTGAAATCACACCAGCCAGTGCTACAGATGTGCTACTATCAGCATGTAGGGACAACTACGCGGACACTCTGCTATCCCCATCCCTGCTTAACCTGTGAAAGTCACAGGCTGGCCTAGAATCTACCTTTAACATCAACTTTTCCCAAGTCTAGACACACTCTGCTTTGCCCTGGCACACACCATTCAAACTTGCAGAGGACTTTCTCCTTTGGTTTCTTGATTTACAGCTATATGGCAAATAAAGGCTGTGCTACTGTTTGTCAGGGGCCAAGAGGACACTATGGTGTAAAGTCAGAGCAATGGGCCTGCAACCTGGGCCAAAGAATGTAGATGATTGCTCCCCACTTCTAGTGCATTGCACCAGGCAGTCTCCTGTGGACTGTTTTTTACAACAGAGAAGGTTTACTACAAGATTGTTACCTAACTAGTTAGTTTTGCCGTATACTTGAGATTAATTGATAGCTGTCTTGCAGATGTTATGTGGTTCAAAGCCTCCTCAGGACATTTTTCCTTCTGTGCATCTTTCCTAAGTTCTTCAAAGACTGACAGACACCCTGCTCCTCGCTATCTATGAGTTTAGCAGTCACTTTTTCTAGCTCTCCTTACTTCAGACTCATGGCTACTGCAGTTAGAATTCAGAATTAAAAGACTTCTTTAACTCTGTGATAGCCTAAGAGAGTTTTCTGAGATAAGTGGAAACTAGGATCATTCTCTCCAGCAAATAATGAAAGCTCAACTTGGAAACCAAGCTGCCCATAAGCTTCACAGCTGTTATTACAGGGGTGTTACACAGACAGAGTGGCTGCATCCTTAAATGCAGGGAGTGTGCCTCTACCAGTACCTATGCACATCCTATATAGATCATAGAATCATATATACAACAGTTAAGTTTGTTAGGTCCCCACTTGTAAAAGGCATGTTTTGATTCTGAGCACAGTGATACCAAAAAAAGCACTTTCAAAATGTTTTTCACTAATAGAATAGAGTAGAGTAGAGTAGAGTAGAGTAGAGTAGAGTAGAATAGAATAGAATAGAATAGAATAGAATAGAATAGAATAGAATAGAATAGAATAGAATAGACCAGACCAGGTTGGAAGATACCTTCAAGATCATAGTTTGCAACCTATCATCCAACACCACCTAATCAACTAAACCATGCAACCAAGCACCCTATCAAGTGTCCTCCTAAACACCTCCAGCAATGGTGACTCCACCACGTCCCCAGGCAGCTCTTTCTATGAAGAACTATTTCCTAACATCTAGCCTAAACTTCTCCTGGCACAGCTTGAGACTCTGTCCTCTTGTTCTGGTGCTGGTTGCCTGGGAGAGTAATTTTTTATTGTCAACTTTGCAGTTTAGAACTGGCAAGCTTATTAAATAAACTGAGTTCTGTGACATGAGTCAGTGTGCAGAGTCTATTGAGTCTTCCACTTAAGTATTTTCTGAATCATTTCAACCTTTATCTCCATATTTTTTTGTGGCAAGACTGGAAAAAAAAGAGGTTAATTGCTTTGAAATGGAAACTAAGTAAAACCTGGATTTGTTTTGTGTGTTTGAGCTTAACCTTTTGTGTTCTTTCCAACACTGTTAGAAAAATCTGAAATGACAGTCTTTTGAATGATGATATCACTGCCATAAAAATAATTCAAACACTCTCCAATTTATTTGGGTAGCTTAGCCATGCTTCAATTCAGGTATTGAAAACTGAAGCCTAGGAAAAAGAATACTAGGTAACAAGCCAGAGGCCTTGAAAATGATAAATGGCTTTAAATGACATCTTTTTTCTCTATACCTCTTTGCATGGCACATGAACTCAACCCTGCTGAGATGTCCAAATCTAGGATCTGTTGCAGACTTTAATATGAAGTTACCAGGGGTGCTACGTGTTGTTTGCATGATGACAGCATGACATACTAAAGGGAATCAGAAAGAATATGACCAAGACAACACTGTAAGTGTAAGGAGAACATGTCTTTCCATGTTGCTCAACATTTCTAACAAAAAACAAATCACCCTTTTAGTTTAATAGTTTGGAATTATTTCAGACAGAAAAAGGTCAAATTCCAATCAGAGGGTCTTAAAAAGAAATGCCAGCAGGGGCTTGTGGTTTTTTTCCTTTCTCCTTTGTCTCTACCTAATATGCTTTGGTAACCTCAGCAGTGACAATATGGAAGATGGACAAAGGAGATCTCTTACTAAAAATACCTGTTTTGTGACCCTTAGGAAGCTAGCCCATCTCTAGATGAATAAACACTGCTATGGCAACAAATTAACTAATAAAAACACATTTTTCATCCCAGAATTTCAAAGAAACAAAGCTATACAGTGCCAGATGTATTCACAGATGTTAAGGGCTGAAGAGGCGATTTAGGTAACTCAGCCTGGCTTGCGTTTGCACATCCTACAATTTCACTGAGTTGTGTCCTGACTGAGCCAGGAGTTTGCATCCAACTGCAGCACACTTTTCAGAGAGCATTCAGTGTTAGTCTGAAGACATCAAAGGTGGGAGAATGCAGCCTGTCCCTTCTTCTTTGTTCTGTTGTTTAATCAACTTCACCATTTAACATTTCTTTAAATCTGAATTTATCTAGCTTTACATTTCCTTCATAGGTTCTTGCTGAACTTCACTGTACTAGAGTAACAGCTCTTTTAATGTTTTCTTCCCCTCCCTCTCTGTGGAGTACTTTCATGCTGTAATCAAATGATTTCTCAGCAGTAGGTGCTTTTTTTTTTTCTTTTTCCTTTCAGCAAAAACATATTCCTGTGGCTCTTTTTTGCCACAAAATTTGATCCCATTGCATGTAAAGGATTTTAATATGATTTCCATTTGAACATCCAGTTACTAAAATATGCTCAGCTACAGGCCATCAAAGAGCTGTCTAATTAAAGAATATGAGTTACATCCCAGCTACGATATGATATGCTCAGAATAAATCTGCAGGGGGATCTAGAGCTTCATCTTTGGCCTTTTGAAGGCAATTGCTCTGCCATTTGAGCTAATGGAATATTTTGCTGGGTCAGCCCAGAAGAAGGCTTTATATCTTTACCTCCACCTCCTTAAACAGTGTTGCCTTTCACTCCTGTAAAAGAGGAATTCTCAGTGGGACCTTCCTTGAAACACTAACAGTCTGCAAGACCTTCTCAGGAACATGATATGACCATAACTTGACACCAAGCTAGAAGTTGCCCAATAAATATTTGCAAGTCTGCAATAAACTCTGTTTCTGAAAGTGTGCTTCATGCTGTGCTAGCAAAGTGCAGAGGAAATGGCAGAGGAGAAAGCTGTTTGCAGTCCTGGAGAACGACCCCAGCAGCACTCCAGGTACCTGCAGCAATTTGGCAGACTTGCAGGCAACCCTCACCTCACTTTTCTCTGTTTGCCCGGTGCTGGAGTCCTCACAGAAATGAGAGGAATACCATAACACTCTTGGGTGGAATGTGGAGGTGCTGTATGCTTTTTCTCTTGTTCATGATGAACTTTAGGTGTTTCAAAGGTGAGAGCAAATGTTAAGGATCTTAAGAGCTCACAGGAATCCTTCCAGGTTGCTTCCAAGGGGTCATTTTTGAATAAAGTATGCCTGTGATTAAAACACTCTAAACACAGTACAGGGCTGTATGATTTCACTTTTACCTATGTGCTGATGTTGCCCAAACTGAGCTGATGTCAACAGGTCAGTACAAGGATCTTTCTCTGAAGTGCCTTTGACCCTGGTGAGGTTTTCCATGAGTATTAGGCTTTAGCTACATATTTCTCTTTGCAGAATCAGCCTGTCTTCTCTTGTATCCATAAGTCAAGATTTACCAGTTGATTCTTGGTGATACATTGGTTCCAGTGGGGCGGGGAGGGTGAGGGGAGGGGGGGGAAATACTGAAAGAAAATCACATACACCAAAGTTCAGGAAACATTTGAATATTTAAAAAACCCACCAAATCTTCAAATCTAAAGTCAGTACAAAAGCAGAAGCCCAGATTCTTCTCATCCCTTGCTTTCTCACAAGGCCTTTGTAGCCACCACAGCTTAATGTCTTTCCATACAAAAATCCCACCGTCAGCTGACTTGGCTGAACTCTGGCTTCCTCTCATGCAGTCCTACATAAAGTAGCTTTATGGCACAGCTATAAATAAGGCTGATTCATTTGCAGCACTTAAAATCTTCAGCATTTCAAAGAAGCAGCCATTTAAAGAATCCCCTCAGGGTCCATGAAAGCATGGAAATATTATATCTGTTTTGGAAATGGGGGAACTGAGGCACTGTGAGGTTAAAAGGAGACATGACACGTTCACAGAGAAGTGAATAATTTCACGTAGGTTTTGTTAATCATAGTCTAGCACCTTAAGTAAGAGAGCGTCATTCTTGTCTTGGTGCCCGGTGCTGGGATTCCAGTTATTCTCTTTCACACACATGTCTATATCCTTAAAATAAAAATGAAAACAAAATTAAATCAATGAACAAATAAGTGAATAAAAGGTAGCAATAAAAAGCAGTTCCACAATATATAGCCCTTATGCTGAGGCCAGCACATTTGAACACACTTTAATTTGTTATGAAATTAAAAGTACAGTCTGCCTCCGATTTGGACAACTGAAGCTTGGCAACTGAGACAGAAATTTGATCTCTGGAGCATGGCTATAATGCTTGGAAAAACATACCACACATGACTCAGTACAGTTTATCTCTGTATTCGAAGGTATGCACCAGGCGAAGCTAAGCGGCTCGGCTTCACATTCAGGCATGATAAGTTTCTGCTTCAGTAGCTTTGTTAAATAAGTTTAAGAAATGAGGCTTCTGAGGCAGTTTTGTAGTTTACAAAAAATCCTCCAGGAGTTGGGCATCCTTTTCACACACACGCAAATTAAAACTACTTAAAAGCAGAGTTTATCTAAAGATATCACTTACATTTACTACAGAGAGTTACAAGGGGGGGGGGGAAAAAAGGTAAAGTATCAAAGAATCATAGGGCTGGGAGGACTTTAAAGATCATCTAGTTCCAACTCCCCTGCCATGGGCAAAGAATGGGATGGAATGGAATGGGATGGGATGGGATGGGATGGGATGGGATGGGATGGGATGGGATGGGATGGGATAGAATAGAATAGAATAGAATAGAATAGAATAGAATAGAATAGAATAGAATAGAATAGAATAGAATAGAATAGAATAGAATAGAATAGAATAGGAATAGGAATAGGAATAGAATAGAATAGAATAGAATAGAATAGAATAGAATAGAATAGAATAGAATAGAATAGAATTAACCAGGTTGGAAAAGACCTTTGAGATCATCAAGTTCAACCTATTACCCAACACTATTTAATCAACTAAACCATGGCACCAAATGCCTCATCCAGTCTCTTCCTAAACACCTCCAGGGATGGTGACTCCACCACCTCCCTGGCTAGCCCATTCCAGTGGGCAATCCCTCTCTCTATGAAGAACTTCTTCCTAACATCCAGCCTAAACCTCCCATGGTGCAGCTTGAGACTGTGTCCTCTTGTTCTGGTGCTGACGTCATACACTAGAGCAGCTAAAATACAGAGCAGTAAAATATAATGATTTTACTTTAGTTTAGTCAATTAAGTCCGATCATTATCTAAGTAGAATTATGTCTATTCTGAACTCCAGTTAAAATGGATAGAAACCAAGGGCTAATCTGACTAGTCTTTTAGAAAATTTCTCCTAGGCACCTCATGAGACATTTAGGTAACTAAACCTGTCAGAAGCTGTATGTCACTATTTGTAAGTGAAAAGATTTCCAGAACTATGAAGGCCAAAACTCAATATATATTCTCTGTAGAGCTAGTCAAATTGATGGGAAGGTGTTTTCCAAGCAAATGTGTTTTGTTCTGGGTCTTTGGCAAATTTCTCTTTCTAGCCGTGGTCGTGCATGCTAATGGTTGCAATTCTTTTACATGTATCCTGAGAACTAAACTCACAAGTGGACTTAAGCACTTAAACCTTTGGCATATCACCCAAACTGAGATCTGCCAGTTCCAATAGATGTAGTTTTCTCAGTAAATCTCCCAAATGTCTACTATGCTCCAAGTACACGTAGTTTCATGCAAACTTCCAGCAGAAGGAGAAAGTGGCAACCAGAATGATCTTCTGCCTTTTTCCACTGGGTTTCTCATTAAGTTCAGTCTCACCTCCAGATTAAGCAAAGGATCAAAATCCCAGATAGGAACATAGTAGACTGGGCCATTGGAGAAGCAGAAGACAACCACAACCATCATCTTGCCTTCCTCCAGTAGCCATGCGCAGTGAGAG
>NW_027142378.1:7419452-7531952 GCF_026170545.1 Melanerpes formicivorus
GTTTGATGGGCTCAGAAGACCTGGTATCTAAATACCATTTTCCTTTCCCTTTCTGCCTTTTCATCTGGCTAATTTTAATCTCATTGCTTGGCCTGGATTGCAACTGTAACCTGTATCCAAGGGGTGTAATTCTGCAGTATCATTTTATTATCACAACATCCCAGAGAACTCAGGCTTGATAATTACCTCTTAGGGTAATGGAATGACTGTTTTGGGGACAGCTCGCTGAAAAAAGTGCCAGACTCAGTATAACAAAAGACATTCCAAGGCTTTAATAACCTCGTTGGTGGCAGCACAGTGATAATTTGTGTTTGCCTTGATATATTCAGACTCTGGAAGAGTATTGCAAAATAGATTCACATTTCAGGATTGCTGGACAGAGCAGCCTGTTAACATCCTTTTAAATCTGAAGTGTACAGTGCCACTGTTTCCTGAACTTACTGTGATTTGTTTTTGCACTTTTAAACAAAAGGCATTTGCTTTCACTGAAAGAGGAATCAGATCCTGGGTGCTGGACCAAAGTCAGCAATCACAGGGTGACTTCTGAGATGTTGGATAAAGCAGCTCTTTGGAAGGCAAGAGGAAACGAAAAGAAAATACTGGAGGTCAGAAAGCTATGAATGGTCATATGAGGATATTTACATTAGCAATGTTCCATTTGTGCATCTGCAGGAGGGCCACTGTCTCACATCAGGACAAACATCACAAAACCTCTATCGGTTCAGGTCACAGAAGCATTCTGGGAACTTGGAAGGAACTCTTTGAACTGAGGAATGGTCTGAACTCTTGGCAGCTGGCTACATGTACAGTGATACTGCTCGTAGGACATGAACACGCTCTTAATTGCTGATTCAGATTGCCTGTGGCCCTGTTATGCACTGTAATGTAAGAGACAACAAAGTGTAGCATCAGCAAGAGCAACACAGAGATGTGAAGGAGGAATATCAGGAGATTTGGGGAGCTTTCTCTAAAGAATTGCTGCCGTGTTTGGAAACACAGAAAATAAGGTGAAGATGCTTGTTATCATTATCAACAATGATTTAATAAAGAGTGGCACAGTGGCATGCCTCAAGCAGCAGGTAATTTCTTAGAGAGTTTCCAAAAAATCACAGAAACATTCAGCTTGGAAAAGACTCTCAGGATCACGAAGTCCAACTGATAACCCTACTCCACAAGGTTCACCCCTAAACCATATCCCCAAGCACCACATCCAAATGGCTTTCCAAGGCTGGTGACTCAAACCCCACCCTGGGCAGCCCATTCCAATGACTGGCCACTCTTTCTGTGATTTTTTTTTCCCTTAATGCACAGTCTAAACCTACCAAGTCACAGCTTGAGGCCATTCCCTCTTGTTCTATCACTAATTACCTGGGAGCAGAGACCAGCACCAGCACCAGCTGCTCTACAATGTCCTTTCAGGTAGCTGTAGACAGCAATGAGGTCTCCCCTCAGCCTCCTCTATTCCAAACAGCTCCTGTGCCTTCAGTTGCTCTTCATCAGATTTATTCTCCAGGCCCTTCACAGCTCCCTTGCCCTCCTCTGCACTGGCTCCAGCACCTCCACATCACTCCTGTATTGAGGTGCCCAAAACTGGACACAATACTCAAGGTGTAGCCTTAGAGAGCTGTGTGCTCTTGTTCTGTCGCAAGTTGCCTGGGAGAAGAGACCGACCCCCACCTGGCCACAACCATCCTTCAGGTAGCTGTAGACAGCAATAAGGTCTCCTTCCCCTGAGCCTCCTTTTCTCCAGGTTAAACAACCCCAGCTCCTTCAGCCAGGGCTATTTAACTCTTGATCAGTTTGATGCAGGGTTATTTTCTACGACCAGTACTTTCATAATGTCATCACTGCATATAAACAACAACAAAGTGGCCTTTGTGACTTTCTCTTTTGACTTAGTTGTATTTCCATTCATTCCCTTGGCTCAAGAATTAGGCATGAAATCCATGAGTCTACCCTTTGCTGTGGTGCTTTGTGATCTATAGCTCAGTTTCACGCATCACACACTGTGCTCTAGAATGTGGGAGGTTTAGCTAGCACAGCAAGCATCTGTCTGCTGCCTGGCAGGCACAGCTATAGAAAGAATACTACTTCAGTTCTTCTCTGAAAGAGATAGCTTTTAAGTGGCAGCAAGATGCTTGTCTTGGCTACCTGATATCTAGGCTTTCACCTAGTAGCTGACATCAGCTGGAGCATGGAAACTGCAGATTCAAATATCAATTTGTTCTTCCACAAAGCTTCTTAGATCTGTCACTCACTTTTTCTCACTGGCCTGACAGAGCCTATTTGTTGACTCTACAAGTCATAAAGAAAGGCCCACTTATTTTCTTGAGTCATTAAACAATGAATGCTTAATGTTGATCAATCATATTCATGCAACTAAGAGTGGTACTTCATCATGCCCAACAGAGCACAGTATCACAGCAGGAATCACCAACTGGTGCAGTAAGCAAAACGTCTTGCAAGCAGGAAAAGGTTCTGATTTTGAAGAAAATCTGCACACAGTTTTGTTCTTCTCTGAATTAAACATCACATACAAAATGTGTGCTTTGTTGTCATTTGGGAAATAGCAAGTTCCTTTCTCTCATTTGACCTTTGTGATTACATCTGCTGCTAGCAATTTAAGCAACACAAGGAAAGGTTTCTGGACGCTGCATTTGATTAGACAAGGATAGCGTGCTTCTGTGTTGTTAGGCTGGTCTGTAGCACAACAGAGACATTTGGCCAAAGTCAATGAGCCATCTCCCTAATTGATTTTCTTCATCCTATTTGTCCCTCTGGACTGAGATATATTTTTTTGGAATACAGCAGCTTTGTCCCCTTGTATCACAGTATCACAGTATCAGTTAGGTTGGAAAGGACCTCGAGGATCATCGAGTCCAACCTATCAACACAGACCCCATGACTAGACCATGGCACCAAGTGCCACGTCCAATCTCCCCTTGAACGCCTCCAGGGTCGATGACTCAACCACCTCCCTGGGCAACCCGTTCCAATGCCGAATGACTCGCTCGGTGAAGAACTTCCTCCTCACCTCGAGTCTAAAGCTCCCCTGGCGCAGCTTGAGACTGTGTCCCCTTGTTCTGGTGCTGGTTGCCTGGGAGAAGAGGCCAACCCCTTCCTGGCTACAACCACCCTTCAGGTAATTGTAGAGGGCAATGAGGTCACCCCTGAGCCTCCTCTTCTCCAGGCTAAACAATCCCAGCTCCCTCAGCCTCTCCTCATAGGGCTTGTGTTCAAGGCTTCTCCCCAGCCTTGTTGCCCTTCTCTGGACACGCTCAAGTGTTTCGAGTATCTTTTCAGCAATCAGTTTGCAAGGATATACAGCTAGGATGCTGGGAGCTGTGCTGAGACAGAAGCAGAAGTGTCATCCTGAAAGAAGGAACATAGGCACTCATTAAAGTAATAATTAATGTGCTTAATGTTATGCATATGAAGAATCTGAGGCCAGGAATTGGTCATGTTATGAGCTAGAAAGCTGGACATGAAGAAAGGGTAGACCTTAACAAAAATGAGTTTTCTATATACATGTGATCTACTTGATTTCCAGAGCACTGTAAACTGCTTCCTAACTTTTGGGTCTTATAAAATCATTTAGGAAGAGTGGGTAAAAATGGTGGTTTCTGGTTGGCTGGCAGTGATGTCACACATGTGTCAATATTTCCCATTAAAAACACAGGTATGACCTTTTTACCTTGGAGTTTCCATAGCATAATAGCTATAAGGTACTCGCAGTTAATAGATTTCTGAGGGATTATTGCACTCTTTGAGTAGCTGAAGTCACTTGGCTTTTAGCTGGTGCCTCATACTGCACCTGAGGTGTGTGATAATCCCTCAGAAATGCACTGCTTGTGGAATCTCATGGCTTAATTATAAACATTAACTGAAGTCAGCTACACATTAACTAGCTTGCCCAGATGTTTCTGTACCTGATGGATGGATGTGATGACTGATGAAAAGAAATCATGCAAAAAGGTCTGCTTTTGGTGAGCTCGTTTGCCATGGAAAAAAAAGAAGGAGAGCAAAGCAGTTGCATTACCCACTAACAAGAGAACTGAGACCTCTTGACGGCAGGAGGACACACAACAAATATACTTCTAATTTCTCCAGCTAGGGGAAGAATGTCTCAGTTTAAAACCCTGATGGTCACCACCTCTCCTGCCTGCACATCTCCTTTCATCTGTGAGGCCCGTGGCCTTGTAGCTCCCTTCTGTACAGTCTTATATCTAAAATACTTGGGAGGCAACTGCTTCTCTAATGATTTTCTGTGATCCAGGAGTGATCATTTTGTCCCTCATAAAGGAAAACTTGTCTCTTCTTTACAGAACTTGAAGTTCTTTTCACTGTCTTTTCTTATTTCCCCCAACATTGTACTTCACTAACATATTACTGCTTCAAGATATGTGATATATTTATTAGAATAAACCTTTATTAGAATAAACCAAACCAGGTTGGAAGAGACCTTCAAGATCATCGTGTCCAACCCATCAACCAATCCAACCCACCCAAACAGCTAACCTATGGCACCAAGCACCCCATCAAGTCTCCTCCTGAACACCTTCAATGACAGCGACTCCACCACCTCCCCTGGCAGCCCATTCCAATGGGCAATCACTCTTTCTGTATAGAACTTCTTCCTAACATCCAACCTGAACCTCCCCTGGTGCAGCCTGAGACTGTGTCCTCTTGTTCTGGTACTGTGTGCCTGGGAGAAGAGACCATCATCCGCCTGTCTACAACCTCCCTTCAGGTAGTTGTAGAGAGTGATAAGGTCACCCCTGAATCTCCTCTTCTCCAGGCTGAGCAACCCCAGCTCCCTCAGCCTCTCCTCATAGGGCTTGTGTTCCAAACCCCTCACCAACTTTGTTGCTCTTCTCTGGACTCGTTCCAGCAAGTCAACCTCCTTCCTAAACTGAGGGGCCCAGAACTGGACACAGTACTCGAGGTGTGGCCTAACCAGTGCAGTGTACAGGGGCACAATGACCTCCCTGCTCCTGCTGGCCACACTGTTCCTGATGCAGGCCAGGATGCCATTGGCCCTCCTGGCCGCCTGGGCACACTGCAGGCTCATGTTCAGCCTACCATCGACCAGTACCCCCAGGTCCCTCTCTGCCTGGCTGCTCTCCAGCCACTCTGATCCCAGCCTGTAGCACTGCATGGGGTTGTTGTGGCCAATGTGCAGAACCCGGCACTTGGATGTGTTAAATCTCATGCCGTTGGACTCTGCCCATCTGTCCAGCCTGTCGAGGTCTCTCTGCAGAGCCTCTCTACCCTCCAGCAGATCAACTCCTGCCCCCAGCTTGGTGTCGTTAGCAAATTTACTGATGATGGACTCAATGCCCTCATCCAGATCATCAATAAAGATGTTAAAGAGCACAGGGCCCAGCACTGATCCTTGGGGCACACCACTAGTGCCTGGCTGCCAGCTGGATGTGGCACCATTCACCACCACTCTCTGGGCTCGGCCATTGTTGACTCATTTTATTCAGTGATTTCTTTAATGCAGACAGCCAGGAGTAACAATATGAATAACCCTACTTTTAGGTGGCTTGACAATACTTTTCTTTAGAGTATTTATCCAATACATATGATTATGGCTAATGTTGATTTCTGTTAAAGATCAAACTCTTAGAAAAACTACTTGCAAGTGGAAATGCCTTGGACAGGGACAAAAAATTTTTGCCACCCTTTCAGATCCAGGTCAAACCCTCCACTGAAATTATTTACCCACTCTAGAGCCCCACTAACTAACTGATAGATGTCCTAATGTAATGATAGCCTCAACAGTGCAATAGGATTCATGCCCACAAATCACACGCAAGCATTAACCTAACATCTGCACTTCTTAATAACTTACAGAAAATAAGGATGTGCAGATTGCTAGGAATCCCTTGACATTAAGGAAAGCCTGAACGGCCCTGCTAGGGCAGTTTTCCAGATGTTTTGCTCGGGAAGCACATCATATCTGTAAGAGGAACTTAAGCGTTGTAATTTGCTTTTAATCAGTTGGGGATTTTTTTTCATGCCTAATTGAACATTGATTATAGAAACGCTATCAGTGCTTCCACAATATTAATAAACTCATGGTTGAATGGACTACATTTCAACATTTGTAAAGAGTAAGTCATTGTGCTTCCAAGTATAAGCAATGTTCATTTTCTACAGCTGGAAACAAACGCTCCCTTATAAGCATTTCAATGTACAACTGTCCTGAGAAGTTTTGCATCGTGAGCAGTGACTGGCTGGAAAGCAGCACTGAGGAGAGAGACTTGGGGGTGCTGGTGGACAAGAAGCTCAACATGAGCTCTCAGTGTGCACTTGCAGCCCTCAAAGCCAATCAGATCCTGGGCTGCAGCAGGAGAAGTGTGGCTAGCAGGTCGAGGGAGGTGATCCTCCCCCTCTACTCAGCTCTGGTGAGACCCCACCTGGAGTACTGTGTCCAGTTCTGGAGCCCCTATTACAAGAGGGATGTGGAGGTGCTGGAACGTGTCCAGAGAAGGGCCACAAGGATGAGCACAGGGCTGGAGCACCTCTCCTATGAGGACAGACTGAAGGAGTTGGGGCTGCTCAGTCTGCAGAAGAGAAGGCTCCGAGGTGACCTCATTGTGGCCTTCCAGTATCTGAAGGGGGCCTACAGGAAGGCTGGGGAAGGACTTCTCAGGATCTCAGGTAGTGATAGGACTAGGGGGAATGGAATGAAGCTGGAGGTGGGGAGATTCAGGCTAGATGTGAGAAGGAGGTTCTTCCCCATGAGAGTGGTGAAACCCTGGAATGTGTTGTCCAGGGAGGTGGTCGAGGCCCCGTCCCTGGAGGTGTTTAAGAGCAGGCTGGATGAGGCTCTGTCCAGCCTGATGTAGTGTGGGGTGTCCCTGCCCATGGCAGGGGGGTTGGAACTAGATGATCCTTGTGGTCCCTTCCAACCCTGAATGATACTATGATACTATGATACTATAAAGTTTTGGAAGACTTTCTAATTCAATGAACCATTAGTTGAATTTTATTAAGTTTCATTCCTATGGTTAAACCTCTAAGGTGACTGATAAATGACAGTTTTGATGTGGCTTGCTGTTTGTTCTATCATTCCAGTAAAAACAGCATGCAAAGACAATGCAAAATGAAATGGTTCAGTGCATTGCAATGTGTGCTTTAGTGGAGTTGTTCTGCTGAGGCACTATGCTCCTTTGTTTCTCAGTAAAAGGAGAGGTGCTGTAGGATATTAAGAGAAATATCTTAATAATAATAGCTTAATATCAAGAGACAGTGTGCATGGAAGAAGCTGCAGAGCCAGTTTCATTTCACACGTGGAGAAAGGACTGCACATAGAGATAGTCATGCTAGTTTCCTTCGTCCTTGGCTTTAGCTGCAGTGTGGGAATCAATGTATGATAATACCAATCAATTAAAGAACTGACATCTTCATGCTTCTTTCTCATTCTGAAATCAAACATGAGATTTTGAATATCACCACTAGGAGAGCTATTACCTGAACTATGTCATTACCATAACCACAAGACAGTACTCTTTTATTGCATATTCTTAGATCCTTTTAGACTATGCGTGGGTATTGACCCCCTGGGCACACAATTGAGAGTCTGCTCTCTCTGGTTGTTTGAATTTGATCAGTGACACATACTTGGAGAAACAGTTATGCAGCAAGTTGTGCTCCCTGAGGCCATCCATCTCCCATCAAAACTTATTCAGTGGGATAACCACAACTGTTTTTCTTCTGGACTTCTAGTTTTATCGTGGTTTTGTTTGGTTGGTTTTTTGTAGGGTGTTATTTATTGTTTTTTTTCCTGCCTGCTGCTGCTGTCTTCCCCTGGGGATTTAGCAAAAGAAGAGCAGTTAAATGATGAATCAGGTCTGTGACTCAGACTGATCCCCGGGATCTACAGGTGCCTGGCAGGGCAAGAGACTCTGTTGATTTCCAAGCATGTGCTTCATCTTTGCTTTGTTCCTGAAGCCATACTTCTCTCATCTTTTCAGCAGCAAATCCCATTGAGGCACTCGAGTCCTTTCCAGTTGTTATGGAACATATTAATCACAATTCTAAGGAAAAAGTCACACCCTGATTTGTTGTCCACTCTATCGCCTCTTTCCTCCTGTCCATGGGATACGCTGCCAACATTCTGCACAGTCACCAGAATGAAAGATTCTTTAGTCTCAGGGCTTGGATGAAGAACACTTAACTGTAGCTAATGTTGACAGGGCTTATTTACTGCTGGTGAGAAAAGGGACACACTTGAAGATGTTTCCATCTCCAAGTTCTTCTAAACCTCTTGGTCTTTTGGTAAATCAAGGTACTAACAGTAGTGAAAATGTCTTCTTTCTTCTGTACACAGCAGGACATTTCTCCTTTCACTCCCAGACAATCCCACTGACTAAAGCAAACTACCCTCCCACTTTAGGTTTTTTTTAAGTTCTGTCAGGAACATGAGAAATGATGTGCCAGGCCCGCACAAAGGTCCAGCCACCTCACTGCACTGTCTCCAGGAGTGATGGATAATGGCATGTACAAGCAAAAGTCAAAGAACAGGCAGGCATACCATCACTTGTAGTGCCTCAGGACACTCTCTCAGAAATTTGTGGCTCAAGGACTTCCTGAACCTTTTCCAACCCTTTTTCATGGTGAGGAGACAAGAACCACACACAGCACTTATGAAGCAGATGAAGCACAGATTTATACAGGGGCATAATGATGACTAATATTTTCTATCATTTTCCTAACAATTCCTGGCCTTCTCTTTGGTTTTCATCTTGTTCTGTTTCCTTTTTAATATCACATGTTGAGGTGGAGTTCTGTAGAATTGTTTTATGGGATTATGTGTTCCAAAAATTCCTTTTCCTATGGACACTGCTTTTATCTTTCTTTGACCTGAATTTCATCTGCTCCTTTATCTCCCAACCGCTTTTATTACAAGAGTTAAAAGAGTTTCTGAACTCTTGCACCTTCCATGCATTTTATAAACACTCTTGACTTAATCCTTGTAGTGTTCATATCAATTAAAAGCATGAATGTCTGAAGAACTAGACTATGTTTTACCAAAATTCTCCTTCAAGTCATGTTTTACAAGGACAAGGTTGCAGGAAGACTTCAGGCAGACATCTTCGAGCAAGTTGGAATAGCTTTAGAATTCAAATGGCTATCTCACTTTTATAATTGGGAATCAGAGAGAGAGAGCACTGGGCAGAATATTACCCTAGGAATTTATTCCACTACTTTGATGTTTGGAAAAGGCTTTTTTATGAGCCCATTAGCAAAGTGTGATATTCTCACAGCAAGGTGTAGAAGAAATTGCTACAAAGCTTTTCCATGTTAATGAAAGATTCAGCACACCACTTCTTTTCAGGCTTCAGCACTTGCTCATTATTTTGAAAGAACAAGTAAATGAATTAGTAAGTAAATAAACCAACCAAGCCATCCACAAAATCCTAGCAGTAGAAATTTCTCAAATGAAGTCCTCGATTTTATAACTCAGGTTTTGGCCTTCGTTCGTTTCCCAACCAGCTGCAGCATTTCATCTTCCGAAGAGCACAACTGATATCTGAGAGCTGAGTGCCATTGCGCTAATGACTCCATAAACAACCCCACCAAATCCTGCATGATAAATTTTCCCCTGATTAGTTAAACAGATACTGTATCATGCCAGTGGAAGGAGTTTTTTTGTTGACACAGCATCTCTGGAGACAGTGGGATGTTTTCTTTTAGTATTTGAATGCTCAGCAACTGGCGCAGTGAGAATGAAGAAAATCAGTCAGCATTATTCATTCCTGATGATCTTTCTTACTTTCTTTACTTTCTCCTGTATTTATTTTCTTTTTTTCTGTATTTGATTTTTATTTTTTTTTGCTTTTCCCTTTTATTTTCCTCTTTCTGTTTTGTTTTGGCTTTTTATTATTATTTTTAAAGAGATCTTTTATTACGCTGCCAAATTACGCCTCGTAAAAATTAAATTGAGTCTTTGAAGGACAGAATGCGAAAATATTGCCAGTTCCAATCACAATATGCTTCTTTTTTTTTTCAGTCTATGAGCCATTAGAGCTACTTCTGTGTTGCAAAAAAAAAAAAGAAAAAGGAAAGAAAACAAAATATATTGTACTCATGTTGAGGTTATTTTATTTTTAGATCTTGAGTTTTACAGTAAATGCATTGGTGGGTGGCTTTTGTGCATTCTTTTTCATATTTCTGTAGTACTATTTCCATGAGCATGTTGGGTTTATGGTGGAGTTTCCACTTAAGGCTGTTAGTAAATCTTTCCAGGGAAGCCAAGGCATTACAAATTGCTATTGTTAAAGACACGTTGCTGGCTATGATGGGTGTAGCAATAAATGTGGGGAAGACCTATCTTTTAGTTATTACTCTCACGTTAGCTTTCCCAGCCTGGCTGAAGGGAAGGGATAATTGTGTCTTCCCTTACCTGCAGCCTCTGTGCTTTCTTTCGGGCAGCGGTTAGACGCACGGTTTTCAGAGGGAAACAAATCAGACACGGAGGAGTGTAATCACCACGGACTGCTCAGACATAAAATATGGACCCTTGGATAGGCTTTCAGAATAGTATGACGTGTTCCAGATAAACAGCAATTTACCGTAACGGGAAGGTGAATTCACTATGCAATGACTTGGGTTGCTAAACAGTAATGCTTTTTCCATGACATGTAAGGAACGTTTCTGGTGTTAGCTAACCACTGTAAGGAAAGCCCAGGTACGTGAGCATCTCGTCAACTGCATTTTACAGTTCTGTGTCATATAGGGCTCTAATTACTCTGCTTTGAATATTAGAGAACTCAACACGCTTTTAATCAATCCCTTGGGCTCTGCTTTTTCCATTACTTAGTCTCAATCCCTGTTTAAAAACTGGTACTGAGAATTTGTTTCACATACTTAGTGACTCCCTAAGTGCGCTGCTCCTGAAAGCAGACACTCACACTAAATCTGGAGAGTTTTTATTCATTCTAAATGAAAACAGCAGAACACTGGGATGACTGTGAGCAATTATGACATAAAACTGATTCAAGACCTACTCAGACTGTTTGACTTCAACTGAGGGCTAAAGTGCTTTTATCTATGTGTGTTATTTATGAAGGAGTAGACAGAGTCCATACATAACCTTCAACGAGAAGGAGTCGAGGCTTTTTGGACATCTTCCAGTCCAGCTACCTTTCTGATCAATGGCCTTCTATTATCATATAGAGGCATTCTGTTGAAATATATGAGGGCAGATCTTAAATAACAGTAAGCGTTGTCCACTAAGCAAAAGAAAAGCTTTGGCAAGTGATAATTAATGAAGTAACTGGAGGTCAAAACACAGGTAGAAGCAGAACTGTCAGAAAAGTGGCTATGGCTTGAGAGGAGGAAAGAGAAATAGATTTGATATCAGTATGAGTGATCCTGACTTTTTGTAAATGTTATACAGTAAAATATGGTGAGGTTTTTGTTCCCCCAGCTGTAGCCAGGGATTTAGCCCTCCTGGGAAAGCGCAATATGATTACAACAAAAGACAGCAGGGTAGGAGTGGGCTCAGCAAGGGTCAGCTGAGACAAGTAACCTTATGGATATGCTCTTCCTTAATGCAAAACATGATTTGAACACTGGAATAATCAATTTTTTGGAAGTGCTCTTGTCACATAACGTTTTGATGTGGCTTTTTCCTCACTCCTGCAGGACAGGAAAAGTTTGACTTAGTATACAGAAAGTTTGACTTTCTATACAGAGAGAGTGATTGCCCATTGGAATGGGCTGCCCAGGGAGGTGGTGGAGTCGCCGTCATTGGAGGTGTTCAGGAGGAGACTTGATGGGGTGGTTGGTGCCATGGGTTAGCTGTTTGGGTGGGTTGGATTGGTTGATGGGTTGGACACGATGATCTTGAAGGTCTCTTCCAACCTGGTTTGGTTTATTCTAAATAAAGGTTTATTCTATTTTTATTTTGCGCTAATTCTTGAAGCATTTATTCTTTAAGAACCATGGGTAGTTCAGTAATGTCTGACCAGCTACTAACACATGTAGAAAGTTCTAAGAGCATCAACTAGTGATTCAAACCACTTCCAAAATGTAAGATCTATTAGGAGAAAAAACATATAGGCACATTCATTCTTGGCTCCGAAACACTGTCCTTATTCATTTTCATTAAGGTAACTCTACTGCATGTAGTACACAACTCCAGTCTAGCCTTTAGCCAGCCAACATTTGTGAACCCATAGCCACTCATGGATCTTTTTGCTAACACTACTCAGCATGAAGAATAACATGAGTGAATGTGTCCATAATGGGCAGAATTTCTGGTCCAGAAATTTCTCATTAAAAAAGCTTTTGCTTATCTCTGTCTTCAGTTGAAAGCCGAATCTGTAGCTCATTAAAAGAAAAAGGATTTCACTAAGTTTTGTGCTTCATATTTATCCATCTTTAAGTGAGAAACCAAGATACTCAAGAAGGAAGCAGTGACTCCACAGCACATATCTCTCTTTGTATTCATCAACTGATCGTTTTCACTTTTGCACTGCAAAGCAGCTGATGCTCTTCCTGCAAATATCAAGCAGCTTTCTTTCAAGAGAGAAAATGTTGGAATATATTCTATAAACATCGTGTAAGTTCTCATATAAAGTTACATTTTATAGGAAATTTTACTGGCCTTATATCCATTAGCCAAAAATCTCAGGTGCTTAAGTCTGTGGAAAAATAAGCTACTGTCTGTTGAAGTTTCAATAAAACGGTCAAAGAAGTTGATGTTGAAGAAAAACTGACAGGCAAAATTAGTATTATTTTAAAGACTCAGATGATGTTGTGGGTTTTTCTTCTGTTTGGCTTTGTGCTAGGCACATTAGAATTCTTCAGGAGCTTGTTTCTTTCAGAGATCCTAGATATTTTGAATGCTCGTTCGCACTCTGAAGTTGAAGTGGAAAAACAACTTGGGTTCAGAGATTTATCCTTTTCATATTTGTTTTAAAGATAGGATTCTTTTCTTTGACCATTTTTTTCTGACAGTTCTCTGTAAAGGTTTCTGATGCAGAGGGTGGCAGAAAAAACAATCTCTTGAGACACTGATAGTGGTAAAAAGAGTTAATGCTATGACAAATAACAAGAAATGACAAATAACATGAATATAATTCAGTCTTCAATGTGATATAGGTAAGACTTAGAGAGAATCTCATACCTTCAGGGACTACATGTCCTATGAGGACAGACTGAAGGAGTTGGGGCTGTTCAGTCTGCAGAAGAGAAGGCTCCGAGGTGACCTAATTGTGGCCTTCCAGTATCTGAAGGGGGCCTACAGGAAGGCTGAGGAAGGACTTCTTAGGATCTCAGGTAGTGATAGGACTAGGGGAAATGGAATGAAGCTGGAGGTGGGGAGATTCAGGCTAGATGTGAGGAGGAGGTTCTTCCCCATGAGAGTGGTGAAACCCTGGAATGTGTTGTCCAGGGAGGTGGTCGAGGCCTCATCCCTGGAGGTGTTTAAGCCCAGGCTGGATGAGGCTCTGGCCAGGCTGATCTAGTGTGGGGTGTCCCTGCCCATGGCAGGGGGGTTGGAACTGGATGATCCTTGTGGTCCCTTCCAACCCTGAATGATGCTATGATACTATGATACTATGAAATATATTACAAATATACTGCAAATAACTGTTTTGGTGTTTCTAGAATGGATAACTGCTGAATGCTGGCAGCTGCAGAGGAGTTGGACTCTATGACCTCTGAAGGTCCCTCTCAGACCAAAGCATTCTGTGATTCTATGATTCTGTGATCACTGAGAACAACTAAAGCTTTAAATCTGCTCTTTTTTTTTCCTCCTAATTACAGTTCAACTTAAGAATAGTTTTCACATTGCTCACATACATAATTTCACTAAGGAAAAAATAGGCTTTGGAACTTTCACTTTCTTTCTTAACTTATGAAAGACTCTATTCTTGTTTGTAACAACATGTGCACCCAGTTACTTTTATTTCTTATTGATGTGAGAAACAATGTGAACAGACAAAAAGCTTGAGGTATTCCTTATGAGGCTTGTTTATCCTAAATGTCAATTCTGAGCCCTGTTAAACCAATGGGAAGATTGTGGATCACTGAGATGCAAAAGTAGTATATCCACTTGGAGAATAAAGGCCAACATTTTGAAATTAACCTCTTTACTTTGCTAAGTAAGAAGTCTGAATGAAATGACAAATTAAAAACCCTTCTGTCTGCAACTACCTGAAGGGTGGTTGTAGCCAGGAGGGGGTTGGTCTCTTCTCCCAGGCAACCAGCACCAGAGCAACAGGACACAGTCTCAAGCTGTGCCAGAGGAAGTTTAGGCTCGAGGTGAGGAGAAAGTTCTTCACAGAGAGAGTTGTTAGCCATTGGAATGTGCTACCCAGGGAGGTGGTGGAGTCGCCATTTCTGGAGGTGTTCAAGAGGAGATAGGATATGGCACTTGGTGCCATGGTCTAGTAGTCATGAGGTCTTGGGTGGCAGGTTGGACTTGATGATCTTTGAGGTCTTTTCCAACCTTATTGATTCTATGATTCTATGATTCTTCAAAAATTCATGTATGCACTTGTCCTGGAAGAGGCATTAACAAGACAGCTGAACCTGTTTGGCCACTGCCCCTTCTCCTCCCTTTCTGTTGCAGGGTCCAGGTTCGAGGTTAAGGAACCAATAGGCAGGCACCTTTGAGGCTGCCTGGAGGGGGTGGAAGCTAGACCCCGAGCCTCACGTTTCAGAGGGGCAACTGCACGTGACAGAGGCTATGAGAGAAGGTGTGTGCACTTTTGCCCTGTTGGACAGTGGCAGAAAAAAAACATTCTCTTTGTTGCACAAAAGTATTATCCTTAAGGATGGACATCTTTCCTCCTATATGACAACATACATGTTTTGCACGAGAGATTTGGATGAATTCAGCACTGCCATGAGCTAATGCTAGGATTTGGGGAGTTTCTGATTTATTTAGGTGAAACAAGTTGTGATACCTTTAACTTGCTTTACCCAGTAGATCTTGATGAACTTTTTAACTAAATCATAATTCTAAGGTCTGCCTTAAAGGTGGTGATCATATTTCTGCTGTTGAGTGTAAGACCTAACATAGACCTTTACCTAACACTACTGAAATAATGCAGATATTTTAAAAGCTCCTAGAACTATATTTATTTGTACCAGTAAATGTTTTTCTCCTAGTTGTGGAAAGTCATGGAGTCCTCTTCTCTGGAGACTTTCAAAACCCACCTGGATGAATGCCTATGTGGCCTGACCTAGGTGATCTTGCTTTGGTGGGGGTTTTGGACTCGATGATCTCTAGAGGTCCCTTCCAAACCCTAACATTCCATGATAATTCCTGTATCACTAGAACTTCCCTGTCTTTATGAGACTTATACTAAAATATTTTCATAGGGAGTTATAAAATATAAAATCATTAGAATTACACATGTAAAATGAAGGAAATGTATTTTAATGAGTTCCATTTTGGGGGAGCCATAAATGTGTTTCTTCATTTAAGACCCGATCAAAAGACCACTCAGATTAATAGAAAATATCCCAGAGATTTCTATGGATTTCAGATTGGTCCCTTGTTAAGATTTAATTCCACACACTTTACCTCAAATAAGGCACATGTGGATCTGGTTTGGGGTGGGTCATATTTCTTGTGAAAATTTTCAAGGCAAAATAATACATTAAAGAAATGTTTTTCCATTTGCAGTGAAAGCACCTACTAACCCCAAACTTAATGTTTTGACTGTGTCTTTGGCAACAAGGAAAACAGGTCTGGCATTTGTAGATATGCTATCTAGCATACAATGTTAGATAGTGTTAGATGTCCTTCCACAACAGCATGATCTGCTTAATGGTTGAAAGAAATGCTGTGGATACTGCTTATCTGGACTTTACTAGAGCCTTTGAGACTTTCTCCTACAGCATTGTCCTGGAGAAAATTGTTGCACATGTCTTAAGTGGATAGATGCTTCACCTGTCTGGATGGCCAGACCCAAAGACTGGTGGTGAAAGGACTTAAATAGAATTGGTGGCCAGTCAATAGCAGTGTCCCCCAGCTCTCAGTTTTGGAGCCAGCTCTCTTTAATATCTTTATCATTGATCTACATGAGGATATTGAATACACCCTCAGTACATTTGCAGATGACACCAAATTATGTGGGAGTGCTGAACTGCTCAAAGTTAGGAACCTGGACAGGCTGGATTGATGGGCTGAAGTCTTTTGTATGAGGTTTAACAAGACCAAGTGTCAAGTTCTGCACTTGTGTCACAAGATCCCCATGCAGTGCCACAGGCTCAGGACAGAGTGGTTGGAAAGATGCCCAGCAGAAAAGGGGCAGCTGATTGACAGCGAGAGGAACATGAGCCATCAGGTGTGCCCAGGTGGCCAAGCAAGCCAACAGCATCCTGGCCTGGATCAGGAATGGCTTGGCTGGCAGGAGCAGGGAAGTGATTTTGCCCTTGCTGCTGGTGGGGCTCCACCTCAAATACTGTGTATAGTTTTGGGGCCATAAAGACATTGAGTTTCTGGAGCATGTTCTGAAAAGGCTAACAAAGCTAGTGAAGAGTCTGGAGAACAAGTCTTATGAGCATTGACTGCAGGAATGGGGATTGGTCAGTCTGGAGGAAAGGTGGCTGAGAGTATACCTCATTGCTCTCTGCAGCTACCTGAAGGGGGTTGTATTGAAGTGGGAGGTCAGTCTTTTCTCTCAAGTGGTAGAGTGAGAGGAAATGGCATCACATTGTACAGAGGAAGTTTGCATTGCATATTAAGAAACATTACTGTAAGAGTGGACAGGCATTGGACCAGGTTGCCCAAGGAGGAGCTGGAGACACCAACCCTGGAGGTGTTCACAACACCTGTAGACATGGCACTTTGGGATATGGTTTAATGGACATGGAGGTATCAGGTCAACTGTTAAACTCAATGATCTTAGAGGTCTTTTCCAGCCAAAACAATTCTACTGCAGTTCTATGATTTTAAAATAAAGCCATTTTAGAAATTCCTAACATGTTCATGACCATCTTATTAACATATCTAGATGAAAACAGTCAAATAAACCATTTAGTCTCAAAATTATTATCTTAATTTGAGTGTTCCTAGATATTTACTTAAATTCTGAATAGGCATTTTTCAAGGGTTTTCATCTTGTTTGCCTGATTTCCCCACTAACTACTTCTGTCTTAATGTCCCCAGCTTTTCAGTTTATTCAATATGGTCCCTCATGCCTTCACATGGCCCACAATGATGAGAATTTCACTTGTGTGACTTATGTTTTGCTACGAAATCAGTCTATACCCATGAGTCTCTACCTTCAAAACTTCTTATCTTTCTGCAGACATCAAAGATTTGTGACTTCTTTCACAAGACCAAACAGTATCGCAGTATCACTAAGGTTGGAAAAGACCTCAAAGATCATCAAGTCCAACCTGTCACCACAGACCTCATGACTAGACCATGGCACCAAGTGCCATGTCCAATCCCCTCTTGAACACCTAATACAATAAGCATAAAACCAGCAAATTGTATAGGTAGGCAAGGCAGACAAGCTAGACGGCTCTTTGGGGCTTTCTGGTCTTAGATCTAAATAATGAAGTCACAAAATCACAGCATTTCAGAGTAGAAGGGGTCAGAAGACCTCTGGAAATCTTCTAGTCCAGCCTTCCTGATGAATCAGGTTCACCTAAAACGGGTTGCACAGCAACACATCCAGGTGGGTTTTGAAAATCCTGCTCTGGTCCTGCTCTGGCAGGGAGGTCGGACTCGGTGATCTCCAGAGGTGCCTTCTAACCCCTAACATCCTGCGATCCTGTAATGACATCAGAAGCAAGGAAGCCATTTTATGGTAATTAATGGTCCAGTGGTGAGAACCATTAACAGAGAAGAAATAATTGAGCTCCTGGTCATTTACTGATATCTCAGAAAATTAAAAAATAAAAATAAAACTAAAAAAAAGATACATAAAATGAAGTCCTGACTGGGATTTAAGCCACCAGCTGTGCCTACCAGTGTTTTCTCAGAGGAAATACCGCTGAAGTAACTAAGTATGATACTTAACTATTTTGACACTTTCCGTCTTGCTTACGTGCCCACTGTTGCCCTCAAATAGACAGGACTTCTGGTGGCTGTAGGAATGGACTCCACAATCTTAATGACAAGACCCCAAGTGCTCAGAGATATTTATGACTAAGTTTATATTTAGTTTCTAGTTTGCTTTTATATCACCAAAACCCGGCTGCTCTGAAGGCACTGGGGAGAGAAGGTCAGAGAGTATGATGTGAACGCCTGAGCAGCCTGGAGGGTTGAGGGACTTGTCCAATTAGTTGAGCCTTTTGAAGACTGACCAATCTGTACCAAAACTAGGCCATTCACAGTTTTTGCTTGCGTTTGCAAAGGGATGTGTGTGTTTCCACTGACTCATGAAGAAGTCTGACTTTGGAAAGCTATTTTAAATTAAGAAGAAGCATTCCAAACTACCAAGAACATTCAGCATCAAACTCAACTACCTCCTGTAGCAGTCATATTTTCCACCTCTAAGGAAGATTTGCTTCAGCTTCAAAGGAGAAATAATGACATCCAGTGGTCTCTTACTTCTCCAACAGTGCCCATGTTTGTTGTATTCTGCAAGTTACCTACCCAGGCACCAAACTAGAAACTGCTCAGGGAAATAACCATGCACCACGATTCACTGCTGTCCAACATGCAGATGTGGTCCAATTATGTATTATAGTCTGGTAGGATTTGGAAGGGAATTCTGAAGATCATCTGGTCCAACCCCTCTGGCAAGCAAGATCACCTGGAGTAAAGAAGCCAGGAACAAGTCCAAGAGGGTTTTGAATTCCTCCAGAGACAGAGACTTGACAACTCCTCCAGGCAGCCTGTTCCAGTGCTCTAGAGCAGTTATTTAGGATTTTGGTCAAAATATTGTTTAGAACATTTAGTCAGAATATCAGTTAAAAACTGCTCTTATTTACCAAACAATAGAAGTAAATACTATATAGAACACAGTTATTTTGGGGTTTGTTTGCTTGTTTAAACGGGAGCAGAAATCTTTCAGGTCCTATACACTGTCTATGAATGCATAGCTGTTATGTTGTAAATAGGTATGTCAAATCTTCACACTTGACTTACTTCATTTAGAAACATGTTTTGGTCTTGACAGAATGGACTTAATAACCAATAAGCTCTGATGCATATGTTAATGGAGGTTAATCAGACCTCCAAATCCACAATGTCTCCCTAGTTTGGGTTCTGGTTACTTTCTGGAACTCCTAATTTCAGAGTTAAGGCTTTCCTCATTCCTTCTTTGCAGACCCAGAAATGTCAGTATTTCCACCCTACTGTTCATATTATTAGTGGTGTTGCTATTGTAGCAACACATGGGAACCTGACTTAGGGACTGACTCCCACCCTGCCAGGTGCCGTTCGCACACAGAACAAAATCTGGTTCCCACACCAGGTCCTTAAGCTTGTTAAGTGCTTTGGACTGAAAAGCTTTGAATGGATATAAAATATTACAGCTCATTTACAAAATTTGTTTAAAAAGATAATCAGGCTCTAAAGGGAGCTGATTCAACAAATGTGTGCAGTAATATATCGAATTTCACTGTGGTCCCCCATGATTTTATAACAATATGTGCAACACTTAATTCTCACTTACACTAAAGCCAGTTTGCATTGCTTTTACAATGAAAAGCTTAACATAAATGCAAAAATGGGCCCAGGGGATACATTCTTTTCCTGATGCCATGGCCAATGACAGAGCTGAAAAGGGATAGAAACTTGGAGCAATTAATTCTCTTTGGGCGTGAGAAAGGGCCATAAGAGACCAATGAATCTATCTCCTGATGATCCCCGCAAGGGTTGCCACCCTATCTCCTCTGCTCGCCTTCTTTTCCTGTTTACTGTGATGCTCTCTAGCTGTCTTTCTGTGTCTATTTTAGAGTTTCCACACTGAAATCAGACATATTCATCTGTCTGAGCTACATAGAATTGTCAGTTTTTAAGAACTCCATGAGATTTTCAGGAATTCTGTTATTTAACAATGATTTAATAGTTGTGCATGGAGGCATAGCCATCCATGGACTTTAAGACTGGATTGTGCTCAGCTCAGTTATTAATAGCTAGGTGATAATAATGCAATAATGGATCAGCCCAGCACTCCATCTCCCTCCATGTTTCCTGCAGAAGCATGGGGTGACATAGGGAAGACACCACGCTGCTTCTCCAGTGTATCCTGCTAGCTTTTGTCAGAGGTGTATGATTTTCTGCACCTGAGTCTGTGGGCTGGTGTTTTTCATTGTCTTCAATCACTCCCTTTCTGTCAATAATTTGTCCAATGATTTTTGAACTTATGTAACAGTTTGCTAAGTACAGCATTTTGTTACAAAGAGTTTCACTGTTTGATAACCACGTGCAGAGGGAACAAGTAAAGGTAGGGGGTTTTGCTTATTTCGGAACCTGCTATTTAATCAGGTTTTTTGGTTCCTTTATTTCCTGTGTTATGAGAGGTGGTGAAGTATTGGCCCCTTCTCACTCTTTCACTGCCACTTTGGCAATCTCCCCCATAGAACCTCCCCCCATCAAACACCCACTGTTGCAACTCAGCTCTCTAGCTGACAGTGAAGTCATTGAGACCAAAGCTACAAACAGCCAGTTGTCAGCTCATGTTAGGACTGCTTTACTTAGGTGGGAACAAGATACATAAATAAGAAAACTGCTGATAGTAATTTTTTTCCCCACAAAATCACAGAATACATCTTCTTGGAAGAGACCTCAAAGAGCATCCAGTCTAACCTTCAACCCTGTACTGAAGGGTCAACACTAAACCATATCCCTAAGTGCCAGGTCCACACACTGCTTAAACACCTCCAGGGACGGTGACTCCAGTGCCGTGGGCAGACCATTCCAATGTTTGAGAACCCTTTCACTGAAGAAATATTTCCTAACATCCAGCCTGAACCTCCCCTGGTGCAGCTTAAAGCCACTTCTAGTCCTGTTGCTTGCCACCAAGGAGAAGAGTCTGCCCCCCTCCTCACTCCAACCTCCCTTCAGGTAGTTGTAGAGTGATGCGGTCTCCCCTCAGACTCCTCTTCTCTCAACTGAACAGCCTCAGCTGCCTCAGACAATTCCTATAGGTCATGTGCTCCAGGTCCTTCACAAGCCTGTATTTCAGGCTGAAAGATATTTTTGTGTACAAAATCTGTCTATTATATTAACTTCAAGAGGCAGCTGCACAACAATGACCAAAAAGAAAACCAAACACCCCCCAAAATCCCCCACCCAACACAAACAAACAAAAACCCACCACCACAACCCACAACAACTACCTAACCATCATCAACATTTTAAAGAGCAATTACATCATCAGCAAGAATTTGAGAAGACTGTTTCATAGGTTGAACTTTTATTGCTCTCCCAAAGCAGTGAAGCAACCATGGGTAATACTGTGGCTCACAAGGAAGATCACAAGGCACAGGGGGAACCTGGTGGCATAACCCCTCAAAATATTATCTGTCTGGGACTCCCCACCCCTAAGTGCAGAATAGCTTGAGCATTAGGTAGTTTTAATTTCCTATAACCTGTGAGTGATTGGCTACTTTGACAACTGCAAAGAGGCTGGAACTGTATCACAGTCTAATAAAAGCCCCAATAAAAGTTTTAAACTAGTTCACACATCTGCAGTCTGATGGGGGGCATTACCTAATGTGTGCCATTTCTGTTGGGCTCCCCACTATCCCCTTACTTGTCACAGGGGGGGAAAGCATTACTATGATGTCCCCCAGGCATTTTTATGGCCTTCCCCAAAGCACCACCATCTTCAGACATATCTCCTGAGAATTTATTAGAGTGATACAGGTAATTCTCTGAAGTGCCTATAATTCTCACTTCTCACAATTCTTCTAAAGTATTATAACCTACCTCTGCTTCACAGATTCCTTTAAAGGGAGATAAAAATACATGTCTGGTGTTTTTATAACTTGGATGAAAATAATCAAGCTCGTCCTTTGGGTCCAGCCAATGCTTTAAAACATTTGTTCCTCCAAGTGGTATGATTTCAACACAGAGCCCACAGAAATACAGCCCATAATTAATGTCCAGGATTTGAAAATGAATGGAGAAATTTAAGCCTGTCCACATGCAGAAGGGTGGGGAGCTCTTGGTAGCTCTGAATATCATTAGGAGATGAAATCGATTCAGCTAACGCCGTTGGTTGTCCTTGCTTCTTTTATGCATAGGTGTGCTATGTCCAGTGGGATTTAGAGTGAGACTGCATAGCACTTTGTTAGGTGATAAGGTGGGACTTCAGACCTTGCTCAAGTGAGGCAGATTTCCAATGGTCAAAGACCATAACAGACAATACCAAGGTACAACCTTTTCTTTAAGTATCTAGATGCAGGCCTCAGGCTCACATGCTTACCATGCTGCATGTGTTTTCCAGGCAGCATGGCAAAAAGACCCTGAAAAGCTACACTTGTAAAACCATCCAAATGCCCTTTGGTTTTCAGAGCTCGCAATATTTCAGGACACATTTTAAAGATCTGTTCTTTTCTATGTTCTTTCCATTCACAGGAAGCCATTAGAGCAAAATGATGAGGGGCCAGGGGGAAGCAAGGTCTGGCAGGGGCTGGTAGAAATTTACTTTGAACTCTGATGAAGAACATTTCCACTCTGGTTATTGCTAAATCCACTAGCCATAGATGATCCAAGGCTCATAAAGTCAGGTATGATGGAACTCCCTGGGGAACTATCAGAGAGAGAGAAGCTCTGCACACGTGTGCGCACATATGTGTGTGTGTTATTTCTCTGTCATTCTGGCTGTGAGAAAAATTGTGATTGAATGACAAAAATTGTTCTGTGCTCTTAGAAAAGTAATGGTACTCATCAGCTCTTCTCAGAATTAAAGAGAGAAGTGGTCATTAAAATATCAACATCACCTCTTTTCTCTTCTCAGTTTTTCTGAGCTCTCTGGAAGTGCCTCCCTTCAGCTTTAGAACTCTTCTGTGGGTTATGACAGACTTTTCAGCAAATTTATTTCAGAAAGGAAAATCTGTCTTGCATCACAGACTAAGCCCAACCTGCCAAAGCCAGGACAAAAAGAAGCCCTAATGCTTTTCCTTTTTTTCCTTTTTGGTTTGGGTTTGGTTTTGTTGTTGCTTCAGGGTTTGTTGTTGTTTGCTTGTTAGTTTTGTTGATGGTTTTGGTTGGGTGGGTTTTCTTTTTTCCCCTTCCTTTCATTATCTCACATTATGAATTCTGCTTGCTATCTTCTCCTGGCATTCTCAAGCCATAGAAGCTTCAATTGTATATGACAGTTATTATCTTCAGTTCAGCTTTATGTTAATGGGAGCTGAAAGATCCAATTGAGCAGGACCAAAAGACAAGTAGCTAAGGATGCTGTTAGGTAACAATCCAAAACTCTGATCCTAAAAGCCCCTGCTTTGTTGCCACTTTTCTGTAAAGGTACTTAAGCTTCATTAACACATTAGTAATTATTTTTAATTCCTCAGACATCAGTCCAAAGGGGCAAATATGAAGCTACTTGTAATGTCTCTCTACAGTTCCCAAAACTACAGTTCCCAAAAGGGTTTTGTAGATATTTTATGTGTTGGCTACTAGACACAGAACAAGCTACACAGCAGGAATGGACACCTAGGTCTGCGTTACCTGCTGAGTACTGCAGAGAGCAGCTACAGGAGTGGTTTCCCTCTCCAGACTCTAGCAGAGGAGAAGCCCAGTGGCCTCAGGGAGCTGATAGATACCAACTGCAGCAATTTCAGAGAAAAGTGGGAGCTGAGCCCAGGTCTCCTGCTGTTATTTTAAGAGCAAAACATGACTATGCTTTGGCTCAGAAAGGACAGACAATGACGCTCCTTTCAGGCAAGGACAATGATTTCCCCTTTGGCATCAAAGCTTCAGAGAAAAGCTGAGGTACTTACTATCCTCAGAGGTTTGTAGTTGTACAAATAGGCTAGGAAATTCCCTGGACAACGCACAGGTTATTTTGGAGTGCTGCTCTGGGGCAGCATAGAACCACCACGTAAGAGCAAGGCTCAGCCTCCTGGAAGCTACTCACTGATGTGGATTTGAAGCTGATAGTTCCAAGAAAGCTTAGCTTATCTGCTTGGTGAAATCATTTAATGAAACAGGACCATTTTAAAGGGACTTAAATATTTAACCTTACTTAAGATCCAGCTAAGGACTGCTGAATCAAAACCCAAACTCTCTTGTCATCTGAAGTTTATACTTGGTGTGACTGAAACATTAAATCTCCTGACAAATTGCTTTGCAAGTCTCAGGCACCACACAGGCAAAAGCAGTAAAAATCAACAAAATATTTACAAGCCTTTTTGTGAGCTTTGATTTAGGTTTATAAAAGCAGGGTTAATACCTGAAAAACAGAAAGTAAACTCTTATCTTCCATGTCAAGATTTTACAATCAATCCCCTGTTTGTTCTTGCATGGTCTTGAAAACAGAAGAACCATTCAGAAGAGTGAGATACTCGAACAGCTCTTGCCAGGAATAAAGGAATAAAGAATTAACACACAACAAATAGTTTTAGCACTTGCAGCTACCCTCAGTACAGGTTACAATAAAACAGGGGTAGTATATTCACTCCAGTGCTTCTGCTTAGTGTATTTTTCCCTGTTCTATGTTAGTTCCTTTTCTCTGTTGACTGGGGAACAAAAGAGTGTGAAATGGCTGAACACAGTCTTTCATTATTACTGTAATTATGTCATCTATTACCACCATCTTTGCATTCATTTAGGATCGGGACGTGCTTGGCATGGTTTAAACGTAAACTAATCAACAAGTCTCTCGTTTAAACAACATATGCCGTCCACAGAGTGGTAAGATACAAGGGATGGGGCTGGAACTCAGCTGAGATGACAGAGAGGGTAAGAGTGACAGCTGAAGGAATAGCCAACTGTAATAAATACCTATTAAAATCAATAACAGCTTTTCCATCGGCTTAAGTAACCGCTGGACCGACTCCTAAATGTACTATTTGGAAGATTTATGGATTTCTTTTAATAGACATGAACAAAAGCCTTTTTTGTTGAATGATGCCTTTGCTGCTGTGGCTTGTGGAAATGGCATGCATATCTACTACTAGTGTGACGGCCCTCAGCTTTGACAACACTTATGCATTTGTTCAGCTTTACGTGGTGAATAGGCTTAGTGTATAAAATTAAGCATGTGTACAGAGCTGAGGCTTTTCTTAATTGTGTAATAATTTTATCTGGAGTTGTATCCAGACTTACATTTCTCTGCCATTTGGTTTTGGTTTTAATCTTGAGTCTCTGTTTCTGGCTCCTTTGAACCTACATTTCTGTGCAGAGAGCACCATGGAGAGCTGTACCCATGCAGAAAAGCCTGATGGACCCTTGTAGAGAGGCATCACAGAGTGCGGGCCTCTTGCTCTCAGGCACAGGGACTGTAGAGATGATGTGGTATTGCCAAAAAAAAAAAGGAAAGCTGAGCCTTTGTCAAGTGCTTTGGAAGAATGACTCTACTGAGGAGGTAGTTCTCTCAGCCTTGAGTCTTAAGTAAGTGTGGCAGGTTTAGGCTGTGCCTAGGAAAATTTTCCACAGATTGAGTAGGAAAGGGGTGGAATGTAAATAAACTACCACTGGATGCCAAAGGGAAAATAAAGATAGGGTGTAAATCATCCCATTGGTCTGATAACTAACATAAAGTTGTGTAAACTAACTTTTGCTCTTTTTGGCTTCTCTGCTCTAGCAGATACTAGCTGGTTCTTTTGCTTGGCTGTTGCTGACCTTGGCTGTATTCTTGTCGTAGCTAAGTACTAACAAGTTACTCTCCCTGCTCTTCTCTGTCGCATTTGCCTTGTACAGAGGAGGGAGGAAGGGTGTCAAGAGTGGGGAGCCATTGGTAACCCCCTGGTTTTGTCCAGGGGGCTCTTCTGTTGTTTATAAGCATATGTAAATATGGTGTATTTTGTATATATTCATTGCATTTCATATTTCTAGATTTTATTCTGCTTGTAAATACAGCTTCATTTGTTTTCCACCTGAGCTGGTCTGGCAAATTTTGTTTTGGGGGTGTTTTCTCCAAATTAGTGTGTGGGGGTAGTTTTCAACTCACCACAGTAAGCAAAGACACATCCCTTGGGAGGCTTAACTTTGGCAGAAAAGCTGTATTTCAAAACCAGTGTGCTTAGGTTCTCCTGTTGGACAGGTTTAGGTCACTGTACATTCCTGACATAGGTTTTCCATCTTTTCAAGCATCAAATGTACTCAGCATCGTGCACGTAAAATACAGGAATGAAAGCACTTTAAAGTGCAGTTTCATGATAAATACACTGTGTTTGTTGTCTCAAAAGGACAGTGGTTCCCCAGCACCACCTCCTGCTCCAGCCCAGGTATTCTTTCTGTCTTGTTGGGCCAAATCCTATACTGTCTTAATTCACTAAAACCTGATAAAGCAACTGAAAAAAAGAAAATTCTACTAAGAAAAAAAGAAGCAAAGAAAAAAGTGAAACATGGGCAAACTGATTCAGGGAAGAAGTGAGGCGGCTTTTGAGCCTTGGCACAAGCTGTCAGCATGTCTCTGGACTCATTCCAGCAAGGATGTTGACTTGCTGGAACGAGTCCAGAGAAGAGCAACAAAGTTGGTGAGGGGTTTGGAACACAAGCCCTATGAGGAGAGGCTGAGGGAGCTGGGGCTGCTCAGCCTGGAGAAGAGGAGACTCAGGGGTGACCTTATCACTCTCTACAACTACCTGAAGGGAGGTTGTAGACAGGTGGATGATGGTCTCTTCTCCCAGGCACCCAGAACAAGAGGACACAGTCTCAGGCTGCACCAGGAGAGGTTCAGGTTGGATGTTAGGAAGAAGTTCTATACAGAGAGAGTGATTGTGCTATGGAATGGGCTGCCCGGGGAGGTGGTGGAGTCGCCGTCATTGAAGGTGTTCAGGAGGAGACTTGATGGGGTGCTTGGTGCCATGGGTTAGCTGTTTGGGTGGGTTGGATTGGTTGATGGGTTGGACACGATGATCTTGAAGGTCTCTTCCAACCTGGTTTGGTTTATTCTAATAAAGTTTATTCATGGGCAGAAGGATGAGTGAGACAGAACACTCTCACATCCCAGAGTGTTACCTTAACCTATAGCTGGAGATGCAACAGCAACTAGGAGGGAAAATAAAACCTCTTCCTTTCAAATTGAGCTTCTGACAACAGTAGTTTTAACCATGAAGATGATTGTGAAATGATGCATTCACAGTTCATGAGCCCCTACAGATGGGTGATAACACTACAATAGCATTTTTCTAAGGAAAGAAGGTGGCAGCTATCTAACTTAATTGAAAAGAAAGATATCAGGTATTGCATGGTCTCATTCAGGAATCTCCACAAAGGCCTTAGCCCCGTGCCTAATCACACACTTGTACCATTAGTGATGCTATGAAGGTGCTTACACTGCAGGCACTATAAAGATAGATACATATGTGCTCAAAAATGAATTACAGATTCAATTGCTTGTAAGAATTATGACCTTAAAATGGTGTTGATGATACATCAAGGCCTTTGGAAAATATTATTGGTAGAAACTGACACTTCTATAGACAAAAATTGTTTACTTTGGAGATTCCAACCTAAAAATGAAATCAAAACAAACAAAAACCCCCACAACTTTAGGAGGGAATCTGTTCCATTCCATAAAAGAGTGGTAGGAAAATAATGCTTATATGTCACAATACAAGAATCAAACTCTGAGCACTTTCAAACACTTAAAACAGTGATTTTGTTGAAAACTTTCCTTAAACTTCTGAGGAACAGACCCAGTTCTTCTATCTTGACTACAATGCTTGAACCACAAGATGCTACTTCTGTTTTCTTTTATTTTGCTACTTTAAGTGCCAAGAATTTCTTCAGGCATCATGAAGTAATCCTTCTTCCAGATATCAAAGCTGATGAAGGGTCTAGAGAACAGATCTTATGAGGGATGGCTGAGGGAATTGGGATTGTGTGACAGGTTGGACTTGATGATCTTTGAGGTCTTTTCCAACCTTATTGAGTCTATGATTCCCTGTTAAGCTAAAAGATATAAGATATGGCTAGCAGATACTTCAGACTTAGCAAGGCTCAGAATATTCAGATATTGTAATTCAGCCATACTCTGAAATATTTTGGTTTCACATAGCTTCTTCATTTGAATTATTCACATCTTGAAGTGCAAGGGTTACCTATGAAAAGAGATTGTTTAGATCAATTTAAATGAAGAGGCTGAGGGAGCTGGGATTGTTTATCCTGGAGAAGAGGAGGCTCAGGGGAGACCTCATTGCTGTCTACAACTACCTGAAGGGAGATTGTAGCCAGGAGGATGTTGGTCTCCTCTCTCAGGCAACCAACACCAGAACAAGAGGACAAAGCCTCAAGCTGTGCCAGGGGAAGTTTAGGCTTGAGGTGAGGAGAAAGTTCTTCACTGAGAGAGTCGTTCACCATTGGAATGTGCTGCCCAGGGAGGTGGTGGAGTCCCCATCCCTGGAGGTGTTCAAGAGGGGATTGGACGTGGCTCTTGGAGCCATAGTCTAGTCATGAGGTCTGTGGTGGCAGGTTGGACCTGATGATCTTTGAGGTCTCTTCCAACCTTGGTGATACTGTGATACTGTGACTGAAGCAGGATAACAGAATAGAGAAGGACAATGTGCATTGTGGGAGAAATATGCAAACAAAAGAAACAAACCAAACCAAACCAAAACAGAGAGAGGGAGAGAAAAGAAAAACAAGAGAATCTATATGGAGTGTCCCTGTTAACCTCTCCCAGAAAACTGGAGACACTACCATTTAGAGGAAGAATGGAAATCACTAGTGAAAGTCTTTCAAGGTTCAGCAGCATGTCGTTATGTCCTTTTTCTTTGCTTTTTTTCCCCCTTTCCCCCTCCCCCCCTTTTTTTTTTTCTTTTTATAATTCCAGTATTGTACATTTCTAAAGTCCAGCCAGGGATAAAAGCAGATGTGCCAAAATACTGTGAGAAAGATTAATCTCAAATGTTGCTGGACCCAACAGAAGCTGGACATGGAAAAAAAAATCATGAGAAATCCATACTGCTTGAAATTTATTGATGATTTTGTAGATCCCAGATGTTTTCGTGATTTATGAAAGCTACAAAAATCTGAGGGCTTATCCAGAATCAGTTCCAAGGTTTTCAACATTTTCTATCACTTGTCTTAATGGCCCACTGAACCTGAAATGATGAAGTAAGTCTGTTTTCCCTTAAAATGTACAACAGCTGATGAGACCAATGGGAGAGCCAAGAGAGGATTCTTGCTTGGACCTGCTTTTCAACCAGAGACCCAGGCAAACCATTGCTTGTCTGTAGGGACAACCCCCACACAACAGAATCTGGGCATGAGGAGGATACCTATGTCCCCAGCTTCCACTGATTTTATTCTCAAGGTGGGAACCTGCTGTGAAGCTGAGATCCAAAGCAGCAGTTGGATCTGTAACCAGAGGAGGGCAACAAAGTTGGTGAGGGGCTTGGAACACAAGCCCTATGAGGACAGGCTGAGGGAGCTGGGGTTGCTTAGCCTGGAGAAGAGGAGACTCAGGGGTGACCTTATTGCTGTCTACAACTGCCTGAAGGGGGGTTGTAAACAAGCAGAGGTTGGTCTCTTCTCCCAGGCAGCCAGCACCAGAACAAGAGGACACAGTCTTAGGCTGCGCCAGGGGAGGTTCAGGCTGGAGGTCAGGAAGAAATTTTACACAGAGAGAGTGATTGCCCATTGGAATGGGCTGCTCAGGGAGGTTTTGGAGTCACCATCGCTGGAGGTGTTCAGGAGGAGACTTGACAGGGTGCTTGGCTGCATGGTTTAGTTGGTTGGGTGGTGTTGGATGATAGGTTGGATGCAATGATCTTGAAGGTCTCTTCCAACCTGGTCTATTCTATTCTATTCTATTCTATTCTATTCTATTCTATTCTATTCTATTCTATTCTATTCTATTCTAAATCTTTTCTACTTTCAAATTCCTCCTCTCTTATTTTTTTGATACAATCAGCAGTCACAGGATCGATTCTGCAAATACAATAGCTGCTCTCTCTGGGTAATTTTCTCCTGCTGGTAGCACAGAAGGTGGGGGGGGGGATATCAAATATACTGTAAAAGTGACTATCAAAGTTCCTTTACCTCTTTTAAAATGGGGAAATCCTTATTCTTCTGGCTTTTTTTGTGCAACAAAGTGTCTTCAATGTTTTGCGTGGAGTGACTTCCCTCAGACTTTGAGGGAAGTTAATAAATCAACAGAAACTGCTTAACTGCAGCATTTTCATGGGTCCAGTGGAATTCTAAGCAAATAACAGGTTTGTAAGAATGAAAAGGCATTTATATTATGCACACAATCTAATGTTCAAAGCAGTGTAAAAGATGCTTAAGCGTTAATGTTTTATGTAGCCTTCGCTCTCAGTAGTAATTGCAAGCCATTAAAAAGAATGTTAAACCATAGCTGTTAGCACTGGCACAGCCCCAAGTAAACACTGAACACTCACAGAAGGGGGTTAATTGGTACAAGGAAAGGTAATTTATTAAGGAACACTGAATCTCTGTATACACCCATAGATCAGACTGAATTCTAAAACCCTCTGTGAATATTACATTCAATAATCAGATATTCCCCACCCCACCCCCCACCCCCTTCTTTAGAGTCTCAACCTATTTGGAAACCTGCAAAAAAACCAACAAGCTTTTTCTATGTGGCTCCTATACACAAGCCCTATGAGGAGAGGCTGAGGGAGCTGGGGTTGCTCAGCCTGGAGAAGAGGAGACTCAGGGGTGACCTTATCACTCTCTACAACTACCTGAAGGGAGGTTGTAGACAGGCGGATGATGGTCTCTTCTCCCAGGCACCCAGTACCAGAACAAGAGGACACAGTCTCAGGCTGCACCAGGGGAGGTTCAGGTTGGATGTTAGGAAGAAGTTCTATACAGAAAGAGTGATTGCCCATTGGAATGGGCTGCCTGGGGAGGTGGTGGAGTCGCCGTCATTGAAGGTGTTCAGAAGGAGACTTGATGGGGTGCTTGGTGCCATGGGTTAGCTGTTTGGGTGGGTTGGATTGGTTGATGGGTTGGACACGATGATCTTGAAGGTCTCTTCCAACCTGGTTTGGTTTATTCTATTCTAATTATTCTAACCTTTACCTGGTGCCCTTCAGTCTGCTATCTCTCCAGTCTCTCCTCCCTGGAAAGTCTGCAGCTTACTAAAACACAAGCTTACTGGCAAGAAAATCCATGTGACAATGAGACCAGGCATGTGGAACCCTCATTGCTCTCTTTCACTGTTTTGCACACTCTGCTCAATGCTTAGTAGTTTTGCATAGGTCTAATTATCTTTTCTGGGCTGATAAGCTTGCATTTTTATGAATCATCTTAAAAGGTCATCACCTACGAGGTTTCTAATCCCTTAAGTTATAACAAGGCAAATGGAAGTGGGTAGCAGCCATTTCTTCTCACCTTCATGACCAACTTTTTTTTCAATGATTGCTGAGAATACACAGTTTAGTTGTTTAGACATGAGGAGTGGAGCTCTGCCTTCAATTCTCCACTGTATGTCTGGGATTCATTCTCCTTGCAACAAGTATTGGAGCTTTATGCACATTAGCAGTGCTCCCTTAAGGAAAATTGCTCAGGAAATCATCAGGTCTAAGAGCCAGATCTAGTCTCCAATCTCAAAGAAAGGGTATCATTTTTTTTTATGTTGTTTTTCTCCCTGGTACAATCTTTTTCTTGGTCTAGCATAAAAGTATAAAATCATAGAATTGTTTCAGTTGGAAAAAAACAATAAGATCATTCAGTCCAACCATCAATCTAAGACCACCATGTCCTGAAGTTTCATGTCCACACGGTTCTTGACCACCTCCAGGGATGGGGACTCCACCACCTCTCTGGGTAACCTATTCCAGTGCCTGACCACTCTTCCAGCAAAGAAATTTTTCCTAATATTCAATCTAAACCTCCCCTGGCACAATTTCAGGCCATTTTCTCTAGCTCTATCACCTGATAGAAGGGAGAAAAGACCATCCCCTACCTCACTACAACCTCCTTTCAGGTAAATGTAGAGAGCAATGAGGTCTCCCCTCAGCCTCCTTTGCTCCAGACTGACCAACCCAAGTTCCCTTAGCCACTCCTCACCAGACCTGTTCTGCAGACCCTTCACCAGCTTTGGTGCCCTTCTCTGGACACACTCCAGCAACTCAAAGTCCTTGTAGTGTTGGGCCCAAAACTCAATGTCTCCCACATACCTGGTGTTTGTGTGCTCTTAGAAACGTGCACAGGGCATATAGCAGACCTGCAGTCTTTGAGGTCTTTTCCAACCTTATTGATGCTATGATTTTATTCTATGATTCTACTATGAACTTGAACTCGAAGGAGTTGTTTAGAGCTGCTTGTTTGCTTTGTGTCTATCTCTAACATGTTTGTAAATGTGATGATTCTCTCACAACAGCCTTGTACACTTGTTGGTAATAAACATAGGGTCACATATGTGTAAGGAAGTACCATCCTTATGACTAGAGACTGAACCCTATGTGAACCATCAGCACGCAATAAGATAGGTTTTATTAAGACAAATCTTTTGAGGATAAAAGGTATTCAGTGTGTAACTGCAGAAATTTTCCTAATTAGATTATCACTTTAACAACCCACAAAAATATGTTTTCATCAGAACTATTCTTCACTGCATTCCTTAGTTTTGTATATATTTCAGCTCTTTTGGAGGCTGAAGTGAAGCAATATTTTTAGATAAGAGCATTATCTCATGATGTACAGCGTTATCAAGAGCAGCAGATACCTCTCAAAGCAGATATAATGCTCCATTTGCATTCACCATATGAGTTCACTGTTGGAAATAAATCTTCAGATAACCCACAAAACAGGGAGGCAAAACCAGGGAGAAAGCAGAGGCACTGGAGTTAGTGAATGAAGAGGGGCCTCTAGGGAAACTACTTCTAACGTTACTTACACGTGCATATATCATGCACTTCTGCTGAAACATGAGGATTTATCTTTTTTATATGTGCATGTGCCATAAACCATATGAATGAAAGTGTGGCATCATTTTGTATAGAAGAAAGGGAGGAAGGGAGGGAGAGGAGGGAGAGGAGGGAGGGAAAGAAGGAGGAAGGAAGAGAGGAAGGAAGAGAGGAAGGAAGGAAGGGAGGAAGGAAGGAAGAGAGGAAGGAAGGAAGGGAGGAAGGAAGGAAGAGAGGAAGGAAGAAAGGAAGGAAGGGAGGGAGGGAGGAAGGAAGAAAGGAAGGAAGGGAGGGAGGGAGGAAGGGAGGGAGGGAGGGAGGGAGGGAGGGAGGGAGGGAGGGAGGGAGGGAGGAAGGAAGGAAGGAAGGAAGGAAGGAAGGAAGGAAGGAAGGAAGGAAGGAAGGAAGGAAGGAAGGGAGGGAGGGAGGGAGGGAGGGAGGGAGGGAGGGAGGGAGGGAGGGAGGGAGGGAGGGAGGGAGGGAGGGAGGAAGGAAGGAAGGAAGGAAGGAAGGAAGGAAGGAAGGAAGGAAGGAAGGAAGGGAGGGAGGGAGGGAGGGAGGGAGGGAGGGAGGGAGGGAGGGAGGGAGGGAGGGAGGGAGGGAGGGAGGGAGGGAGGAAGGAAGGAAGGAAGGAAGGAAGGAAGGAAGGAAGGAAGGAAGGAAGGAAGGAAGGAAGGAAGGAAGGAAGGAAGGAAGGAAGGAAGGAAGGAAGGAAGGAAGGAAGGAAGGAAGGAAGGAAGGAAGGAAGGAAGGAAGGAAGGAAGGAAGGAAGGAAGGAAGGAAGGAAGGAAGGAAGGAAGGAAGGAAGGAAGGAAGGAAGGAAGGAAGGAAGGAAGGAAGGAAGGAAGGAAGGAAGGAAGGAAGGAAGGAAGGAAGGAAGGAAGGAAGGAAGGAAGGAAGGGAGGAAGGGAGGGAGGGAGGGAGGGAGGGAGGGAGGGAGGGAGGGAGGGGAGGGAGGGAGGGAGGGAGGGAGGGAGGAAGGGAGGAAGGGAGGAAGGGAGGAAGGGAGGAAGGGAGGAAGGGAGGAAGGGAGGAAGGGAGGAAGGGAGGAAGGGAGGAAGGGAGGAAGGGAGGAAGGGAGGAAGGGAGGAAGGGAGGAAGGGAGGAAGGGAGGAAGGGAGGAAGGAAGGAAGGAAGGAAGGAAGGAAGGAAGGAAGGAAGGAAGGAAGGAAGGAAGGAAGGAAGGAAGGAAGGAAGGAAGGAAGGAAGGAAGGAAGGAAGGAAGGAAGGAAGGAAGGAAGGAAGGAAGGAAGGAAGGAAGGAAGGAAGGAAGGAAGGAAGGAAGGAAGGAGATTCCTAAATTTCCAAGTCAGATGTTAGACAGGTAAAAGATGCTCCTAACAATTTACCTTGCTCTCCTTTTGTTCTATTCTCCTCTCCCTCCTGGAACTCCTTAAAGATCTGGGTATTTAATTACATGACAGAATGCTATCCTACACAAGATCTTTGTACCAGTCCATGTACATTCAAGGGAGCACTGATGGTAAAATGCTAGGGAACAACTCTTCGGGACATTTATTTTAGATAAATGTAGACTTTTCAAACAAAAGTAATCAAAATCAAATTCTGCTCAGAACTGATCCAAAACCAAGGTCTGCATTGACTTAATAAATAAATAAATAAAATTTACTTCCATATGTTCATCCAGCTACCCAACATGAATGCTTGATGAGAGGCAGAAAAGATTTATTGGCACTCATTTGGGATGATGTATGTAATTCTCTCATGTCTTCACCACGTATAGTGCACCCATCCCAGGATGATGCCTCTAAACCCTGCATTTCAGATCATATAATCCTGTTCTTAGACTGGATGTCATACATGCAGTAATTCAATGAAAATGCAACTTCAGAAGGCCATTATATAAAATATTTAGATTTTACACATTTCAGACCTTTTTCTTCTACATGCTTTATGCTTCAGAGACCAGGTGCTTCAGCTACTGGCTCCAGCTGACTTGGAATCAGTAAAAGCCATTAAGACTTCGTATAGTGATCTCAAATCACTTTCTTATACATAAAAATGCCATGATTTTAAGGCTTTCTCTCCCCTGACTCTCCTAAACTAGGAGCAGGTCAGGTGGGAAACCTGGGAAATATTGCTTTCCAAGTCTTCCATTTTGAGTCTGACAAGCAGTGAGATAAGTATCTGAAACACATCGTTTATCTCAAAATGAAATATTGTCCGTGTTGGCTATAACATTGTGATGAGAAATGCCAGATTCGAAGAAGATGGGAAGCAGTGATATATAGGATGCTTCAGATTCCTTAATGACATCTGCTGAAGAAAATAAAAAGGCAGGATATCAAGTAGACTTTCAGTAGATACTAATTAGTATGAATCTTTTAAGGGAGCAAAGTGATGTGATATTACCCCATAAATAATATTATCCCATAAATAGTTCTCATAGGTTACCTGGGAGAAGTTCACTGTTATGGCTCTGGACAGGAATTCAAGATCTGGTTTTGTCCTCATCATCATTTCAAGTATTTTTTCTTGTTACCTTCTCAAGGGAATTGTCTCAGAAGTATATCTTGTTCCTGCTTGGCTCGGTGAGGATTCTTCAGCTGGGACTGAATTTCCACCTTAATCTTTTTATGTTGTCTCTAAAATGAGCACTTAAAGAAAATGTATTCAAAGCACTCCCAATGTCTTTTGTTGAAGTAACAAAGGTTCTGCTGGGATCATCCTTGCAGTTTGGGGTGAAAAAAAAACCAAGCAAAAGAGAGAAGAATTTTCAGCCACTCAGCAAACCTCCCTACGATCCCACTTGTTGAGCTACTTTGCATGGCCAGAATGCCTCAACATTGTTGTCTAAAACTACTGATATTCAAATATATAATTCAAATAGTAAGTATCTGAAGAATAAAAAGTAGAACTTCTGTAAGGCATCATAATTTTCACCCCAGAACAAAAATTTCAATGTCATTCTCAGATTAGCAGAAGTATGCTGTGCTTCAATTCTATGTCTGTATCTGCCTGAATCTAGATATACATCTCTACCTCCTGAGCTTTATATCATTATACTCCTTGATAGTCTTAGCAAGGGTAAGGAATCATGGAATCATAGAATCAACCAGGTTGGAAAAGACCTCAGAGATCATCGAGTCCAACCTATTACCTGATACCTAACACCTCATGACAGCTAAACCATGACTTCAAGTGCCACATCCAATTCTTTTGTGAACACCTCCGTGGATGGTGACTCCACCACCTCTCTGGGCAGCACATTCCAATGGCAAATATCTCTTTCTGGGAAGAATTTCTTCCTAACATCCAGCCTAAACCTCCTCTGGTGCAGCTTGAGACTGTGTCCTCTTGTTCTGGTGCTGGTTGCCTGGGAGAAGAGACCAACCCCCTCCTGGCTACAACCTCCCTTCAGGTAGTTGTAGAGAGCAAGAAGGTCTCCCCTGAGCCTCCTCTTCTCCAGGCTGAACAACCCCGGCTCCCTCAGCCTCTCCTCATAGGGCTTGTGCTCAGCACATTGTAATTACAATACTGCTTCCTCAAAAGTTTTAATCTGGCTAATGCTTTAAGGACTGAAAGGCTACACTCTGTGAATACCTGAATTAGAATAACTGACACTCTTAAAAATCAATCAATCAATCAATACATAAATAAATAAATAAAGAGTGTACTGAGTTTGCATAAAACCACTTTTTTCTTTCAACATGCTAAAATCTAACCTTGTAGTTTGGACATTCTTTGATACCCATCATAAAGTCTTCTGGGAAGAGCTCAAGTCTGTTTGGTTTTAAATAGCAGTTAAATTACAGAGTTTGCCCTAGACAGTAAAACCTATTTGCTTGAGTATCTTTAGGGTGTGTTTCAGCCCAGTGGCAAGGTTTGTCTGGAAAGATTTTGCAAGAGCATAGGTCTTGAAGGTGCAGTACTATCTGAGTCATACCTAATCCAGCCTGTTAGCTGAACATGTATGAACATTACTGGGTTCATATACCTTCACTGAGAAGACATATGCCTATCCCTCCCCTGTTGGACACTGAATCTCTAGACAGAAAATACACTGTGCTCATTGCAGAAACATTTTCTTATGCCTATTGTTTTCCAGCTTTTACGAGAAATATTGGACAGTCAGGATCAGAGTGGGATTGATACCATGGAAAAATTCCCATTTCAAGAGCTGAGGTGCTGTGCTCTTTGTTTTGGTGACATTTTCTCAACTGAACCGGGAAAAATAAAATATTTGATTCTTCCTTCTTCACCAGATGTGCAAGACCTAGAATTTCTGGATATAAAGGTATCATATTAACTCTGAATCAGTGAAGCATGCCTGTGTATGAACTCAGAATTCCCAGCAGGCTTTAGCAAGAGTTATTTTTCTTTCAGGGATACCATTTGTTTTCCATTATAGCCACCTTCTGTTAACATTTTTCTGAGATGAGACCTTGTATCTAATTGTATTCATCCACAGCTCAGTCTATGACTGACTTTCCTGGCACTACATGTCTGTGTTTGTCCTGAATCCAAGATACTCCAGGAACTGTGTGACTATCTATGATCATTTCTTCCTCCCTCATCACCCCCCCCCCCCCATCCCCACCCCTCCAAAAAAAAACCCCACCAAAAAACAAAACAGTCTATCTGGGAAGAGATAATTGAAAGCCAGTAATGAGGTTGCTATGATCCCACAGAGAGATCATGGGCACTTGTAGAGCGAAATGTCTTCAAAATGAAGTGGGGCATCTCTCAGTTTCCTGTGCAACCCTCCTTAAAATAAATTGTTTCTCATGTCTAAATTTACCCTTTCTGAGGGAAGATTGTAGACAGCAAAGGATGGTCTAGTTTAGTCCACTCAGCTCTATTCTTCTCCCATTTTGCAATGGAACTGTAGTTCTGGCTTCTGACTGCTCAGATATTTTCTGTTGATTTTGAAATTTCTGCTGAAGATCCTTTTCTATCTCATCTTCCCTGCTTTGCTCCTAGTAGACAGCTCTTTAACGTGTGTGTGAATTAGGCACCTGACTGACTTCTGGTTTAGAGACTTCAGATCATCAAAACCTTTCCCCTAACAGTTTCTTACCAGACTTCCCCCTTCTTCTTTGCACTGATACAGTTTGCAAGTCTCTTTTCAGAACAGCCACTTGAATCATAGAGTGCCAGGTTGGACAGGACCCCAAGGATCATCTGATCCAACCTTTCTAGGTAATAGCATTGTTTAAATGAGATGGCCCAGATACTGTCAACTTGAGCCTTTAATTTCTACCTCTCATGCAACTCTTGTATCCATGTGTTTGTAGCTCTTTTCCTACTTGCTCACCATTCTTAGAACATGAAACTCAAGCATTTAATAATCACTTTAATTCAACTCACATTTCTCTTTTGACACCACTTCACCTAGAAGCTTTCAGCAGGCTTATGATGTTTCTCTTGCTCTTTTTGGAACTGTTTGCACTTCCAGACACAGAGAACATTAATTTCTTACATGTTCCAGTCATCACAGTCACAGACCACCACACAAATCACAATATAACATGGGCAATGTGTGTATGTATATAACACATGCATATGAGGACAAATATCTGTAGCAAAAGGCAGAAAGGTTCAACTGTGTTTTGCAGGAAGTGAGCTGGAGAGTTAAAAGACATCATGAGTTACCTTTGCAATTGCAGCTCCTCAATAGTCATAGCAAACATATACATCCTTGAATTAAAATACAGAAAACTTCTTTTTTCATCCACCCTTCCAAAAGGAAATAATCCCTTCTGTGGATGTGATTTATCTCTGAGCTTTGGCTATGTGATAAGACTCCATCTCCTTTTTGTTTCTCTGCTTTTCTGCATATTTGGTTACATTTTAAGTTGATATCCACATAGATTCTTTCCCTTGTAAGATCACACCACAGTTATCTAATCTGTGTCATTTATGAAATACAGAAAAGGGAATAATTTAAAGGTAAAGATTCACTGGGAAATTACAGGGAGAGTTTGATCAGGAGCAACACTAGTTCCTGACAAACAATTCATCTGGAAATAAAATGAGCTCCTGAGTGGCAGTTTCTTTCTTGTGTTAATCATTCCATATGGGGATTGGATTAAAAAAGTTATATATACTTCAAAACCTTGGAAGTTCCTATTCTGAACAAGATGCCAACACTTCACCTGATCAAAGCAGTCGGCCATTTTCCTGGGAACAAAATATAATGATGCATATTGGATATTCCACTCCAGATAACTTCATCAAGACTTGGAGACAGTGCTGAGCAGATAGAGCCAAGAGTGATGCCAGCCCTGTTCATGTTGAAAGTGATAGTTTTTCTCCTGGTGGACTTCAAAATTGCTCCATTTTACCCTGAAATGTTGCTATCTTTTTTAGCTTTCCATAGAGTTCTCCATTGAGAAAGGCAAATCTGAAGGTTCAGAGACCATACAGCTGCCTGAAGAAGTCAGACTCATTTTCCCTCTCAAGAGGCAGGGCCCTCAAACTCTACTACCTTTGAGCTGAGCAGAAAGATACCTGAGATACTGACCTTTGATATCTGTACATGTGTGCAAGATCACAACTCGATGTGTTTGCCTACTTCTGCAGTGAAATGAGCTCCCAGAAGTTTGGAGTTCCTCTCCTATCTAAGGCCAGAGGATCTTGTGTCCACAAAAAGCAAATAGCCTGACATTTATTTTAACTTATCTGTGCACCTTGATAGCTTAAAAAAGAAATATTTTCCTTCCTGAAGGTTTTCCAGGATAATTCATCAGTGTTTGCTTGGTGTTCAGATTGTGCAGTAATATGCACTACATAAATATGTAGACAGCTTAGCTTCATTACACAGATAGCACTGCTCATGTGTTATTAAAAAATAGATGGAAGGAGGGACCATATTCTTTGAAATACACTGGAGCTTCATCTGTCAGTTCCTGAAGAAAAGTAAATTCACCTTCTATGGATAATTTATCACCAACTTAGTACAAATATTGGGGGGGAAAAAAAAGGGAATGAGGTGTGTTAGAAGCATTTACCAAATTTGAGCCTGGTTTACAAAATCACTGGAAACTTGCTAGGTTTTAAAAGGGAAGGGAAGGGGGGGGGGGGGGGAGAAGAGGGGAAAAAGAAAAGGAAAAAAATAAAGATGCTAAAAATAAACTGGTGAAAGAGAAAAGTTCCTGTAATTTTAGGCTTAAAATATGAGCCTGAGTAATCAAGGAAAGTATTTTTACTGCCCTGTCAATATTTTTCCTGGAAGCTCTGGTAAATAGGCTTTCTTTAGATCTGTAGTGTGCGTGCCTAATGGTCTTAGGTGCCTCTTACCACAGAAAACTTTATCCTTAAGAAATACAGTAAACAGGAACTCTGTGGTTACGTAGTTCCTGAAAGCAAAAAAAAAGAGAGAGAGAGAGAGGAAAAAAAGAAATAGATTCACTGCCATGACACACAATTTATACTGATTTAAGAAGAAGCTGTTCTCTTCTATTTTGAATCTTTCATGTCAGCCTTTGTTTCCATTGCACTTAAAAAAAAACAACCCAACAACCCTGTTTTTAAAACCTGTCAGTGAACTGGATCATGTTTTCTCAGTCATTTGAATTCACATCTCCATAACCCCAGGAGTCCTGCAGAACTGCTGGAGAGCAGAAGGGAGTTGGGGGTTTTATTATTGTTGGTTTTGAAAGCTCTATTTATTTACTTTGTTGGAGAAAAAGATCAGCCATCTTCACTTCTGAATCAGCAACTTGTGGAAGCTGTGATCTATCCAGAGCTGAGCTGACACAGAAAAATTATCCCGAGATCACCTAGAGACATACTTCTCCCAGCTTCATTGTCACCTAAGTAACTTCTTTTTTTACCACACTTTGCTTCAAAAGCTGCCACTCGTACAGGTGAAATAACTCAACATCTTGTTGGCTCTGTGCATCTCCCCAGCGGCTGCAGCTCATCCCCATAACCTGATTCCTTGAGGGAATGGAATGGAATGGAATGGAACAAAACGGAACGGAATGGAACGGAACAGAACAGAACAGAACAGAATAGAATAGAATAGAATAGAATAGAATAGAATAGAATAGACCAGACCAGACCAGACCAGACCAGGATGGGAGAGACCTTTGCAAGAAACAATCTTTCTAGTCTGCATTGTCAGCTGTAAAAAAATACCACAAACACTTGGGGTTGCTGGTGGACAAAAAGCTCAACATGAGCTCTCAGTGTGCACTTGCAGCCCGCAAAGCCAATCAGATCCTGGGCTGCATCAGGAGAAGTGTGGCTAGCAGGTCGAGGGAGGTGATCCTCCCCCTCTACTCAGCCCTGGTGAGACCCCATCTGGAGTACTGTGTCCAGTTCTGGAGCCCCTATTACAAGAGGGATGTGGAGGTGCTGGAACGTGTCCAGAGAATGGCCACAAGGATGATCAGAGGGCTGGAGCACCTCTCCTATGAGGACAGACTGAAGGAGTTGGGGCTGTTCAGTTTGCAGAAGAGAAGTCTCCAAGGTGACCTAACTGTGGCCTTCCAGTATCTGAAGGGGGCCTACAGGAAGGCTGGGGAAGGACTTCTCAGGATCTCAGGTAGTGATAGGACTAGGGGGAATGGAATGAAGCTGGAGGTGGAAAGATTCAGGCTAGATGTGAGAAGGAGGTTCTTCACCACGACAGTGGTGAAACCCTGGAATGGGTTGTCCGGGGAGGTGGTCGAGGCCCCGTCCCTGGAGGTGTTTAAGCCCAGGCTGGATGAGGCTCTGGCCAGGCTGATCTAGTGTGGGGTGTCCCTGCCCATGTCAGGGGGGTTGGAACTAGATGATCCTTGTGGTCCCTTCCAACTCTGAATGAAACTATGAAACTATGCTTTTTTGAACCAGATATAATGTTTAAGGATTTTTTTTCACTAAAAAAAAATAAAGATCAAGCTGCCAAAACTGGTGTTGAAAAAGGGGGGAAAGTTTCTGATATGGAAAAAGCTGAGGTGAAAAAAAAACTACTCAAGAACTTTTCCAAGTGCCCTATCACTTTCAAAACACAAATTTTTTACTGTGCTTTGAAATAATCTAATTCAAACACCAAGATTAAACACTGGGAAAATGGAGAGGAAAAAACAGAGGGGAAATAAAGCAAAATGAAACAAAACACACAAAAAAAGACATGCATGTTTCAGAAGAATTTTCAATTTTTTCAATATTCAGACAGATTTTCTTATAACTGGAAGATATGCAATCTCAAAACTCTCCTGCCACCAGAAGAAAAGCATCTTCTAAATCATCATCATAGATTACATGGTCTAGTCATGAGGTCTGTGGTGACAGGTTGGACTCGATGATCTTTGAGGTCTCTTCCAACCTTTGTGATACTGTGATTCCTGGAGTAAACCCCAAGACTGCTTCCAGTGACCTAAAATTAATATCATTAGGCTTTACAAACTTTTCTTTCTAGAAGAATTCTTGCCTCATTCATTAGCCAATCCAATGAAAGCAGTGCAGAAACTCTGTGGGATTTGTTCCTCAGAGGATACCTTGCAAAATGCATTGTGGGTTTTTTCTCCTGAAATTCCAGGAGGTCCTGTAGACAAGGAGCTCAGATCCCTTCAGACAGATGAAAAAAATAATCCACAACTCCAGCATCTTCAAGGGATAGTGTACTAGTAATTAATGGACCTCCTAGTTTCACTGCAATTATAGAATCATAGAATCAATAAGGTTGGAAAAGACCTCGAAGATCATCAAGTCCAACCTGCTACCCAACACCTCATGACTACTAAACCATGGCACCAAGTGCCACATCCAATCCCCTCTTGAACACCTCCAAGGACAGTGACTCCACCACCTCCACGGGCAGCCCATTCCAATGGCTAACAACTCTTTCTGCAAAGGAAGTCTTTACAACTACAAAGTCTCTGGTCCATGAGGAGTAGTTTGATATATGGAGCCTGAACCATTTGCCCAAGAAGAAAATGCTCTGGTCATTTAAAACTGACAATGTATATAAAAGAAGGTGGTGGCAACAATATTGATTTTTCCTAGTAATAAGTAAATATGATATGTGGGGGATAAATATACTTGAAATGCCTATCTCTGACTCTTGTTTCACCTTTTGAATATATTGTGGTAAAAGCATTGCAATAAGCAGTTTCCAAAGATGGAGAAGCTGTAGTTGAAACCCTGGAGGAAAGTAATTAATATCTCCCTTTCTTTTGAAGTTTAATTAATTTTCTTCCTGGACTGACAAGAACCCTGGGTCAGTGAATACAGTTTGTTCTGTTAGAAATAAAGATATTTTAGAGTGATTATGAATGTACAGTAAAATTGATTTCTCATAAATAATTTCTGGCACAATTAATGTTATTTATTGTACCACCACAGCGGTTTAGGAAAGATGTTGAGTTGCTGGAATGTGTCCAGAGAAGGGCAACAAAGCTGGGGAGGGTTTTGGAGCATAAGCCCTATGAGGAGAGGCTGAGGGAGCTGGGGTTGTTTAGCCTGGAGAGGAGGCTCAGAGGAGACCTTATTGCTCTCTATAACTACGTGAAGGGAGGTTGTAGCCAGGTGGGGGCTGATCTCTTCTCCCAGGCAACCAGCACCAGAACAAGAGGACACAGTCCCAAGCTGCACCAGGGGAGGTTTAGGCTGGATGTTAGGAAGAAGTTCTTCACAGAAAGAGTGATCTGCCATTGGAATGTGCTGCCCAGGGTGGTGATGGAGTCACCATCACTGGAGGTGTTTAGGAAGACACTGGATGGGGTGCTTGGTACTAAGGTTTAGTTGATTAGATAGCGTTGGATGATAGGTTGGACTCGATGATCTCAAAGGTCTTTTCCAACCTATTCTATTCTATTCTATTCTATTCTATTCTATTCTATTCTATTCTATTCTATTCTATTCTATTCTATTCTATTCTATTCTATTCTATTCTCTCCATACTGAGCTTCACAGAGAACTGAAGCACAGTGCTTTAGGACTTCTGAGTTCAGCAACAGCTCTTATTTAATGGGGTTGGAAAGATCAGCATCAGCACCTCAAGAACACAGTTTTGGAGACATTTTGGGAAAGGTAGGAGATCAGGTAAGATCACTCCAGATTTGTCCTGAAAAAAAATCAGGAAATCTTTTAAATTCCCAGTTCAGATGCTGGGATGGATTTCACAGTATCTCTTTCCAACTTTCTTTTAAAATCTTCACAGGTTTGATGAAGAGGGGATGCTATGGAAGTGAAACTGAAGTGGAGGGGTGAGTAGGTGAATATGTTCTGATTTCAAGGTATGACCTGAACACCCACATGCTGAGGCCATTCTGGTCTTCATTGTTCCTCATAAGCCAGCCAGAATAGGAGCCCTCCAGTCAACGTGCAGCCTCTGTTGACCCTGCTCTACCTTTCTGAGGGATCTCATTCACAGTACAAATGGGTCCAGACATCCCTTTCCTGAATATGATGATCGCACACAGCAATCACACCTGTGCCAAAAGGCTCATTTTGCTTGCTGGGCTGCCACCAGTCTTGCTCCTAAGGCTTCACAACTGTAGCCATGAGAACTGGTACATCCCCCTCAGCAAGAGCCATGCATTTACAGCACATAGCAGCAATGCTCAGATCCACCCATCAGCACGAGATCAGCTCATATGAACAGAGTTGTGCAACAACCAAAATGTCAGCTGTATCTGAAAAGCTTTTCTCTGCTCAGCTTACAGCTTTGCATTGTTTATTTTTATTCAACAACAAAAACAGATGTTTTCTGGTGGTTTTGCTTCTCCAGATGTACCATTTCAAATGTTGTCAGCTGTTCAAAGACACTGCTGATTTTTGGAGAGCAGAAATAGCTGTGGAAAGTTAGCTATCTGGCACTGGAAATTGACATTTTCTAGGTGCATGGTCTTTTCTCTTTTTTTTTGTCCTAGTGGACACACCATGATTGAGGATTCACTTAGGAATTCTTCGAAGGGTCCCAGCATGGCTTGGGCCCACAGTGCAAATGACATGCATCTCAGCAAATTGGACCTTGGCTTGAGCACAATGTGTATTAATGTACAGATCACAGCTGCCAAGACACACAAATTCTTGGTGTGATCGCTCGGATTTCTGGTCTCTCTTGTGTTGGGGAGGAAATGTCATGATCACTTGGAGATTCAGCAGCAGAGACCACTGTGAAAAACAAATAAAACAGAAACATATTTTCTGACTGGAAACCAAAATGCCATCAAGTTTTTACTACAATAGTGTTATTTCAAAGTATAACTAATGGTAGGCTTTCCATGCAAAGAAATCAGCAAAGGTTTTTCTTTTCTGTGTTGGTTTGTTCAGTAAAAGCAAAGGCCCAAAGGGTCTAACTGAATTCTGCATTTGGATTTGGAGAGCAGTTTCCTGAAGTGTGCAGACTTTGTCATGATTCCATATTTAGCTCAATGCTCCTAGCCTGATAATGTCTTGGACTGCATATTTGCAGCAAGGTGAAGGGTACTTACCAGAATTTGTAGCTGGTGGGAACCCATCACAGCTCAAAAATACATACTTGGCTTTTAGACTTGCAACATGGGAGAGACTTTTGTATGCCAGAAGATGATAATCCTGATATCTTGAAAAAACACAGTCCATAATTCTTGCCCAAAGAGCTAAAATCAGTAAGGTAAGGGTCTGGTTTTGTTGTTTGGTTTGGGCTTAATTTGGGCTTTTTTTTGTGTTTCCACTGAAACTTACCAGTTTCATATATGTTGTAAGGCATTGTTCTAGAGAGGAACCTGACGAAAACTTAGTCCTGAAATTTGGACCAATTGTTTAATGCATACCTACACTGACCTGCTGAGGGAACTGGGGTTGTTTAGCCTGGAGAAGAGGAGGCTCAGGGGAGACTTTCTTGCTGTCTACAGCTACCTGAAGGGTGGTTGTAGCCAGAATGGGGTTGGTCCCTTCTCCCAGGCAACCAGCACCAGAACAAGAGGACACAGTCTCAGGCTGTGCCAGGGGAGGTTCAGGTTGGATATTAAGAAGAAGTTCTATACAGAGAGAGTGATTGCCCATTGGAATGGGCTGCCCAGGGAGGTGGTGGAGTCACCATCACTGGAGGTGTTCAGGAGGAGACTTGACAGGGTGCTTGGTTGCATGGTTTACTTGGTTGGGTGGTGTTGGATTGGTTGATGGGTTGGACACGATGATCTTGAAGGTCTCTTCCAACCTGGTTTGGTTTATTCTAAATAAAGGTTTATTCTAAAGGTTTACTTAAAGGAAAGACAGCTACAGCTTGCAGGCTTGATCCCCTGAGAAACAAGCTTCCTAGTTCAGGAATTAGTAGCACACAGCAGTTATAACCTCAAATACTCCAAAATCACCTGTCTTCTACCTGGGTAGATCAGCCTAAACCCTAGACCCCTATTCATTCTACAGAAACGTGCAAATGTTTGAGTCTTCTGAATAGGAGCAAAACAATCTAACTGAAATGTCAAAGAAATATAAAAAGGAAAAGATAGAATCATCAATTTAGAGACTGATCTAGGACTTCTTTTTCATTCTTGCTCTTTTCACAGTAAAAGGGAGCCACTGATGAATTGATCCATCAGTAAACTTGATTGAAAAACAGCAAACAAAAAGCTAAATAGGGAAATATTTCCTTTATATTGTGAGTGTTTCCTCCTAGAAAACTCAACACCACAAATGATAATGGAGGTCAGAAATTCATAGGATGATGCAAGGCAATTTGCTTGTGTAATGCCATCATTTAGAGTTACAAGTAGGGAAAGAAAAATCACTTAAAGAAAACTTTTTTTCCCAGAAATAAGACCCTGTCAGAGTGATGAAAGAGAAATTCCTCCTGAGTAGGTAAACCTAGATCTGCCTTGTATGCTTTGCTGCATACTCCTGTGGCATTGGCCACTATCAAACAGTCTTATCAAATGGTAAGCTGTTGGTTTGATTCAAGCTCTATAATTGTATTCTGAGAATTAAGTGCTTATAAAGAAATGTCTAGGACACAGTTACACTGTTCCTGATCTGTATCTCATTAGAGTGAACAGAGGATCCTTATATAAAAATGTGTGTGCCCTCTGAAAAGACAGCCTGCTATCTTTACAACTCTTCAGCACATGTCAGTGTTGATACCACATATTTGCTGTGTCCTCATAATGATAAGCTTTTTATGACACTGAAGCATACATCCCCCCTGTCACCCTATAAGTGACATTATTTCCCACTTTCAACATGGAAAACTTTCAATTCCCTTCCTTTCTGAATTTGAATATTGCTGTTGTGCTGTTCCTGCCTTCAACATACCCTTACAAAACCAGTCTTCTGTTTGATCTCTTCTCCTAGGCTACGCAAGGCAGAGTACTACAACTGCTCCTCCTCAGTAATATGTTTGTGTGGTTTATTTGTATAACATTTGACTATGAGGAAGAACTATTCTGAGATCTTTTTGTGTTCATAACCATAATCTGCTCATTTCATCTCACAAAACATTAGCATGACAAGTGACTAACCTGTAAATAAGGTTTGGTCCCAAACCTGAGCAAAATCAAATTCCTTTACCATCTCTGGCTGGTAAATTTGAGACACACCAAGGAAATTTATTTTCTGGTAGTAACAGCATAAATGTTTTTAAGGAAAACCACTCCACCAGCTGTTTCCTTTGCCCTCTTACCCCTCAACTCACTTCCAAGTGTGTTCTCCAGCTGATCATTTCGTTACTACAGTGATTGTGGTATGTTTATTTTTGCCATTTTAAGTGGTATGTTATCTAAAGATTTTCATTTACTGGAGAAGCTGAGTTCTTTCTAAACCCTTTTTTCAATAAATGATCATCTTCTCAACATTGGCCCAATATAGTGACATTTACTACATTTCATTGCAATAAAACTGTCAAAGAGTGAAAAAAAGAAAGGACTGATGGATGCTAAGCTAAGTGAACATTGTAACTTTCCTGTGTTTTGTCAGAGTACAGCAAGCACAAAGCAATATTTTCTGCTGCTCCTTTTCTGGTGAAAGAGCTATTAGAAAAGTGAATTTCCAAATGTGGCTCTTTCCATAAGCACTGAAAATATTTCAGTCAGCAGGAACTCAGCATAATCAAAGCTTACTTTTGCCCATGTTGTTTCTCCTCTTAAGATCCTTTTCAAAGCAGTAGTAGAATTTACATCATCACAGAATCACAGAACATTAGGGGCTGGAAAGGACCTCAAAAGATCTTCTAGCCTAACCCCACTGCCAGAGCAGGATCACCTAGACCAGATGACAGTGGAATACATCCAGGTGGGTTTTGAATATCTCTAGAGAAGGAAACTCCACAACCCCACTGGGCAGCCTATTCCAGGGTTCCATCAACCTCACAGTGAAAAAATGTTTCCTCATGCTCACATGGAACTTCCTATGCCTCAGCTTCCACCCATTGCCCCTTGTCCTGTCACAGGACATCACTGAGAAGAGCATGACTCCATCCTCTTGGCACTCACTCTTTACATATTTATAAATATTAATGAGGTCACCTCTTAGCCTTCTCTCCAAATTAGAGAGCCTCAGCTCCCTCAGTCTCTCCTCATAAGGAAGATGTTCCACTCCCTTGAGCATGTTTGTAGCTCCGCGCTGGGCTCTTTCAAGCAGTTCCCTGAGGTTCTTCTTGAACAGTGGGCTCCAGAACTGGACTCAATATTTCAGATGTGCTCTCACCAGGGCAGAGTAGATGAGGAGGAAAACCCATTTCCTATTTCATTTGGAACACATATAAGTTTAGGAATGTAGTGAGGCTTCTCTTTTCAAGACAAATGTAACATCAATAGTAGTAATAATAGCCATGCAAATAGTCAGACAGCAGACAGGGTTCTAATTCGTTGATCCTAAACATTACTAGATTCTGTGCAGGCAGCAAATAGCAAGTGAGCAGACATTACACTGTGGTGAATTGTGCTGACCTATCCAGTAGACAAGTATATGGAAGTAGGTGACAGTGAGAGCAGGAGGAAGCCTATCAGCCCATTAGCCAATCTCATCTAGTTCTCTTTGAACTCTCTCTCTCTCTCTCTCTCTCTGCTTCTGCTTCCTTGTTAAAAATGAGCTTCAAACCAAAGAAACCACCAAAATATCCAAACAATACATGTACAACAAACTACAATTACTGAATTAATTGCTCTTTGGGCAAATCAGCTTCCTCCATGCAAGAGACTAATCTTGTCTCTCTTGATGTGAATCAACAAAGATAAAATCACCTTTGCTCCTCTCCCAGACAATAGCTGCCAAGGGAGGGGATGGTGAGCAGAGCCACTGGATAAGGACTCTCTGGAATGTGCATAGACAAGATCATCTCTACCCATCAGCTACCTGAGAAAGGGAGGGTGGTGAAAAGGACAATGGATTCACCACCTGGACACATACCTAAAAATAATGTGACTAAAAACTGTATAAAAGACCTGAGCAATGCCTGCTCAAGAGAAGAAAAACATAGAAGAAAATACAAGGACAGAGACAGGAGAAAAAGACATCACCATGTAGCCTGCAAGCAGAAGACATTGAAACACTTGAATGTGTCCAGAGAAGGGCAACAAGGCTGGGGAGAGGCCTTGAACACAAGCCCTATGAGGAGAGGCTGAGGGAGCTGGGATTGTTTAGCCTGGAGAAGAGGAGGGTCAGGGGTGACCTCATTGCCCTCTACAACTACCTGAAAGGTGGTTGTAGCCAGGAAGGGGTTGGCCTCTTCTCCCAGGCAACCAGCACCAGAACAAGGGGACACAGTCTCAAGCTGCGCCAGGGGAGGTTTAGACTCGAGGTGAGGAGGAAGTTCTTCACCGAGCGAGTCATTCATCATTGGAACGGGTTGCCCAGGGAGGTGGTTGAGTCATCGACCCTGGAGGCGTTCAAGAGGAGATTGGACGTGGCACTTGGTGCCATGGTCTAGTCGTGGGGTCTGTGTTGATAGGTTGGACTCGATGATCCTCGTGGTCCTTTCCAACCTAAGTGATACTGTGATACTGTGATACAGCAGACCACAAGGAACTGTCTCTCTGTGTCCTAAGTTCCGGCTGCAGCAACTCATGGAGCTGAAGAGGCTGCTCATAGAAAGGACTTGGATTTGGACTTTGGAATCTCTCCCTCTCCTCCTCCAGTGGAGGACAGCACAACCAACAAGGATGACATCTCCTCCGAGCCAAAGCGGCAGCAGCCTTCCTCCACAGACCCAAACTGTCTTGGGGGGTTGGTGTGGGAATATAATTCCTTTGCTCTTCTCTCACCCTGTTCTCCCTCTCTCTACTTTCTCCCTCTCTCTCTCCCTTCTTCTGTTCCATCCACTTTATTCTGTTAATAAATATCCTTACTGTTGATATTTTGGCCTCATTTGTACCCCTAATTTCATAACACGGCAAGAACTGAGTCTGTTTCCCTCTCTGAACTGAGCCACTCCAATATCCTAGAAGGAAGCTAAAGAGAATGCAGTATTAAGCTATTCTTTAATATTTGAACTGCATATTTTCCCCCATTCAAATTTGCTGTAATATCTGAGAAATGGCCATTTATTCAAGTGACAGGCAGATTGTGAGAGACTCAGACATTAAGTTTGCTTCAACTAAATACCTAAAGATTTAGATAATTACTCAAAGCTGACCCAAACAGTTTGAACCTCTTCAGTCAGCACCCCTGGCTGGACATCTCACAGGAATATGGAGGCTGTCTTGTGACATGTCCAGCACTTCCTGTTTCTGGTTAACATTTTGGCATTTCTCTGCTCCCGTCTCAGTATTTTGGCTTTTATCTGTTCCTGTCTAGGTATTTTGGCTTCCCTTGGTTTCTGCCCCAGCTGGAAACAGAAAGTGCAGATCTATGTGAGAAGAAGAAATAGTGAATAATGCAGCTAAACCGAGTGCTTCGTATTCTCAAAGTTTTATCCACGTTCAGATTTTGAAATGAAGAAAACAAAACAAAATTGGTTGCCTCTTGGGCTTTTTATCCAAGACCCACATGGTTCTCCTTACTACAAAGACTCTGAGAACAGTATCTTCTTGTTAATTCGTGGTGGCTATGCGACATGACTTAGCACTACGCCTTTTGCCATGGTTGAACCTCCAAACAGATGCCATCAAAATCAACTAAATTTTTTTTCTGAGAAAGGAATTGATCCATGTCTTCAAGCAGAAAGGATCAAAAAAGAAAAGAGGGGGGGGAAAAAGGAACAGGAAAAAAAAACCCAAAATTGGGTCAAGAGAGTTCCTACATGAATTTTTGAGGATAATTAGTGGGTTAGAGTTTCCTTGCAACAAGCGGGTATTTTCCAGCTGGCCAAGGGCAGCAGTGATTTCAGATCCAGCATGTCTGATGAGTTTCTAATGAAATCCAAACAATGTCTGCCCTGGCTCTGTGCAAGTAGAGAAGTCTGTGCTTAAACCCTGGAAGGCTCTTCTGTGTCAGCTTGGAGATTTGCAAAGGCTTGCAAGAAAAGAACTTCCCAGTGGGTCTAACGTAATGGCTGTCGGAACTGCTTGTTCTTCTCACCACACTTGGACACATATTGCCCAAAAACACCCAATCCAGCTCAAAATGAAGTCTGGCTCATAGGCTATGACATGAAGGATCCAAAAGTAGCTGCAGCTGGTGAACCCTAGTGATCCTGGAAGGGTCCTTCAGAGCATCAAAGCACAGGTTAACTCATATCCTGGGAGCTCCCTTCAATGAGGAGTGGTCAAGTAAATAAGCAAGATGATGAGGGGTTTAAAAATAAATTGTATTACAATGAAAATGCTGCAAGAGCCTGTGGACTCAGTTATTTCTAATATTTATAATATCATTTCCAAAAATTTCAAGACCAGCTGCAAAGTTTTAGGAATGGACAAGTAAACCAATAAAATGAGCCTGAGTACTGATGTGAGGCCACCCAGGTTCGTTCTCTCGGTGGTTACCAAAGTAAATGTGGGATGTAGGAGTAGAGGTGTCTTCCCAGAATTGCCTCCTGTCTCAAACAGGAATTTCATACACCCTTCAGTGCTACCTACCATTGTCTCAGCTGTATGACTTGGAAGCTCTGGGCAGAGAACAAAATGAGAGGGAAGGGTCAGCTGCAGAACCTGCTGCCTTGCAGGAAAGGGAGAGCAAGGCAAGATGCCAATAAGCAAGATCAGCTCCTGATGGAATCTTGCTTCCACAATGGCAGCAGATTCCAACTCCATCCAAATCTCCATAAGATGGGGAAGCTCATTCCTTTAGGGATCCACCACCCTGCTGCCCTTGGGCAGCATCTCCCTGCTCCCCAGAGCTCCCCTGTTGCTTCCTGCACACTGCTGTGAGTCAGTCTTTAAGGGCCAACAAATCCAGACCCTCTGGAAATTTGCCAAAATCTGAAGGTAACAGTATCCCAGCCCAAGGCATGGCTGTGTTCCTAGAGGGAAAAAATGGCCAGAAATTCAAAATTTGCAGTTTTCCTAATGATTTTTTTTTGGCAAGGGATGAAAACCAAAGTTACAGTCAACATGTAAAAGCTTTGCTCTGACTACACAATAAGTTACCTACTTACCTGTGAAATGTTTAACATTATAAACAATAATATTGATGTAACGTACTGAAAGGTAGTCAGACACCACAAGCTGAGATTTTGGCCTCCAGTGAACAGCTCCATCCTGGCTGCCAGCAGGCCAGGACACCACTGCAAAGCCTGGTGGTGTAAAACTCGGTGCAGAGGGAGAGCATACCAATATTCAGTTATTATGATCCCAGGATTGGAAGACTGAGGTCTTGGCATTGGAAAAACAGTTTTCTGGGAGGAATGATATCTCTCCTAGGAATTAATCTATACTGTGTAATAATGTGTGCATTCACATGCTACTGATGTCAGTGGAGAAGAGGAATGAACTGTTCAGTGAGACTTGTCTGGATTCTTCATTGTTATGCTGCCTCATCTCCTAAGGAGACAGGTATTTGGTGGGTTCTTTTCCACCCCTCTCCTTTAAAGGTTTTCATGTATATGAAAGAAAAAGAACAAGAAAGAAAAAAGTGGAGGGAAAAAGATTATCATTCAAGTGAAAATCTGAGTAAGCAAATGCATTTGGCTCTCACATCCATGGAAAGTTTATTCTGGAGCCAGAGGTGGTTGCTCTGACCATAATTTTACACAGACAGTTACAAGCAGTCATCTTGGTGGGTTCATACCATTTTAATGTGAAGCACTTTAGTGTTTTACTTTTCGGTATTTTTCAATAAATAAAGCAGAATGAACTCCAGTGGTACACACTGCCAACTACTTTCCCAACCGCTGCTCTTTACAGGGGATGATTTATAATATCAAAGATAAACTAAAGCATTAGGCTTGGAGAAATATGACTTCAGGTTTAAAAGTTCATTTTATGAGGTAGATAATCTTTAATATTCTTTTCAGGCCTCGTAAATTTGATTGCTTTTTCCTTAGTTCTTTAATTGTCTGAAAGGCAAAGAGCTCAGAAATACAGTTTCATTTGTGTGCCCACGAGTTTCTAGTCGCTGCTCTGCCTTGCTGCAAGCACTCAGGCCAGTCCTCATAGGTGCTGAGCATAGGTGTATCACTACTGCTGTTGCAGAAGACCTGTTTTATTTAACACTTCCTTGGCAAAAGAAGACCAGGCTGGATGAGGCTCTGTCCAGCCTGATCTAGTGTGGGGTGTCCCTGCCCATGGCAGGGGGGTTGGAACTAGATGATCCTTGTGGTCCCTTCCAACCCTGAATGAAACTATGAAACTATGAAACTATGAAAAGACAATCTAAGAACCTGATGAATTTTTCATCCATTCTAAGAAGAGCACAGCATCTGATCCAGTTTCAAGCCAGCTGCTAAATAAAGGCACCATTCAAAATAGTCCAATAAAGAGCTATGAGGATGATTAAGGGGCCTGAACATCTTTCCTGTGAAGAAAGACTGAGAACTGGGGCTGTATGGTCCTGAGAAATCTGAGAGGGGATCTTATCAATGGCTATAAATATCTGAGAGGTGGGTATTAAGATGAAAGTGACACTCTTCTTTCTGTGGTGCCCAGTAAGACACCACAAGGACAAGGAACAACAGGTATAAGCTGAAACACAGGAAGCTCCACCTCATCATGAGAAGAAACTTCTGAGTCTCCTTCTCTGGAGACTTTCAAAATCCACCTGAATGCATTCCTGTGTGGCCTGCCCTAGGTGATCCTGCTTTGGCAGGGGAGTTGGACAAGATGTTCTCTAGAGGTCCTTCCAACCTTTAACATTTTGTAAGTACAACCACTTGGGTTTTTTCACAGGCAAGGCACGGATTAAACTTGTGCCAGACTTAAAACATAGGGAACTCTCATATGACAGCAAGCAGGCAAAGGGCAAAAGCTAACAGTCATGTTGTCACTTTCAACTTCCCACAACAGGTATTTGGGGGTGAGGTCCCAGTGTGTTTGGTTCCAGTTCACTATTTCAGAGTTAATCTGTCAGTATATGGAAAGGCAAAATATAATATTCTGCATGTATCACACAGGATCACAGAATCACAGCATGGGAGGGGTCAGAAGGAACCCCTGGAGACCACCTAGTCCAATCCCCTGCAAAAACAGGTTTGCCTACATCAGGTTGCACAAAAATGTATCCAGGCAGGTTTTGAAAGTCTCCAGAGAAGGAGACTCCACCACCTCTCTGAGCAGCCTGTTTCAGTGCTCCATCACTGAGAATAAAGGAGTTTTCTTTAAGTGACACCTCCTGTGTTCTAGTCTGTAACTGTTGCCCCTTGTCCTATCATGGGGAATCACTGCCAAGAGGCCAGCTCCATTCTCTTGACCTCCACTCTTTAGATATTTATGTGCATTGATAAGATCCCCTCTGTCTTCTCTTTTCCAGGCTAAACAGCCACAAGTCCCTCAGCTGCTCCTTGTAAGAGAGATGCTCCAGTCCCCTAATCATCTTCCTGGCCCTCTGTTGGATTATCTCCAATAGTTCCTTGTCTCTCTTGAACTGGGGAGCCAAGAAGAATATAACTGGTTGAGATTTCATCTCATGCTTTGGAACTTTTAATTGCTCCATCTTTACATGTTTTAATTAATTATACATAAATCTTAGTTGCATTAAAAGTCATCTTCCTAACCTCCTTTTGAGTGATCTCGTGCTTTTAACATACTCTTACATGGTGCACTAGTACATGGAGGGCATGAAGAGTTCAGCATTTTTTCTGACTAAGAGGGAGATGCAGCAAAAAAAAATTACAAACCCAGATATTTCAGCTTTCCAGCAAGGTTTGCCTAGTATTTAACCCTGAAACTCAGTGCAAAACATATAAACATTATATTTCAATTTAATTGAAATTCAAGGCTCAAGAAGAATGGCAGGGCAATGGTTGTTAAATGGAGAACCTCCATGTGCACCATAAAATACAAACTGGAAAAAAAACCCAGGGTACTTCAGACTTTTTATCACCAGCAGAACCTAAACTATACTACAAAGTACATACACAACAAAATCCCATTTTAGGACCACGAAGTTCAAAAGTCTTGGAAGCCTGTCTGTGAGGAAAGAGCTCCCAAACAGAGAGGGACCTGGGTGTGCTGATCGACAGCCACCTGAATATGAGCCAGCAGTGTGCCCAGGTGGCCAGGAGGGCCAATAGCATCCTGGCCTGCATTAGGAATAGTGTGGCCAGCAGGAGCAGGGAGGTCATAGTGCCCCTGTACTCTGCTTTGGTTAGGCCGCACCTTGAGTACTGTGTCCAGTTCTGGGCCCCTCAGATTAAGAAGGACATCGAAACACTTGAGCGTGTCCAGAGAAGGGCAACAAGGCTGGGGAGAGGCCTTGAACACAAGCCCTATGAGGAGAGGGTGAGGGAGCTGGGATTGTTTAGCCTGGAGAAGAGGAGGCTCAGGGGTGATCTGATTGCCCTCTACAACTACCTGAAAGGTGGTTGTAGCCAGGAAGGGGTTGGTCTCTTCTCCCAGGCAACCAGCACCAGAACAAGGGGACACAGTCTCAAGCTGCTGCCAGGGGAGGTTTAGACTCGAGGTGAGGAGGAAGTTCTTCACCGAGCGAGTCATTCGTCATTGGAACGGGTTGCCCAGGGAGGTGGTGGAGTCATCGACCCTGGAGGCGTTCAAGGGGAGATTGGACGTGGCACTTGGTGCCATGGTCTAGTCATGGGGTCTGTGTTGATAGGTTGGACTCGATGATCCTCGAGGTCCTTTCCAACCAAAGTTATACTGTGATACTGTGAAAGGTTGAATGAAATTATTTTCTTCAGACTTAAGGAGGCTTAGGTGAGACCTTATCACCATGTTCCATGGACCATACTTTTCCCAAGCAAGGTGGGAGTGTTGATCTGCATGAGGGTAGGGAGGCTCTACAGAGGGACTTGGATAGATTGGATCAATGAGCCAATGTTCACGGGATGAGCTTCAAAAAGGCCAGGTCCTGCACTTGGGTTACAACCCCAAGCAATGCTACAGGCTTGAAGTGTGCCTGGCAAGCTGTCTGGCAGAAAGGGACCTGTTGTTTTATAGATGTTTTTGTCCTTGTGCACAACTTCCATTTGTTGTTATATAGATGGTAGATTCACCCTGAGCATGGCTTCCAGGACAAGATGTAAGCAGGCAAAGACTTTTATTACATTATACAGCAAAGTTATCTAGTCTATCAGAAGGCACATGTGTCACATCTTAATTGGTTATTTTCTACTGGCATGTGTGTAATTAAGCCATACAATAGGCTAAAATAACAAAACAATATTTTAACACACCCATCCAAATTCTGCCTAATTTGTCTCCTTCAGTCACAAGAGTCAAAGACAAAACATAGCTTTCTCTACTTGGAGGAAAGGCAAATCTTCCTAGCCTTCCAAAGCTATCCAAAACCAACTCTTCTCCCACAGGGACCTGGGGGCTCTAATTGACAAGCAGCTCAATATGAGCAAGCAGCATGCCCAGGTGGCCAAGAAAGCCAGTGGCATCCTGCCTGTATTAGAAATGCTGTGTTCAGCAGGAGTAGGGAAGTGATTGTCTCCTTGTACTCGGCTCTGCTGAGGCCACAGCTCAAGTATTGTGTCCAGTTTTGGGCACCTCAATATAAAAGAGATGTGGAGGTGCTGGAGCAAGTGCAGAGGAGGGCAATAAAGCTGTGAAGGACCTGGGGAATAAATCTGTTGAAGATTAACTGAAGGAGCTGGAGCTGTTTAGTTCAAAGAAGAGGATGCTGAGAGGAGACCCCATTGCTGTCTACAGCTACCTGAAAGGACATTGTAGAGCAGCTGGTGCTGATCTCTGCTCCCAGGTAATTAGTGAGAGAACAAGAGGGAATGGCCTCAAGCTGCAACTGGGTAGTTTTAGACTGGACATTAGGAAAAAAATTTCATGGAAAGAGTGGCCAGGAATTGCAATGGGCTGCCCAGTGAGGTGGTTGAGTCACCAGCCTTGGAAGTGCTTAGAGGTCATTTGGATGTGGTGCTTGGGGATATGGTTTAGGGATGAACCTTGTAGAGCAGGATTATGAGTTGGACTTGGTGATCCTGAGGGTCTTTTCCAAGCTGAATGTTTCTGTGATTCTGTGAAACAGTCTACCACCCATTCCTGCCTGGCTGTAGGTGCAAGAAGAGGCATGACTGTGGGATTACTTCTGAAGAAGAGCTTGGCTTCTGTAGACAGGGCATAAACTTCGAAGCACTCCAGGAGGATGCTTATTTTTTTCCTCCTGCCATTGCAAGGCAACACTTCTGATGTCTCAGTTTAATTGTGCAGCCTCTTCGAAATCTTCTTGTCAATTGGGAGCTCCAAGTTCAGCCTGACAGCACATTAATAGTGAGCTCAGTAGTGACCAAATAGCTAAGTAGTGTCTACACCACACAAATTTAGAAAACAACACAGTGAGCCTGTCTGCTTCTAAAAAATTTGCCTAAAAAGGAAGCCAAGACTTACACCTAAGGGACCTGTGAGATCTGTTATCATTCTATGAGAAGGAATAGGATCCAAAAGATGACTTTCCCTCTCCACACACTGTGAGGGCAATAGTTTAACAATTCTAGCACTTGTAACTGTCTATAAAACTAAAAACAACCACCAAAAAAACACACACAAAAACAAAGAAACAAATAAACAAAACCCAACCAAACAAAACAAACAAAGTAAGGATATTTTTCTTAATAATAATAATAATAATAACAACAACAACAACAACAGCAACAACCCAGGTTGGAAGAGACCTTCAAGATCATCATGTCCAACCCATCAACCAATCCAACCCACTTAAACAACTAATCCATGGCACCAAGCACCCCTTCAAGTCTCCTCCTGAACACCTCCACCGATGGTGACTCCACCACCTCCCCGGGCAGCCCATTCCAATGGGCAATTACTCTCTCTGGATAGAACTTCTTCCTAACATCCAACCTAAACCTCCCCTGGTGCAGCCTGAGACTGTGTCCTCTTGTTCTGGTACTGGCTGCCTGGGAGAAGAGACCAACATCCGTACTATAATATAGCTCTAGATGCCATTTAATGGTCACAATTCTACCTTCAGAACAGCCCTGAGTCAGTGGAGCTTCCCATTGTCATTATTCCCACCAGCTGTTGAATTGTTCAAATAACATGCAAAGATCTTCATTTTTCCCAGAGTTTAAAGGGGAGAACATCTATGCACACATATGTTTGTGTGCACATGAGAGCAAGGGAGGACAGGAGGGCAGAGGTGAAGGAAAGGAGTAAGGTTATGAGGTTAGCTCAATCAACAATTAGTGACAAGCACTCTTGTGGCACCTGTGACAACCAAGATTGATCAGGTATTTCAGAGCTCGAAATGTAAGGCATTTGGCCAACTCTGATCTCTTAATTCAATTGATTCTTTTCCAAGAGTTTTTAAAAGTGATGACCTTTCCAAACCTAATTAGATAGTAGGAATCAGAAAGAGGACACTGAAGATTTTTACCAAAAAAAAAAAAAAGGAATTAAATTGTTTCTTCATCTTCACAACCTGGGATTTATGAGGGAATTGCACTGGCTTTGTAGCAATGTAAAATAAATAGACATTAGATGATGACAGGGAAAATAGAATTGCTGCCAAAGCTAAAAAGAGCTTGGCAAAAGAAGAAAGAACTACTACATAGTCAGTCATTCTTTGCTGTACAAACCTTTTCATAAGGCACAGAAAAGAGATACACAGAAATAATGGACCCTTGCTAAAAGATGAAAAGGACTTTCTATAGCTTACATTCTTCACCAGCAAGGGCTAAGATGCATCTCAGTTGCTACAAAATCTTATTGTTCTCTTTCGTCATTCAGAAAAGTGATTACAGCTTGCAAGGAGCATTTACAGCCTGAACTTTTAACATCAGAAATAAATAACTAAAACAAGAGGTCAGGAAGAGAACAAAGTTATTATGAGCATAAATACATTAAAGGCATATCAGTCAAACTCCATTCTCATGTATTTCCTTTATAACGGTGCTTTTCTGAACCAGGCAGAGTGATTTTTCACAGTGAACTTCTAGTAAAATTGTGTTTCCCTGTTTGACATCACTAGAAATATATTCATATACAGGAAGTTTACATTTTTGAGCATTCAAAGAAACTGTAGATGGAAGTAAGGTATTTCCAACCCATTACTCTCTTTTCATCATCCCCATATAATCTAGGAACTATCTTGTATGGTTATCATACATAAGACGTAAAATCACTAGGAATAGCTTCATATAACTTTATACTTACTTCTGCTGGCTTAAATCATCAGAAAAGATGACCAATGGTAGAAAGCAACACAAGAAAGTCAGCTTGAAATGTATCTTGCCCTTCTTGCTTGTACAGCAGCCTGAGATCGAAGGACATCGAAACACTTGAACGTGTCCAGAGAAGGGCAACAAGGCTGGGGAGAGGCCTTGAACACAAGCCCTATGAGGAGAGGCTGAGGGAGCTGGGGTTGTTTAGCCTGGAGAAGAGGAGGCTCAGGGGTGACCTCATTGCCCTCTACAACTACCTGAAAGGTGGTTGTAGCCAGGAAGGGGTTGGTCTCTTCTCCCAGGCAACCAGCACCAGAACAAGGGGACACAGTCTCAAGCTGTGTCAGGGGAGGTTTAGACTCGAGGTGAGGAGGAAGTTCTTCACCGAGCGAGTCATTCATCATTGGAACGAGTTGCCCAGGGAGGTGGTTGAGTCATCGACCCTGGAGGCGTTCAAGAGGAGACTGGATGTGGCACTTGGTGCCATGGTCTAGTCATGGGGTCTGTGTTGATAGGTTGGACTCGATGATCCTCGAGGTCCTTTCCAACCAAAGTTATACTGTGATACTGTGATACTCTGAGATTCATCTCAGAAAACAGATGTTACATTGCATTACAACAAGCTGTCTCATGCCCCATGCTACTACAGCTACACCAAGACTCCTTCAAGTGCTTTCCATTCTATTGAGTGAAGTGAAAGCTACCCAGTTTTTGCATTACACCAGAATGATTTTAATTTGGTGGGTTTATGGGTTTGAACCTGTCTCCTACACCGGTGAATTCCAACTAAAGCTTAAAAAGTGGTAAAAGGCTCAGCACTAATTAAACACTCAGAGTTTTCATGAAAACTGCCAGTTTACTAGAGGGGGGACCAAGTCTGCACTTAAAAAAACCAACAAAAACAAAACCAGGACAACCCATGCCTACTTAGAGATACTGTGAAATCCATCCCAGCATCTGAACTGGGAATTTAAAAGATTCCCTGATTTTTTTCACAACAAATCTGGAGAGATCTTAACTGATCTCCTACCATTCCCAAAATGTCTCCAAAACTGTGTTCTTGAGGTGCTGATGCTGATCTTTCCATCCCCATTAAATAAGAGCTGTTGCTGAACTCAGAAGTCCTAAAGCACTGCGTTTCAGTTCTCTGTGAAGTTCAGTATGGATCAACTAATATGGAATGGAATGGAATGGAATGGAATGGAATGGAATGGAATGGAGTGGAGTGGAGTGGAGTGGAGTGGAGTGGAGTGGAGTAGAATAGAATAGAAATTAGACTAGAATAGACTAGACTAGACTAGACTAGACTAGACTAGACTAGACTAGACTAGACTAGAATAGAATAGAATAGAATAGAATAGAATAGAATAGAATAGAATAGAATAGAATAGAATAGAATAGAATAGAATAGAATAGAATAGAATAGAATAGAATTTACCAGGTTGGAAAAGACCTTTGAGATCATCAAGTCCAACCTATCATCCAACACTATCTAATCAACTCAACTATGGCACCAAACACCCCATCCAGTCTCTTCTTAAACGCCTCCAGGGATGGTGACTCCACCACCTCCCTGGGCAGCCCATTCCAATGGCAAATCACACTTTCTGTGAAGAACTTCTTCCTAACATCCAGCCTAAACCTCCCCTGACTTTTTCTCACCTGTAAAGAGATGATCATGCTAAGGTCAGGTGTTGTGATTTCTGCCCAAACAGATAGGAGGTAGTCACTGTGCCTATACTTCCAGACTAACTATAGTATAGTTGTCTTCAAGTTAGAGATGTATCAAAGGACATCTGAGCAGGGATTGGATTATTGGAAAGGGAGACTATTTATAGACAAAATACTGTAGGGAAAAAAATCATTCTATTTGTCTTTTTTCCACTGTCTTTTAAGGGAATTAACTTGAGGAGCAATAGTTCAGTCATTGCCTAGACTCTAAATTTTAACAATGTGTAAAAGACAAAAAGGAAGGTTTAAAGCAGAGAAAAGACGAGTGGTCTTTTCTCAGGTGGCAAATTGCAAGTACAACAAAATACGATACTATGAGGTATGGGAATAAAAATGATTACATAAACCCTGTAGTTAAAAGTAGTTCTACTGAAGTCAAGTAGATTTTGCCATTTCAATTCAAGATTTTACCTGATGTAAAGATGGCAAATCTGAAAAAAAACCCTCAGTGAATGTGAAGACATGAAAATGGAGCACATCCCCTATGGGGATAGGCTGCAAGAGTTGGAGCTGCTCAGTCTGGAGAAGAGATGGCTCCAGGGGGACCTTATAGTGGCCTTTGAGTATCTGAAGGGAGCCTACAAGAAAGCTGGGAGGGACTTTTTGCAAGGGATTATTGTGAAAGGATGAAAGAGAATAGGTTTAAGCTTGAGGTGGGTAGATTTAGACTGAATATCAGGAAGAAATTCTTCGCAGTGAGGGTGGTGAGACACTGGAACAGGTTGCCCAGGGAGGCTGTGGATGTCACCTCCCTGGAGGTGTTCAAGCCCATGTTGGCTGGGGCCTGGATCAGCCTGATCTAGTGGAAGGTGTCCCTGCCCACAGCAGGGGTGTTGGATCTAGATGATCTTTATGCTCTCTTTCAACCCAAGCCATCCTGTGATGCAATGATGCTATGAGAGTGCATGGTTTCATATACTAACCAGATTATCTTGAATTCTTGGAAATAACTTATTAAACCGTTTCTTGACTCCTACTCTGATTGTTCTTTCCTAGGATTTACCTGCTTCATTCCATTATTCAGATTCATAAAGAAAAACAAATGTTCCTCCTGAAAATGATAACAGCCTTTCTCACACAGGACCAAGGGATTGCACATGGCACCGTTTCTGAAAGGGGGACAAACGCCCAGAGCAGAGCCCAACAGCTGTTAATATGGAGGAGCTATTAAAGGGGATCTCCTGGTATTACATTGCAAGCTGTCATTTTCGGTAGTACTGAAGGTATCCATTGATGTAATGGTCTCAGGAGGCAGGAGGGCTTAAGTAGTTTTTTGAGACGTGAGGGTATTGACCTGACCTACTCACAGCAGTCGAATTGTTGGGAAGGTTGATTCATGATTTTACAAAGACCTCACTATTCTTATTCTCCAGAGTGATTATACACCTGATAAATGGTAAAAGCAACATTACTGGACCTCAGAGAGTTATTTTACTTTTAATGCATGCCATTATTAAGCCTGATAGCCTCTCTTATTGCTGTTTTGATAGCTGCCTGCTGTTTAAATGAAAGCACGACGTTTCCTGACAGCTCATGCACAGGTGGCCCTGGTTTCATTCTAAACAAGTTGAGGAGAAATTAATCTTAGTGAGGAGGGGGTAAGAGAGAGCTGTCAGTCCATGTCATACCAAGTCTGAACAGAGAATTTCACCTTGTAACAGGGAGAATGAAAGGAAGGGGCCCAGGGAGAAGATGGTGACAGGCAGCTCCATTTCATCTGCTTGCTTGCTCTGGAACCATGTGTGCTGAGCCTTATTATGGCAAGACAACATCTTATAGCCCATCTGTGTAAAGGGTGTGGCATCTTATACTTGCAGGGATTTGAGATGAAAAGCAGTGACATCATTTTTGATGCTGCTTTTATGCAAACCACAGCCACAAGAAATGAATGCAGCTATTGCCATAGCTGAGTTACTCTTCCTAGCTACATCAGGAAAGTCCATTTCATGAGTCCATGTCACTGTAAAAATAATGTTAATGCTGACTAGAAGAGACCAATGCTAGATGATAGGTCCTATTCACTTGTATGTTTCATTACAACCTTAATGAAGGTTTGGCATCGAAACAGAAGAATTGTCCTTTGATCTGTAAATATGTACATGCAGGGCTTTAAATATGTGGTTTGAATTTCAAGGTCTCCTTGGGCTTTACTAAAGAACCATAAAGCAAGCTTTGACCTCTTTTAGGACTATTTGGGCACACATTGCCTTTGGTGAGGGAGTTGTGAGCCTGGCTGGGAAACTCCACAGGAACCACTTGCTGTTGAAGACACTCTGCTACTCAGGAGTCACTTCACCACCAGTGTGCCCTCCAGCAGCTATTCTTCTGAAGAATGTGATCTCCATTAATATATATTTTGCCCCAGTCAAATAATCAATAGTTGAAGTGCAGCCCATAGATAGCAATCTGAGCTCCAGAGAGGACAGACATCATCCTGATGTGGTCCTCTCTTCTGTGAAACTTTAACTATTTGCTAGTTTTAGGTGTAGTTTAGGCTCAAGGTGAGGAGAAAGTTCTTCACCGAGAGAGTCATTGGTCATTGGAATGGGCTGCCCGGGGAGGTGGTGGAGTCACCATCCCTCGAGGTGTTCAAGAGGAGATTGGACGTGGCACTTGGTGCCATGGTCTAGTCATGAGGTCTGTGGTGACAGGTTGGACTCGATGATCCTCGAGGTCTCTGCCAACCTTGGCAATACTGTGACACTGTGTTGTCCTTTCCACATGCAGAGCATCTGAATCACACTTCAGTGGTACCAAGGACTCTCTGCTAACTTTTTAGGAAGCTTGGACACCTATCTCTTCTACTTTGAATCACTGTGCTGCTCCAGATGATCATTTTTATCACTGTAGCATTCAGGCTAAGGATATCCAAGTGGGCAGATTGGCTCCTATGAACCTAAGCCAAAGGCTGAGTTTGGATAAGAGAGCATTTGAATCCTGAATAGACTCTCACAGACCTATGGCCCTTGTAAGCCTGAATCTGCTACATTGGTCCCATGAGGACTGTGGTGACAGTCACCACAACTGCAATTGCTCTCCACACTTTCTTGCCTTTGTTAATCCCTGATTCTCTGGGAATGGACTGAGGTCTCTTTGGTACAAAAGAGGGTTGGTTCTTCTCCAGGCATTTGTTTAGCATCTCCTTAGCACCGTCCTACCACAAACACATCTCTGACCTGTCCTTACCAGTCTCTCTTTCAAAAAACAAAATCCTACTAATCCTCTTACTCACAGCAGCCTCTACACACCAGTAAAGTTCAAGGGTGTGGCTTTGGCCTCAACTACAGCTATGGTTTGGAGTTATATTAGTTAATTAGCTTTCTGCATTTATAGCCTGAGTGAGAGCAAAAGTTGCAAAGGTCGCAGGAAAGACATCTGGTCCTGGGAGAATTTCTGGCTGAAAGAGAAGCCACGAGTAGTAGAAAGCCTGTGAGTAAATCTGGAGAGGAAATTTGCCACCAGTCTTATGTAACAAGTTTGCAGATGAATTTTTACCTTATTTAGAATGGTTACAAGCCTTGAGAAGCTTCCCTGAAATTCACCTCTGATTTCAAGAGAATGTCTTCCTGTGTGTTTTTTCAGGCTCTAAATTATTACAGAAGCCCATGAAGAGCAGAGAGAACTCACACACAACTTCAGCCCTAAGAGTCTCAGGTATCTCAATAAACAAGACATAGGCTCATGATTCCATTGGATCTTGCCTGATGTACTGGAAAAAAAATGGGGTTGCTGACGAGGCTTTTGTGACTGCCAGTGCTGTGATCTGCTTTACCTTAGCATTTGCACCCCTCCCCTGAAGCCAATGTTCCATTGCAATGGACAGAAGGAACAATGACAGTTTCTGCTCCAAGAGTTTGCATCTTAAACAGCAAATACTAACACAGAGCTCACAGCCATTTGGCAGGTCGGTGATGATGCAGAAGCAAAATCCAGAGCTCCTTGGATGGGCCTAACCCAGAAGATATTTCTCTGTTGCCAACCCAGGGAAGTCATCTCGCTGCTCCTACCTCCTGTGAGAAAACTGTGTTCTCCCTTTTGTCAATGCCTGAAGTCTTACAGTAAATGTAAATATATAGAAACTGAACAAGGATATATGTAGCTCTTCACAAAACCCCATTTATACTTGAAGTTAGCCTTGCTATCAAAGCCTTTTCCATCATGCTCAGTCTAAAAACACAGTAAAACAAGGTTTGCCATGATCTTTGAAGACTGAATACTTCAGAAGCTGAAGAAAAAGCTTTTTGCCATGCCTCTCCAAAACACTAGAATCACCCTTTTGCATTTTTCCTATTTAGCTCCAAGGATTCTTGTTGCCAAGACACCTTGTTCCATTGTAAGATACACAGGCACTTTGACAAGGAATCTCTGCAACTCTTCTCCAAAGTGTTTATGTTTCCTCCACTCAGATCAGAGGAATTTCAGGCTGCATGAGGACCTCGTCTTGTGAGTTTCCCTTTCAGTATTTGGCCTTTTGCAGGAGCTGGAGGTCTTATTGCCTGTTGTTTATTTTGAAAGCAGGCTTAGGGACTGATTCTGATCTATCTGACCCCAAGGTAAATCAGAAGAGCCACAAGGAGGAGAGACAGTGCCTTCATGGAGAAGCACCAGAAATGTGGTCAAAATTTAATTCACACCAGTCACAGTACACTGAGAAGTCATAGATCTTGCTGTGAGGTCTGAAAACAGGTCCTGAGTGGAAAACAGTTTTTAAAATGCCTTCAGCCTTCCAGGGGAAGCTTAATGAAGAGTATACAGAACCAGCTACATGAGACCACATGTTGCAATAGCTTAGACTGGGACAGCTACTCTGTCAGACACAAAGGGACTCCTATAGCGGTGCTGTCTGGTTAGTGGGAAGGGACTTTGTCATGGAAGGACCAAATGAGCCCCAGAACAAAACCCAGACAGACCCTCATGTGTCTAGACATGGTCCCACTCTCCCCCCTCCTTCCTGCAGAAAGTCAGGGTAATGTGGGAAAAGGACTAAAGTGGACAGGACCATGCATGTCTGGTAAACAAGTCTGCTTCTGAGGTAAGGGCACGTGTACTGGCCACAGCTCTTGCCTGACCAGGCCTACGGTTGTGCCTTTTACGACCATAGCCTGGCAGAACCCCTTCTCATTGGGTAACCATGCGCTGGCTACAGTTGCCCTATTGGCCCAATTGAATCTTGGGCAAGATATATATACAGGCTGATTTCTAGTTGCCTTTGCCTTGCCTTGCTTAAGCCTTGCCTTGCTTCAACCTGCTTGGACCTATCTGGCTTCAAGTTGCCTCTAGTTGTCTCTCCTTGAGTTGCCCAGTCCAGAGCCTGGGATAAAAGCCACGAGCCTACACACTGCAAGCTAGAGAAGCCATGAGCCTTGGAGCTGGAGCCAAGACTTGCTCCCCTTCCAACTAGAATTTTGCCATGCCTCAGTTTACCCAGGAAAGCTGAGTGCCCTTTGTGAAGAACGTGCTGTACAGCCCGCCATCCACTGGAGCCAGACCAGCCCCGAGACCACGTGGCCTTTCTTGCCGGCAACCTGCTGTGCTAGCGCTGCAAAAGAGCACCCCAAAGCCTCAACAGCTAATACACAGCAGCAGCACTCCCCACTTGGGTGGAATCAGCTGTGAGTAATTAATTCATTGCTCCTTTGGCTGAATGGTTCTTGTCGCGTCTCCCCCCACCTCAGCCCGTGGTCGAGCGCCATGTCGCTCCCAGGGATTCTCTCCTTATTTCCTCCTGGTTTGCATAGAATTGTTAAAATTGTTATATTTGCCTAAATACTGCCCATTTGCACTGTAAATATGTATTTTTACCATAATTCAAGCCTATTTAATATGTTTTGGGCCTTTTTTTTATATTAATAAAAAGGGGTGACCTTATTGCTCTCTACAACTACCTGAAGGGAGGTTGTAAACAGGCAGAGGTTGGTCTCTTCTCCCAGGCAGCCAGCACCAGAACAAGAGGACACAGTCTCAGGCTGCGCCAGGGGAAGTTCAGGCTGGAGGTCAGGAGGAAGTTTTACACGGAGAGAGTGATTGCCCATTGGAATGGGCTGCCTGGGGAGGTGGTGGAGTCGCCGTCACTGGAGGTGTTCAGGAGGAGACTTGACGGGGTGCTTGGTTACATGGGTTAGTTGATTGGGTGGTGTTGGGTGATAGGTTGGACGCGATGATCTTGAAGGTCTCTTCCAACCTGGTTTATTCTATTCTATTCTATTCTATTATTAATATTTTTATTAGCATCCATTTGCCATATCATTTATAAATTCAGTACTTTTCCATGACAGACTTCCAGATCACATACACCTTCTTTGGCTACACCCATACTAGTAAACCAGCCAGGGCCAGCACATAGACTTGGGCACTGTGGCACTCTCTGCTGATCCCTTGCTAGCATGCCACACAGTAAACCCACAGAGTAAACACACTCCCTCCTATATCTATGTTGTTAGGCTGTCCTGTGCCAGCTAGCATTCCTGGACACTGTTGAAGGGAGAGCACAAGGCAGGAACTGTTCCCAAAAGTCAGGACAGATGAGTCCATTATGCTGAGGAGAGACAAAGAGAGTTTAGCCATATGGATGTGAGCCAGTCCATTTGCTCTTGTTCACCCTGCCTGTGCTGTGTGGTAGAGGTTTTTAACATCCATAAGAAGTTTTCCCAGGTATAACAGCCTGGATGCTGCGAGGTAGCAATCCATGCCAACACTGTCATTACCAGTTCTCAATAAACATTGTCTTTTATGTTTTAAATGGGGTCACTTTTGCTTTACAGAGAATGCTCTCCTTGGCTGCATGTAAATCTCATTACTAAAAGCTAAGCTTCCCTTTCTCTTTTTCTTTTAAAGTATGCAGCTGTTCCGATTGTTGTCAGGCCTGCATTTGGGGATTATCACTTTTATTTCTGATTAAAATATCTACATGGTAGTGTAATTGAAGCAATTGGTCCAAAGTAAATGCACTGGTTGTGGTTTTCATTATCAGGATTATCTTCCCCTCTCCCTCACACCCAAAGCAGTGAAATCCTTCCCTCTCTAGCAATATAAAACCGCATCAATGTGCGCAGCAGATTTTAAACAGTTTACTGCTCACTACCCATTAAGCTGTTTTACAAACAACAATGAGACAGGAAATAACGAAGCATGCTCTTCAGATTAATACTTGGGCTAAAACACTCAGAGTTTCTCTGCAGTTCATAAACTGCTCCAGCTGTGCGTTCACGGTTTATGACATCTCAAGAACCGTACTCCTCAGCAAAATTCAAACCTTCTCCACGCTTGGGGACTTGCTGCAGCCCCGTGGGCTCTATTCCTCCACAGAGGTGGCAGAGACGCATGGTGTTGCTGAAGGATGCCAAAAACCAAGTTAGCTCCCAGGCTGGTGAAGGGAAGCCATCCCAGCACAGGAGAAATAAGGAGCGTTTATTTTCTCCTCACGGTGACTACGAATAAATCAAAGGAGGCGCCGATGATACTGGTGCTGCTACAAAGATGAACCTTGCGGTGTCAAGAGGCACCGCTTGGGCTGGAATGGTGGAGGAGTACTGCCACCTCTTGGCTAGATGCTAAAATGACGGTGTCCAGGGGAAGATAGATCCGTCACTGTTGTCTCCTAACGGGGAGAGGGAGGGGGAATAAAAATATCTGGTTTCTTCCATGCTTACATTGCTAACTAGTACTTGTACATGTGCAAATTAGTAGTGCTTACCGATTTGGCTACTTCTGAGGCACTGTCCCAAATAAAGGTGCCAGGAAAACACTTTAAGAATTATTGTCTCACAGCAAGAGCAAGCAGCAAGCTCAGCTGACGTAAAGCAATCCCTCCAGCCTTTCAATGCTGGGCTTATCCCAAGGCAATGACATTCGTGGGGAGATTTATGTTATTTTGTTACAAGGTGATGGAATTCTTCCAAAGGAATAAATTACGTATCAGTGCTGCACTGATGCTAGGCAGGTAATGATAGTCTCAGAGGGGACTCAACAACATCTTGCAAACATCTGTGGTCATTTGTGTGGCTGCCAATTAACCTGTGGTTGGTCAGGTAGATGAGGATGGCTGGATCTTAGGTTCTGGAAGTTAAGAAACTTTTAAGAACATAGGGAATGTTTCCAGATGCGGGCAGATGAATTCTTAAGGGTCTTCATAGAAAACCAAAACTGCAGGGTGTTCTGTGCTGCTCTGTGAACCATCAGCTGTCCAGCTGTCACTGCTTTCACTAAATGTAGGGACAATGGTAAGGCAAGAGTTTAGTGATGCAGGCTCACTCTTCTCTGCCACTGACTCAGGGAGAATCTTCAAGTCTGATTTTGTGTATATGCTTCAGCCTCCCCGAGCAATGAGGATCCTTAGGGATCCTCCATGTGTACAGTCAAAGAGTTGTAGCTAGTGCCAAGTTATGATCAGCTCCTATGCCCAGGCAGCTCAGTGCCTTGGGTTCCTAACACGTACAGAGCCTGCCGGTTTAAAAAATGAGGCTTGGTTTGTGCCTGGCAGGAGAACACTATCATTAATCAGTCAATCTGGAGAGCAAGACAGGAGTGTGTGTGGTCTGAACTAGGTACCTGGAGCCACTTAAATCCATACAAGACAAGGTGTATATATATGTGACTATGCAGTGCGTGTAAGTGTGCATCCACAGAGATAAATGTGCTGAAAACGATGACTCACACACAGAGTGCTTCAGCACGTCTCACAACCACGCTGGGGGATCATTAAGCCATGCTTTAAAATACTGCATTTTTTGTTTGTTTGTTTTAATTATTATTAATTTTTTAATCTATACTTTTCAGCAACTACTTCCAAACTATTTCTGGGAAACTGAATTATTGGGAAACTGAATTCAGGATAGAGGACACCATGAACTTTCTCTCATATATCTTCATACAACCTTCCAAAAAGGAGAGTTTACCACGGGAGACAAAGGGGCTTAGTCATTCATTTTGTTGCTGTAAGCCTATCAGTCACTTGAAACTTCCTCCTGAAGTGAGCTGGTAAATGAAATTAGAGTTGGTTATTACTTTTTTAATAGGAGAACTCCTGTTGCTGCTCAAATACACACTATAGAGAGGAGGTTTAAGAGCTTCCTTTTTAGTATTTTAATTTTTATTTTAGTTTTGCTGATAATTGGCCAAAACTTCAGGAGAGGCTTCAGTTTTGCAGGAGGGCTCCAAGAGCTGCTTGGCTTCTCCCACCAGGGGAGGTTTAGGTTGGATATTAGGAAGAAGTTCTATACAGAGAGAGTGATTGCCCATTGGAATGGGCTGCCCAGGGAGGTGGTGGAGTCACTATCATTGGAGGTGTTCAGGAGGAGACTTGATGGGGTGCTTGGTGCCATGGTTTAGTTGTTTAGGTGGGTTGGATGCGATGATCATGAAGGTCTCCTCCAACCTGGTTTATTCCCTTCCCTTCCCTTCCCTTCCCTTCCCTTCCCTTCCCTTCCCTTCCCTTCCCTTCCCTTCCCTTCCCTTCCCTTCCCTTCCCTTCCCTTCCCTTCCCTTCCCTTCCCTTCCCTTCCCTTCCCTTCCCTTCCCTTCCCTTCCCTTCCCTTCCCTTCCCTTCCCTTCCCTTCTTCCCTTCTCTTCCCTTTTCTTCTCTTTCCCTCCCTTTGGGTAACAGTCTTATAAAAAGTTGATCCCCATGATTGTAAACAGGGAGGGAAAAACCAAAACAAAACCAAAACAAAACTAAAAGCAAACCAAAACCAAAACCAAACCAACAACAACAACAAAAAGGTGTGTTGGGAAATGCAGTAATGGTTTGTCAGGAAAAGCAAGCAAACTGTATCTGGGAAGCCCATATGTATTCACCTTCCAAAACTGCCATGAAAATGAAACTTTTCAAGATGAGAAGTACTTCCCAGAGTGGAAATTCAAATTAAAATGCTGATTGGCCACAGCTTCACACCCTATAATGAAGTAGGAAAGTCTTTGCAATCCCTCGTTTCTCAGAAATCCTCCTCCTTATTTCTGTCTTATGGCAGCACAACTTAATTGTAGGTTTCCCTGTTGGTGTGTTTGTATAAATAAAATATGATTTTTGTAAAGCATTTTTATGTTTCAGGCCAGCTTACAGAAATAATTATAGCACCAAACCCAAAACCTTTGCAAGAGCAACTGTGGTACCTCGCAGAATCGCTTGGCTTTGTGTGTGCTGCTGTGAAACACCCTCAGTCCCCATAGATCAATGAGGCTGGTGAGAGGCCTCGAGCACAAGCCCTGTGAGGAGAGGCTAAGGGAGCTTGGATTGTTTTGCCTGGAGAAGAGGAGGCTCAGGGGAGACCTTATTGCTGTCTACAACTACCTGAAGGGTGGTTGTAGCCAGGAGGGGGTTGGTCTCTTCTCCCAGGCAACCAGCCCCAGAACAAGAGGACACAGTCTCAAGCTGCACCAGGGGAGGTTTAGGCTGGATGTTAGGAAGAAATTCTTCCCAGAAAGAAATATTTGTCATTGGAATGCGCTGCCCAGAGAGGTGGTGGAGTCACCATCCCTGGAGGTGTTCACAAAAGGATTGGATGTAGCACTTGAAGCCATGGTTTAGCTGTCATGAGGTGTTAGGTATCAGGTAAGACGTTGGACTTGATGATCTCTGACGTCTTTTCCAACCTGGTTGATTCTATGATTCCATGAAGGGTGGTTGTAGCCAGGAAGGGGTTGGTCTCTTCTCCCAGGCAACCAGCCCCAGAACAAGAGGACACAGTCTCAAGCTGTACCAGGGGAAGTTTAGGCTGGAGGTGAGGAGAAAGTTCTTCACTGAGAGAGTCGTTTGCCATTGGAATGGTCTGCCCAGGGAGGTAGTGGAGTCATTATCCCTGGCAGTGTTCCAGAGAGGATTGGACGTGGCACTTGGTACCATGGTTTAGTCATGAGGTCTGTGGTGCCAGGTTGGACTTAATGACTTTTGAGTTCTTCTCCAACCTTGGTGATTGTGTGATAGATGCAGAACATGTTTAACCAGTTTTTACAAGACACTTTGCAATAAAGAATGAGGCTGTACTTTCATGTTTATGTGTCAGACACAGATCCATGCTGTATCTTGCCAAGCTTTTGTAGCTTTTGAATACATATAATATATACATGTGTGTGTGTGTTTTAGTAGTACTAATTGCCTGATGATACATTCTTTCACTTGCTATTCATCCTCTTAGGAGGCACCTGTGTCTAGCATATACTAAGGTGAGGCAGAGCACACAGCTCAGACTTAGGAACAGGGTGTAATCAAGGTAGCTATAAAAATAAGAAGGTTTCTCAGGTTTACCTGAGCTCTTAACAAGCACAGCACTATGTGATGGTGATGCGATTGACAAAATCTGACTCTCTCTTTCTGTGCAAGATCCTGAAAAAAAAAGGTGTACTTTGCTTCAGGGCAGGTTGATTTTAACTCCTGTTTCACTTCATCTTTGAAATTATGAAGGCATTTGGAAAGAATAAACTGAAAAACTGTAGTGTTTGGGCTTCATCTTTCAGTTCTGCAAACCAAAGTTTGGTTGTCTTACCTGCTTAGATATATGATTAGAGGATCCAGTCAGAATTTCATTTCTATAACATGCTGCATTGGTTAAAAGAAACCTTTTTTATCTCAGACATAACATTTTGAAAGATTTTAACTGCTTGATCAGGGGGGTCACACCTCAAACAGATACTCACAGCTGCCACTCTGTAGCAGTGCTCTCCTAGTCTAACCACGGGAATAAGTTTTGCTTCTTTCACTATGCAAAGGGAGCTCCTCAAGACAAACACACATACACACACCCCTCCCTATCTGCCTAACTTTTGTTACTAAAATCAGAATAATTTTAATTTCTATATGTGATTTTGCACCACTTGGGACCTTTGAATCACACTCAGTCTGAGTGGGAAATCCACAAGGCAGAGGTTTTGTGGCCTGGGACTCCACTTGGTCCTTGTGCACTGCCAGGAAGGAAACTTAACATGGGGCAGAGGATGTATGGATCTCAGCAGAAAGTTACCCCTTCAGTAGATCCCCCAAGTCAAAAATATGTAGTCTATGCATGCAGAAGGATTAAAATACACTGAAGACATCATTGCATTTTTCTCACAAGAATTACTCTCTGCACTGTGAAGGTTCAGACACTACTTGCTACAAGCCTCCTTCTTCTGTGCTTATTTATGGTAAGCAGCACCACTGAAGCTAGTGCTGTATGAATAACATTGATATAATGCTTGGTAACAGCCTACAAGACCCTGTGAGATGAGCAGTATTGTTATTGCTTCTGAGTTATAGGTGAGGAAATTAGCACAGCAAGGCTAATAGAGGAGACCTGACATTCAAAGCCAAGTCATCTGTTGTTTTAATCCACCTGTAACTCTCCACTGTCCAGTGACTTAGGGCAATTGCCTTTCTAGACATCCTGGTGAACTAATAGTCATCCCTTGAACCTGCCATCAATATGTGCTCATGCCTCCCTGGCAGAGCAGTTTGATCACAGTAGCACAGTACATTAGAGGTCGGAAGGAACCTCCAGAGATCATCGGGTCCAACCTCCCTGCCAAAGCAGAATCACTTAGGGTAGTCCTCACAGGAATGCATCCAGGTGGGTTTTGAAAGTCTCCAGAAGCAAAACCAATTTTCCCTCCTCCTCTGCTGATGTAGTCTATTCCTCTGCCTGCATCCCTGAAACAGCTAAGATAGCAGGCTTGTTTTACAAGGTCCTAAAAAGATATGTCATGCCCTAGGTTGTGCTGCCCAAACTTAGATCAACACCCAAGCTAGAAATCATAATCATAATAGAAATCATAAAAGTGAAGGAAAGGAGGCTGTGTTGATGGGGTGCTTGGTGCCATGGGTTAGCTGTTTGGGTGGGTTGGATTGGTTGATGGGTTGGACACGATGATCTTGAAGGTTTCTTCCAACCTGGTTTGGTTTATTCTAATAACTTTACTACTGTTTATTGTTTGTTGGAAAACAAAAACAACCGCCCCCCACAAACCTAGGGGGAGTGGGGAGGCTGTGAGGGGCTCATGGTATGCATAGGCAAGCAATATTGTTTCTGCTTCAACTAGTAGTCTACCTGTGGGGAGAAGAAGGTTGCTGCTGGTGTTGATACTACTGCTTCCTTAACCGTTGCCAGGATACCTGAAACTGGGATAAGTACCTCTTGGCTGATGCTGTAAATCTGAGAAACCTAAACCCCAGGACTGGATCTCCTGAATCATCAACTCCAGTGCCTTGCTGACACAGGCAACCACACCATACGTTAATCTATAAATAAACATAATGGAAGGATGTCGTTCAGCAGAACGCTTTGTAAAAGACACACATGCAGCAGAAGAGAAACAGGGCAGCTGGTGGAAACAGCACATAGAAGGAGCTTCTGGCTCTGGCCCACTAGACCTCAGGCATTCTGTGGGCTACAGACACTGAAATAAAATAGAACTGTGTCATTTCTATTAAAAAGAAATATGAAAGTTGGCATTTTTCCACTATTGTTGGTTCTTTGATATCTTTTTCTTTCAGTAAGAAGGATTCTGGTCTTCCAATATTCTAGGGGAAAAATAATCAGGTGGATGAAGTCCTACAAAAATAGAAGAATGAAAAAAAAAAATCCTTTAGAATCTCACAAAAATTCTCAACTGATAAAATCCTAATTTTTTTTCCCTGCTTTTGAAGGACTGATATGAAAAATAAAAACCCAAAGAACCAAAGCCCACACAAAGCTATTCCACAGCTCTAAGTATCAGACTGGCACAGCTTTACAGTAAGGTGTAGCATTTTCATTGTATTTATTTATCCAACTGATGATAAGGACCACAGCTCTATTTGGATCCCTGTAACACAGAGTGGTTAACATTGGAGGCTGTTAAAAACAAAAATGACATTTCAATCACCTGAAAAGTAAATTGCATTGCTAAAGATAGTAGAAACTATAGGCTGTGACACTCATTTCTCCACAGCCTTTGTATCATTTATTTCTCATCTTATGTTTTCAGCTTCTTTAATTGAAGTTGAAATTGAATGCACTTGTTTTAAGAGGGAGTAAAGTGGAAATGATTGATGAAAAGTAGCTGCAAGAATTGCCCCTCTCTGAAACCACTTGATTTCCCTGTCACAGAGGACGTTCCAAAGGCTGAATTAGAAGGGCAAAAACAAAGGAGCATTGTACGTTGAGGCTGCAGATGGTAGTCTGAACCACGGGGTCCAGGGAGATCAATTTCAGTATGAGTTTATAATGCTTTAAGGATATACTGTTGTTGTATTGATAACAGGGTAATTAAAGAATCACTGTGGGTTGATTTTAAAATGTACTAAAAATGAAACTTTGCAGGAGAGACTAAAACTTTTTTTGTCTTTCAAGGGACAGTGTGAGGGCACTTTTCCCTTTCGTGAGTATCCCAACTTGTCTTGCTGCTTTCAGGAGCTTTGATACTGGGCCAACAATTCAGCACAGAATAATGAAAACAAGAGCTCTTCTAAAGTCCTGAGTCGTATTTTTGCACAAATGCCTTTGAAATGTCTGAGGGTAGCATTTCTTCTCTGAGGTTCATCTATTTTAACTGCCTGTGTTGAGCATGATTGGACTGAGTAATATTATCTAAGGCTCGGGGTCAGCATGATGTAGCAGTGTGCATTGCATAACATTCCTCTCACAGTATCCCATCTCAGTATTACTGAAGCAAAGACAGACTAACCAGCAAACAGTGTTCTGGACATTGTTTTACTTGGATAAGGCTGATGCAGCATAGAGCAACCATGGGTTTTGGTGGTTTCATATATTTATGTCTATCCAGCACCCAGCACCAGAACAAGAGGACACAGTCTCAAGCTGTGCTAGGGGAAGTTTAGGCTCGAGGTGAGGTGAAAGTTCTTCACAGAGAGTTGTTAGCCATTAGAATGTGCTGCCCAGGCAGGTGGTGGAATCACCATCCCTGGAGGTGTTCAGGAGGGGATTGGACGTGGCACTTGGTGCCACGGTTTAGTAGGCATGAGGTCTTGGGTGACAGGTTGGGCTTGATGATCTTTGAGGTCTTTTCCAACCTTATTGATTCTATGATTTGAGTGACTGCAAGCTGTCTAGTTCTGAGATGAAGGGCAGCCCATATTCAGTCTTGTCTCAACAAAAGATTTAAAGTCCTTCTCAAATACAAGACTGATGGGGACTAGATATGTATTGGCCTATTCCTCTCTTTTTATATAGTACGAGAAGGGGAGCTTGGGTCCATGGCACTGCACCCTGAGGACAAACACCAACTCTGCTCTTAGTTAGCCTTCATTCTAATTAGGGGAGGAGCAGTGTGGGATATAGGTTCATATTGTAGTAACAGTGATGTTATCTAGAAGGAAAATGTAAAAAGACAACATGAACTCTGTTTCCCCAGGATGGGATGGCAGGAAATTTGAAGAAGGCTGCTATGGTTTAGATTTGACCGTAAAGGACACAGGAAATATTTATTTAGAATTAGAATTAGCACCTGCTCCTTCAGTGGTGTGGAAAGAACTGCTGAAAGGTGCTATTAAGGAAATGAGTGGGTGGAGGTCTGGGAGGTGACTGGGAGACCTGAGAGCTGGCTAGGAGCTCTTTGCTAAGGTCCTGTTTGTATTTGTGGGGGCAGGAGAAATTACAGGGAAAGTGCCCAAGGATGTTGTGTCTATATAGGCCTTCGCAGGATTTAAGCAAAATATTGTTAACTTGAAGGCACGTTTACAGTCCCTGTGAGGATCTCCTAGCACCATATTCTGCTTTCTCAGAGAAGTGGCTGTCAGGCTAAGTTATGACTCTTCTAGATCTAGGATGAATTGTGCAGTGATTCTCTCCTAGTAATGAAGGCATAATGGACTGTGCCACTTGTCAGCTCTTACAACAACCTCCCTGGCTCTCCAACAGGACCTTTTGTTGTGTTGACAAGGGGGAGCTGCTGCTAAGAAGTCTTACATCAGACAAACTCTTATCTGGAGTAAGGTTAATCTGGAGTATTCCTGCAAAGGAAGGAAAAAATAACCCACCTGTTGCTCAGTGTCTGTAGTACAAGTGCAGTCTTTCAAGACCTGATCATATTAATTTCTTTCAGTGGGATTCCTCTTTCCTAATTTTAGTGGGCTACAGTATAGGTGGCTACATCTGAGCTAGTCAGGTAATCACTCCTTATAGTCATTTGATACCCAGTTAGTTATCAATGGCACTCTGAGGCATGTTTCACCTGATCCCTGACTCTACTGACTATGCTGAGGAGATTCTCTACTGCCTGTGAAAGGAGTCTCAGTGATGCACTGATATACAAACTTATTTTGCTGATCTCTGAAATTAGCAAAGATGAATCCCAATCTCTGACCACACATTCACATTTCAAAAATCAATAGTCTCACAAAACATGTCAGGTCATTAGAAAACAGGAGAAAGAAATTAGCATCTGCACTCAGGGATGGATTTTGCACGTTAGCCTCTCCATTTTATATTCAGGCCCCTTCAGTAGCATATTTGGACTGGATTTGTAGATAAAACTTCACTGGGCCTGTATTTCCTCTTCATATGGACAACCATGCATGGACAAAGCACAATCAGTACCTTGGCTTTGCAGGACTACATTTCATCATCAATTCCAACATATTTGAAAGAGAATTATCCAGTCTAGGAAAAAAGGTATATAATTTATTCTTCCCGTAACCAAGTCAGAAGCAAAGACTGAGCTATGCCTCTCAAAAGCAGCGTTCAGCCTGTACCCTTGGTAGAATACCTATTTGCTGGCTATCCTCTGAAGAAGGACACAAGGTACTCACTTTAACCATTATGAGTTTGTTTTAGGGGAGCTTGGGTTATGTAAACAGGAGAGCAATGTTTTCTTCTGTCAACCCACATGTTGCGCAACAGCTCGCACAGGCTCTACCAGGACACAAACAAGCAGCAAACTAGCAAGGAGAGAAAGCAAGGCCTGTCTTCATTTTGACAGAGCTCTTTCCCAGCTACAAGCAGTGGTGTGTGCTGCCTCCCAAGCATGGAGGGTGAGATGGGCTTACCAAGGGGAAAAATTCAGGTGAAATTTGATGCAAAGTAGATTGGTGGACAATTCTGCAATAAAGCATTTGTTTTGAGGCTATTGACTAGCTCAGTTTTTTCCTGTGAGCTATCCTCCTCAGATAATAAACAGAAACCATGAGAGTTACACCTGATGTGGTCCAGTAAGCTGCTCTGACAGGGCCTCTTCATAAGACATCTGTTTTATCTCATGTATTGCTTTCATTGCCCTTGCCTTAGTTCTCTGTGTCCCTCTGCAAATGCAGGGATCAGAACTGTACCCTCCACTTTAGATGCTGCTGGACAGTTATCAGAATGTGCTAGAGTGACCAGAGAAAAGAGATGTGTTGCAAGCAGCCATGTAGGTGGATAACACCTCTCATTTGAATGTTTGTTGTGTGGTTGTGTTGCAGCCACCTTCTTTAAGCGGCAAGCTTGCTAGTTACACAACTAAAGCTTTGTGGCTTAGGCTGTGGACTTCTAGCTCTAGCTGTGCCAGTGCAAGAGGTTACTGCTTCTACCTGCTGCAGGCTGCTGTTCCTCCAGCTGGCAGCTAAATTACCCATATGAGTACACTTTACCCTGTTAAAATCAAAATGTCATGGATGGACAAAGTCTGGTTATTTAAATATGGATCTGAGCTCCTATCTTGTCATAAAAGTACCCAAGCTGAAGGTTATTACAACCCCAGTTGTGCTGACTTGATGGAGTGCTTGGTTGCATGGTTTAGTTAATTAGATGGTGTTGGATGATAGGTTGGACGCAATGATCTTGAAGGTCTCTTCCAACCTGGTTTATTCTAGTCTATATTCTCCCCTGCTACTTGCAACAGGTTCCCACAAACAGTAGTGTGCCTTAGCTTTGACAGAGCATTTCATCAGACAGTGATCAGTGTTCTCAGTTGAAAAAGCCCTTACTTATAAAGCTGTGTATATCAGGACCATCTGGAGACCCCCACCATAACGGTGCAATAAAATATACTTCAAATTTATATTGTGACATCGTGCTTATTGGGAGTTCAGTTCTTTCAACAGCCATATAAACCACTAACTTTCCTTTTGTTAAATATTCCCCAGAGAAAAGTAAATTGACCTCTTTAGGGATTTTCCAGGGATCAGGAAAATGTCCTTTCAGTATCTGTTTTTCATTATTGTAATTACAGAGGGTGATGATAATCCTTTCAGTATTATTGTTTCGACATGTGCATGATTTATAGTGGGACATCTAAGTTCACTTGATGCTGTTGCTGAGAGCAGTGCATTGTATGAGAGATAAAAGGAAAGGAACAGACATGCAATCTGATAACTGTCTTCACTTGCGAGGGGACTAGAAATGTGGTCTTATTTAGCACCATTATAAATAACTACTTACATTTCACCTCATCAGTGGAGTGAAAATGTACTGAGATTAATATGATAAATAAACAATTTCATGCAGGGTGAGGGTATTTGGATCAGCTGATAATATCCCAGCAAAGGGACAAAGAGCTTCTGCTCTGTACCCCAGCACTGGGTTATGCTGGAATGCCTTAGATAGGTTAACATCCTGTTGATCTCCTGGGGGATTTTGCCTAAATTAGAGTCTGTTCAAAGCATCTTTACTGAAATTAGGATGCAGACCCTCCTCCCTTTTTGTTTCTTTTAATAAAAGAGGCTCTGATACACCACATCTGCGCAGGTGATCAGGCATGACAGCAGGATAAACCGTGTCAGTAAGGGAACAGTATCTGTGCAGAAGTCACTTTCTGTTCCCAAGGACAGCTGAAGGGTTATCCACAGCAACAAAAGTGATAAAAACTAGCATTTGATGGGATTTGCTTCATGTGATGACAGTGAATTCCTAACAATAGCTTACTTAAAACTCCCTGGAAAAGAAGGAAAACATTTTCACACCAAGCCTTTGATCTTCAGAAAGAAGCACAGGTAGATCTGCAGGCAGGTTGCCAGAGTATTCCTACACAGCAGAGGCAGGGGTTTGCGTCTCATTTAGTGGGCACCAAGCCTTAAGTCAGCAATTGGGAAAGAAGAGTGTTTTAGCTTTGGCTGCTCTTTCCCAGTGTAATAACCCTCATTTAAGAGGGCTGGGTCAGGCAGCTGGTGTCAAGGACCTCTTCTTCAATGACCTTCAGGCAAGCTCTTAGGGTGCTCAAGCCAGATAACCCAGCTCTTCAGGAAGATGTAGCTCTGTGTTGAAAGATTATGGGGCCACAGGCATGTCTATAGCTAAAGCTGCTCACTCTCAGCTCCTCTTGTTGACTATAGTGAGAAGTGGGCTCTTTCAGGGTCTCATCCTCTGGAGCAGATGAACTGTGTCCCAGAAGACCTGGTTAATTCTATTCTATTGCTTTTTTTCCTCCTTTCCTTCCTTATTACTGAAAAGAAGCAGTGAAGGGGTAGAAATGGTCTGTAAATAAGGCACAAAAGTAGAGATTTATTGACTGATGAGAGCAGGTTCAAGGAGCCTCCAGGTAAAAACAATGTAATTAGCATCACATCATCTGGCTAAACAGCTCCTGCTCCACCACCACCATTCCTACACCCATCCCAGAGCCAGGGGCAAGACTCTCACCAGCCAAAATACTACACAGAGGAGCTCAGCCCCAGTAAGAAGCCCCAGCCAGCACCTGTGAATGATATTGCAGTAGTCATCAAATATGTTCCTAACAACCGGGGGGCCACCAGGCCCCCCGGCCTTTGTTGTCACCACCACCATCACCCAGTGTGCACAGTAGGCACTCACCGGTGAAGAGAGGAGGATCCTCTAGCCCAGAAGGGCTAAACTTAGGGCTTCTGCCTCTCCTGGAAGGTTTTAAAAAGGGGAGTGGGTGGGAAGGGAAAAGTGGTCACACCTGGGGTGGGAGGAGACTCCAACTGAGCCCAGGTGGTCTGGGTTTGAGGGGGAAAGGGGGGAAAAATGGGGCAGGTGAGGGACTTCAAGAATGTTAGGAAATTATAGGACTGGAAAAAAACAAACAAACAAAAAACACACAACCAAAAAAACACCTAGAAATGGGTAGATTCAGATTGGATGTTAGGAAGAAATACTTCCCCTTGAGGGTGGTGAGGCACTGGAAGAGGTTGCCCAGGGAGGTGGTGGAGTCACAATAACTGGAAGTGTCTAAAACCAGACTAGATGAGGCACAAAGTGCCATGGTTTAGTTGATTAGATGGTATTGGGTGATAGGCTGGACTTGATGATCTTGAAGGTCTTCCAACCTGGTTAATTCTGTGATTCTCTGAAATCAGATTTTACCAAACATTAAAAATATGTGAACTGAATATAGTTTAGACCACATGTGCAAACTTTACTAGAACAACAAAGCTGATGTCAAGGACCTCTTCAACGATCTTCAGGCAAGCTCTTCAGGTGCTCAAGCCAGATAACCCAGCTCTTCAGGAAGATGTAGCTCTGTGCTGGAAGATTATGTGGCCACAGGCATGTCTATAGCTAAAGCTGCTCACTCTCAGCTCCTCTTGTTGACTACAGTGAGAAGCGGGCTCTTTCAGGGTCTCATCCTTTGGAGCAGATGAGCTGTGTCCCAGAAGACCTGGTTAATTCTATTCTATTGCTTTTTTCCTCCTTTCCTTCCTTATTTCTGAAAAGAAGCAGTGAAGGGGTAGAAATGGTCTGGCAGTGAGGCACAAAAGTAGAGATTTATTGACTGATGAGAGCAGGTTCAAGGAGCCTCCAGGTAAAAACAATGTAATTAGCATCACATCATCTGGCTAAACAGCTCCTGCTCTGCCACCACCATTCCTACACCCATCCCAGAGCCAGGGGCAAGACTCTCACCAGCCAAAATACTACACAGAGAAGCTCAGCCCTGGTAAGGAGACCCAGCCAGCACCCGTGGATGATACTGGAGTAGTCATCAAATATGTTCCTAACAACCGGGGGGCCACTAGGCCCCCCGGCCTTTGTCACCACCACCATCACCCAGTGTGCACAGTGGGCACTCACCGGTGAAGAGAGGAGGATCCTCTAGCCCAGAAGGGCTAAACTTAGGGCTTCTGCCTCTCCTGGAGTGGTTTAAAAAGGAGAATGGGTAGGGAGGGCAAAGTGGTCACACCTGGGGTGGGAGGAGACTCCAATTGAGCCCAGGTGGTCTGGGTGTGAGTGGAAAAGGGGGAAAAAAAATTGGGTGGGTGAGGGACTTTAAGGATGTTAGGAAATTACAAGACTGGGGGGGAATGGAAAAAAAAACCAAACAAATAAAATAAATAGAAATGGGTAGATTCAGATTGTATGTTAGGAAGAAATTTTTCCCCTTGAGGGTGGTGAGACTCTGGAAGAGGTTGCCCAGGCAGGTGGTGGAGTCACAATCACTGAAATTGTTTAAAAACAGATTGGATGAGGCACATAGTGCCATGGTTTAGTTGATTAGATGATATGGGGTGATAGGTTGGATCTTGAAGGTCTTCTCCAACCTGGTTAATTCTGTGATTCTCTGAAATCACTCAGATTTTACCAAACATTAAAAATATGTGAACTGAATATAGTTCAGACCACTTGTGCAAAATTTACTAGAATGACAAAGCTGATGTCAAGGACCTCTTCAATGATCTTCAGGATATTATCTCAGGGTTCTTATGTCAGATAACCCAGCTCTTAGAATCATAGAATCAAAAAGGTTGGAAGAGACCTCAAAGATCATCAAGTCCAACCTGTCACCCAAGACCTCATGACTGCTAGACCATGGCACCAAGTACCATGTCCAATCCCCTCTTGAACACCTTCAGGGACAGTGACTCTTCAGGAAGATGCAGTTTATTTTGGAAGATTATGTGGCCACAGGCGTGTCTACAGCTAAGCTGCTAGTTCTCAGCTCCTCTTGTTGACTACAGTGAGAAGTAAGCACTTTCAGGGTCTCAAAGAACCCCAAAGTCCTGTATCTTAGCATTATGCTGCATTAGCTAATGATTTTCTCTAAGATTTAATTTCCTATGATTTCTCTGTGTGACTAGACCACATGCTTGTATGACAATTGTCATTATTGTTCCATGAGGGGGGGGACTCAGCCTTTATTGTCAATTCAGTCAAGTCACTAGCTGGTGCTACAGTGGTGACCATCATCTGGAAGGTATAACTTCTAATATTAATGGAGACTTGACTGAAAAAATACTGATAGAATGATTTATGTTACAAGTATTTATTTGATCAAAGCACAGTGTTAACAGGAGTCTTTAAATGGTTTATGAATAACAATGGAAAATTCTCTCCTTGAGGGAAAATCTTGTCAGTAGGAGCCTTACATTATCAAAAGTGTTTCATTTTGAGAAAATAATAATAACTTGTTTCACTCAGAGTTTTTGTATATGTGACAAGAAATAGTGTATTAAAACATCCAATTTTAGATTAGTTTCAAACCAGAGATTGAAATATTTTATTCTGAAGATGTTAACTGACCATTTCTAATCCATCAGAACATTATTTTTTTCCTCTTTTCAAAGCAGGGGAAAAGAACAAATTTCAGCAAAAGCCACCTGGTTTGTTGAAGTGGTTCCAGAGGAATGGAATGGAATGGAATGGAATGGAATGGAATGGAATGGAATGGAATGGAATGGAATGGAATGGAATGGAATGGAATGGAATGGAATGGAATGGAATGGAATTAACCAGGTTGGAAGAGACCTTCGAGATCATCATGTCAAACCTATCATCTAATCAACTAACCCATGGCACCAAGAACCCCATCAAGTCTCCTCCTAAACACCTCCAATGATGGCAACTCCACCACCTTCCTGGGCAGCCCATTCCAATAGGCAATCACTCTTTCTAGGAACAATTTCTTCCTAACACCCAGCCTAAACCTCCCCTGGTGCAGCTTGAGACTGTGTCCTCTTGTTCTGGTGCTGGTTGCTTGGGAGAAGAGACCAGCCCCCACCTGTCTACAACCTCCCTTCAGGTAGTTGTAGAGAGTCCTACAATCTGACAGGAGTTCTTTGCCCAGGTGCCATCACAAACTTCCCTCCTGTATTTGAAGTACCACATGAAAGAAACTTGAATGTAGGAACAGGGAGGAACAGAGTTGAACTTGCATTTATCTTTTTCTCCCTGGTACCACACTGATCTGTTCTATTTAAGGAAAGAAAAAGGCACTTATCTGTGTGCCATGAGATCAAAAGATGTTTGATTGATGTTTAATTAAACTGAGAATGTCATTTAAGAGTTATGGTTAATATTTCTATAGAGATTCTTTCTGTTTTTAGATTGTGAACTGCTTTCTTGAAATTAGCCTGAAAGTAGCTGCATATTCGACCCTCAGCAGCAACAACAAATGGTACACAGCAGCTCTGACATACTATCAGAGTAATGGATCATTTTAAAGAGCCTGGAAATGATTAAACACGGGTGCTGCTGCATGCAGTCTTTAATTGATTGATTCGAGTTTGCGGTCAGAAAATGACTGTCAGCTACAGCTTATCTATAATTATCAGTAATCAAAACCAGACTTTTCTCTCTTCCTAATGTTGTAATGCTCTCGCAGTGCTCTTGACATATGCGTGACTCAGGCATGCATCTGCAGTTGCCTAATGGTTTTATCCTGAATACAATATGTTCTGATACACTCTGAGTAGAAAAAGAAAGACCTTTGTACCTCTGAGATAATTGCTGTGAGTAAAGAAGAAAGAAATTGGCAGGGAAAGGTCTGAACTTTAGAATATGCTTTTCATGTTGTGCTGATGACAAGGGAACAGCTGAGAAAAACATTGCATGTTTTCTTTTCTTATTGTTTGTGTAATGGATGATGAGCAACCAGAGAGCTCCTGGAGCAGGACCAAATTTTATTCCATATCAGTTAACAGAAACAAGCAAAATCATCCCATTCTCTTCAGCATCCCTCTTGGAGTGATTAGAAAGACATTTACTTTTGAGTGAAGACCCTGAGAGTTGCTCTAAGGTCTGCTTTGAATGCACTGCCTGGATAAGAGAGTGTTTGCTTTGCTGGAGTTACTGTGAGGTGTTGTCAGCATCCCTGATACTCCAGAAAAAAAGTGGCTCTCCTAACATTTTTTTGACCTATCTTAAGATGACTGACATACATCCAGCTAAACGATTGAAGCCTGCTAACTCCCACTGGGAGCTCCTGTGGTGAAAAGAGGAGTGAAAAAAACTTCTCAAACCCCATTGAATTAATAGAAAAATATATTTGGCCACCAAACTCCAAAGCAGAATCAGACACAAATACTAAGTGATGGAAGAGGCTTCCTGCAACCAGTGGTAGGAGATCAGGTCAGGAGACATTTAGGGTGCAAGTTCCATCTATTTGCACCTGTTGGGTATTTGAAACAGCTGCAATTCAATGTGCTGGTCTTTGTGAATCCTGCTTAAATCTCCAGCCATTCGTGTAAGACCAGCTTAAGCATGTAGCTGATAACACTCCTAAAGAAGAGGCACCACACCACTTATTGCTGCAGTGTCCAAATCCCATTTAGATTTAGCTTTTCACATCTAAACTAAATTTCCCTTTTGTGACACACACAGGAGCTCTGTTCTGTTTAAAATGCCTTGAAAATTACAAACCAATGAATAACCCAACAAAATTTGAAAGTTCCCATTTGACATCCCCTTACTGTTGATCACAGAGGGATTAACCTCTACAAGATGTGGAAGCACATGAGAGTTGAGATGTGGCAGCAGGCAAATTGGAAAACACAGGTCTAATTTTTCTGGTATATTTCAGCATGGCAAAAAAAAGAAGAAAGGAAACCCAGTGGAGGAGAGGTTTTCCCTTTCCCAGCAGAAAGTGCCTTCGACACTGTCCCGCACCACATCCTGGTCTCCAAACTGGTGACACATGGGTTTGATTGGTGGACCACTAGATGGATAAGGAACTGGCTTGATGGCCGCACCCAAAGAGTGGCTGTCCATGGGTCCATGTCCCAGTGGAGGCCAGTGACAAGCAGAGTCCCTCAGGGATCAGTCCTGGGACCTGTCTTGTTCAAGATCTTTGTGGGTAACATGGACAGTGGCATTGAGTGCACCCTCAGCAAGTTTGCTGATGACACCAAGCTGTGTGGTGCAGCAGACACGCTGGAGGGAAGGGAGGCCATCCAGAGGGACCTTGACAGGCTGGAGAGGTGGGCTCAAGCCAACCTCATGAAGTTCAATAAGAGCAAGTGCAGGGTCCTGCATCTGGGTCGAGGCAATCCCAGGCACAAATACAGGCTGGGCAGTGACTGGCTGGAAAGTAGCCCTGAGGAGAGAGACTTGGGGGTGCTGGTGGACAAAAAGCTCAACATGAGCTCTCAATGTGCACTTGCAGCCCGCAAAGCCAATCAGATCCTGGGCTGCATCAGGAGAAGTGTGACTAGCAGGTCGAGGGAGGTGATTCTCCCCCTCTACTCAGCCCTGGTGAGATCCCACCTGGAGTACTGTGTCCAGTTCTGGAGCCCCTATTACAAGAGGGATGTGGAGGTGCTGGAACGTGTCCAGAGAAGGGCCACAAGGATGATCAGAGGGCTGGAGCACCTCTCCTATGAGGACAGACTGAAGGAGTTGGGGCTGTTCAGTCTGCAGAAGAGAAGGCTCCGAGGTGACCTCCTTGTGGCCTTCCAGTATCTGAAGGGGGCTACAGGAAGGCTGGGGAAGGACTTCTCAGGATCTCAGGTAGTGATAGGACTAGGGGGAATGGAATGAAGCTGGAGGTGGGGAGATTCAGGCTAGATGTGAGGAGGAGGTTCTTCACCATAAGAGTGGTGAAACCCTGGAATGTGTTGTCCAGGGAGGTAGTCGAGGCCCCGTCCCTGGTGGTGTTTAAGAGCAGGCTGGATGAGGCTCTGTCCAGCCTGATCTAGTGTGGGGTGTCCCTGCCCATGGCAGGGGGGTTGGAACTAGATGATCCTTGTGGTCCCTTCCAACCCTGAATGAAACTATGAAACTATGAAAGAGGGAAAAAGAAACAAACAAACAAAGAAGAGTCAGGGATAGTGCTGAGAAGGGAAAAATGTCTTATAGCTTATCTTCTGCTGATGTATCTGGTGCATCCTCTCTGCTTGTGTTAGCAAGCTCAAGTAACTAATAAAAGATGAAAGCTGAAGACACAGAAGGATTCTCTAGAAAATGTATTTTCAAACCCAGCCTATCCCTCCAGTATCTATCTGCATATAAACATCAGTAAGCCTTTTTTTAAAGCTGTTCAAAACCAGTAAATCTCTTTAGGTGAATAAAAGACCATGTTCTTAATTAGATGAATCAAGAGAACATGATCTTTCTCCATGTGAGTATATTCTATGTATAAAAGGATCAGAAAAGACAACAAATTACTAGTAAAAATCCATATAGTAGTTGTTAAGAGAGAGCTGAACAGCTTTTTGGTTTTATGGTTTGTATAAAGACTTTCATAACCAGTCACTTTGGTGAAGATATATAGAGACTCTTCTTTGTCCATAGTACTTGGGTATCTCTGCAAGGCTTTGGGCAAGAATTGCATAAATGTGCTTTAGAGACAGGCAACATCTTGTGTTGGTAGCTGATGCTGGCAGAGCAGTGCGTGCCTGCCGGCTACCCTGTCATGGTAGAACCAAACGAGCCCCAGAACAAAACCCAGACAGATCCTCATGTGTCTAGACATGGTCCCCCTCTCCCTCCTCCTTCCTGCAGAAAGTCAGGGTAATGTGGGAAAAGGACCAAAGTGGACAGGACTATGTGTGTCTGGTAATCAACCCTGCTTCTGGGGTAAGAGCACATGTACTGGCCACGGTTCCTTCCTGACCAGGCCTATGGTTATCATAGAATCATAGAATCAATAAGGTTGGAAAAGACATCAAAGGTCATCAAGTCCAACCTGTCACCCAAGACCTCATGACTACTAGACCATGGCACCAAGGACCATGTCCAATCTCCTCTTGAACACCTCCAGGGACAGTGACTCTACCATCTCCCTGGGCAGCACATTCCAATGGCTAACAACTCTCTCTATGAAGAACTTTCTCCTCATTTGCCATACTGTTTATAAATTCAATATATTCCATAACATACTCCCTTCCCAAAGACAAAGATCCTGACTACATTTCCTATGTTTTGATTTCTGTGCTAACACTGCAGAGCACTTGCACGATGCTTGTCAGCATAGGAGCCATCTCACTGAAACCTGCTGAAGAGCTTGTGCTGAAAGATAAGTACACAGCCTCAGGCTGCACCAGGGGAGGTTTAGGTTGGATGTTAGGAAGAAGTTTTATACAGAGAGAGTGATTGCCCATTGGAATGGGCTGCCCGGGGAGGTGGTGGAGTCACCATCATTGGAGGTGTTCAGGAGGAGACTTGATGGGGTGCTTGGTGCCATGGTTTAGTTGTTTAGGTGGGTTGGATTGGTTGATGGGTTGGACACAATGATCTTGAAGGTCTCTTCCAACCTGGTTTATTATTCTATTATTCTATGCACTGTGCTGGACCAACTGGAGCTGAAATGCTGGGGCAAAACAGCTCTCATCCATCACAAAGTCTGAGTCCAGAGCAGTATGCTGAGGCTCTGAATCAGCTCTGAGATTTCCACCAGATCTCTAGCTCCTGCCTCAAGACAAAATACAGCTCAGCTTGCTCAACCTCTTTTCTCAGCGTGGGCAAGAACAGAAAATAAAGCCATAAAGCAGCCAGTGTGTCACTCCTTTTGTCCTATTCCCTGTAAAATGTGTTGTCACAGTCACTCTGATTCCCTGGCTTTTGGTTTTGTTTGCGCTTTCTCTTTTTTCTTTCCTCCTTGGAAAATCCTTTCAGCAGAAAATACTGGGGGAGGGACAAAAAAATTTAAAAAGAGAAAGAAATCAGTGAAGCAGGGAAAGGCACATTGGTGTTTTGATACCTGCAGAGGAGAGACCCCTGCTGTCCCACCACTTCTTCCCAACCACTTCATTTATCAGTGAGGTATTGCATTGCGCTGGATAGAAATGCTACCCCACAAAACGTTAAAATGTTGCTTCAGAAGGTGCCAATGGAAAAAAAGTATTTTAGCTTCCTTTGACTTTCTCTCTGATGAGTATTTAAAGGAACCAGAGTTGACAGGATGATAAATTTCTTCTGCAGTTCTGAGATTGAAAGTGCAAGTTGGCACACAGTGATCCCATTTCTTAATCAATTCAAGATGGACTTGGAAGAAGCACATCGTCTTGGTCTTCCATTTCTTGCACAGAGAGAATGTGTTGCACCAAGCTTAAGTTTCACCTCTGATTTTCTCAGGTGGCTATATATACCACTGAAAAACTGACTAAAATGCTGTCACATATGCTCATCTGAAATGTAAACTATATTCTGGTGAGATATTTTGCATGTTGCTATGAATGAAGTGAGAGCTGGAGCCCAGCTCTGTTATACCCAGTAGCAAAAGTGGAAGAAAAAGAACCTCTGGAGTGAAAGAGTAGTTGAATTAATGACAACCCTGGTGAGAACTGGTGCAGCTTTTCAGGACACAGTACTTGCTGTTGGGTGTTAATGTGGGAGGTGAAGTCAGGATAGGTTAGCTTGTGCTATACTAGACCCAGCTGGTCCACATATTATGTTCCTAGGAACAGCATTCTGTGTGGAAGCTGCACGTGCATGTGCTGATGGTTTTTGCTACTGGTCACCACCTGAACTAATGTGCACCAAATGCAATGGAAATAATCCTGCTGACTCCAACATTGGCAGAGTGGCCTCTGAGAGTTTACACAGGATAAGTAGCTATGTATCTTCTCTGATGACTGAAGAGAAACCAGGGGGGAAAGGGGAGGAAAAAGGAGGTTTATGGCTTCATAATTTACAGAAAAATAAAGTGATAGTTGTGCTCATCTAATCTGCCACCCTGTACAATGTAAACCACAGGATTTCATTCAAATCTCTCTGGTTTGAATTTCAGTCTCACTCTTCAACGAGCTGTTCATTTTAGCTCAGCTCACTGCAAAGGTCTATTTAAAGTCCTGATTCTAATCTGATTTTGTCGTGCGTAATCTTCAAATGGATTGCTTCTCTGGAGCCTAACATCTCCCTGGGAACACTATAGGTTCCTTCACCATAATGCTATTGACTAACTTTGCCCATAATTCCCAAGACCTCAGAAGGCTTCTATATTACATTTTGTTTTATTTTTGTGTTTTATTGCAGGCTGTTTTCTTATAGTTCTGTGTATGAAGATGCAAGCTCCCACACAAAGAAACCCACAGACCACAGTAGCCTCTTGGATAGGGGAAAAAAAAGTCTCCAGTTGTTATGTCCATTTTTGGAAAGTGCATATGAACTGCTCATAATCTGAGTTCATCCAAAACTATTTTAGAAGTCTAGCTGTCAGCATTTTTGTCTCAGCAATATTTCTGTTCTGCACAGAAAGTCACTAAACTAGAACATCGTGGCACTAAGCTTTCAAAGAGAGGAGTCAAAATGTGTTGAGTTGAATATGCTTTTTAAACAGGGGTAGAGCTCGAGAGAGTTTATCTCACAGCCCAAGAAAAGAAGCATGGATGTATTATGTCTTTTATTTCCTTATCTTTCATGCTAAAACATGTTAGATGACAGGTCTGGGTTTTCTATATATCAATCTGCACATTGGAATGTGCTGCCCAGGGAGCTGGTGGAGTCACCATCCCTGGAGGTGTTCAAGAGGGGATTGGATGTGGCATTTGGTGCTATGGTTTAATCGTGAGGTCTGTGGTGACAGGTTGGACTTGATCTTTGAGGTCTCTTCCAACCTTGGTGATTCTGTGATTCTTTTAGTCATATGTTCATAAAATGTAGCATGATGGCATGTTGGCTGTTGAAGGCTAATAGTTGCTATTTTTACCTCTGAAAAAGTTGATCAAACTACACCAACTAGTAGGAAAAAAGGTGTATGTTTGCCATCAACTTCAGACCTCAAAACAAAAAAGTCTCTGCCTTCAAGTTTTCTGCCATTTTTCTAACCCTCTCCAATTCTCAATCTCGCCAGGCCTCTTGAGCGAGTCCTTTATTCTTTGTGAGTACCAGGGATCCAGGATTTCTGTTAGTGATAGAAGGAAGTCAGTTCCCTTCAGTGATCTGAAGGGTGATTGTCCACCAATGTTTGTCACAGGTTTTCAAAGCTCCTTTTTCCTTGAAAGCACCCTATAAATTTTTAAGTCAGCTGTTCATAGTGCTTATTTTACCACACTGTTTTCAGAAGTCAGAGATATTAACAACAGAGGATTTATAGGTGGGGAACAGTCAGGAACACTTTTTCCCTGTATTTGAACTTTACTATCAAAAAGTACAGGAAAATATAATGTGGTTTAAGAATGATTCAAAATAGTTACAATAAATCTTCCATAGGTCCTTCCTTTGGATCCTCTACATATTTTAGTTAGTGCTGACTGCTAACAATTATTAGCATCCTGTTAACAATCTTTTCTCATGTAAGCCTTATGTTTGAAAATCATGCTCATTTTCCCCCTAAAGCCCTGCAGGGTGAAGATCACATTCTTCAGCAGAAAGTTCCTAAATAGCAGTTTTCAGATCTCCTGCAGTACCAACAGAAGTTCATAAATACTGTGGACAAATAATTTTTCTTGAGTATTTGCTCTTGTTGTTTGAGCTTATTATTCTCACTTGATGATAATGTGGTTGTATAAATGGTAATGATCAGTAAAACCTCAATAAACTTCAGAGGTTTGTAAAAGAGATCTCTTCATGCTAACTGACCATGCTCTCACCATGGTTTCCTACTATGTTCTGATCTGGCACTGACAGAAAGGAAACAAGAAAAGGGGGGAGACAAAAAAAAAGAAAACAAGAAAAAAGGGGTGGAAAAGAGGGGGAAATAAGGGAAAAAAATAAAATGAAAGGAAAAAGAATCCAAGAATTGATATCTCTTCTCAAAATCACAGCAAGGCTTTTTTTTTCACAAATGAGGATGAGAAAAATGGTTAAATGCTTATTCAAGAGAGAGAGTGGTTGGCCATTGGAATGGGTTGCCCAGGGAGGTGGTGGAGTCACCATCATTGTAGGTGTTTAGGAGGAGACTTGATGGGGTCCTGGGTTGCATGGGTTAGTTGATTAGATGGTGTTGGATGATAGGCTGGACGCGATGATCTTGAAGGTCTCTTCCAACCTGGACTATTCTACCCCTATTCTATTCTACCTCTATTCTATTCTACCTCTATTCTATTCTATTCTATTCTATTCTATTCTATTCTATTCTATTCTATTCTATTCTATTCTATTCTATTCCATTCCATTCCATTCCATTCCACTCCACTCCATTCCATTCCACTCCATTCTTTTCAACCTTCTGCAGTGTCAGTGCAACTCATAATCACAAATGCAGATCTTTGGCAACAAACTAGATACCCTAAAATGTGAAAGTTTGAAAGTATTATTATATTAATAGAAAATATTAATAACTACACCCAGCAGCCATATTCTCCAGTTCATCTACACAGCAAAGTGTTCTTTGCAGTGGGGAGACTCAAGAAATTCATGCTGCGAATGAGGTGAAGAGCTTCCAAAGAAAGGTGAAAGGGGAACTTTGATCACTTCCCTTTATTTTTTCCCCAATTTCATCTTCTAGTTGTATTATTCTTTATATGTTCATGTTCAGTACTCAGCACAATAAACTTGTCTGTGATGCTTGAATGTTCTCATTCCTCTGAATTGCAGAGGTAATTAAAAGAAAGAGAGGAGATAGTTTCCTAGGATAACTTCTTGTGAAAAAAAATTTAGACTAGAGTTTAGGAAATTAGGATACTGAACACATTTGGCACCTCTTTTTTCTTTGTTTTCCCTAATTCTTGCAAACATATTTTTAACTCTATTCCTCTGGGCTTTTATTCCCAATCTATGACATTTCACAGACTAGCACAGTTGTCATTAATAAATGCTCGATTCCAGTATTCTAAAGGGCAAGAGCTGTGGAACATAATCCAGCCTAAGACAGCACCATAAAATGCCTGCATTATCACAAAATGGCCTTTTATGTTTCATCTATCAACAGCTAAATACAGCAAGATACTAATCAAAGAGAGTCCATTCAGTTGCCTGCAGAGGACATTCAGGTCTCTAATGACCAGCACCTGATTCCATTTACAACCATCAAAATGCACTTAAGACATTAAAATAGACATTTCATTTTTACCTAGGATTTGAGGCAAGATAGATGCCTAAGCTATTTAAGTTCCACAAGGCTAGATATATAAGCTGGGGAAATAAAAAGCAGCCACTAAAAGCTCTGATCTTTTCCCTTAAACACAGGGTGGGAAATGTACCAAACAGATGTTTTTTTCAGACCCATCTCTGTGAGCTGATGGTGAACTCCAGATCACTTCATTTACAGACCTAATCCTGGTCCTAATTAATCAGGAATGTCGTGTGTTTCACTGCTGGAATATGTTTGTTAATTCAATAAAATAATAAAACATGAAACAGTTGTGAGTAATCTCAACTCTTGCAAGCTAATAATGTACAGCTCTTATTTTACCAGTGATTTCTGCTCAGTCTAACTGTAAGCATGATAGAATTAAATGACTTCTGCATAATACCACTGGCTGTTCCCTTTTCTTTTTTACTTTGCAGATCTTTAAGGGCAACCCCACTACATAAATATGTCTCCTTCACTTGCACTGGCAGAACCCAGGCCAGGGTGAGCCCAGTACTGCCCAACACTTGATTTTCTAGCCTATTTATAGGGATGATCTTTAAAGCAGCATTAATATCATCCATTTTAGAGTGATTGAGAATTTGGCTCGACTTCCTCGCCCCTCCCAGGGCTTTAGCTGTCAAGGTTTCGAGTAATGGAATCCAGTAGCACGAAATAGTAAATTTATTTTGCTTAGGCACACACACACACACACTCACACACACACATGGCCATCATAATTTCCTACGACATTTAAGAGAAGAAAAACTCTCATACATAATATTGTAAAGGTTGAATATTTGGCTACCAATTTTTTTTCCAAAATAGCTATTAAAGTTGTAATCCAAAAGTGTTCCAGGCCACAGGGTTGGGTGGTTAAATTACACACCGAGGGGGAGATGGGGCTGTGAACGCTCAATATGAGCTTTATTCTCTCCACAAATTCTTTCATTAGGGAAAAACCTAAGACAGGCAACTCAATTTTTTTTTCTTCTGTTGAGCTGACCATTTTGGAAACTCAAAGGCTTCCAAGCATACTATTAATTTTTTTTTTTTTTACAATGTCAGCATGCTTTTTATAAACTGTTGGGTGTTTTGGGTTGTTTTAACAGTCATCCGTTTTGGAAATATTTTATACCCCAGAGGAAAGATTTTGCTTTGCCTGAAGTGAGGAACAGTATCATATTTAAGCTGTATGATCTATTTTTAAAAACGCCATAAATATGGAACAAGCCCTGTCCAAATCGTTCACGGTATAAACAGCGCCCAGCGAAAAGGTCTGCAGCAAGGGCTGCTTGCTTTTGTTCTTAAAGGAGATTTCTAACGTGAATTCCCTCTGCCAGCAGTAGGGTGAAGGCTCCACACCGCTTCTGCTTTGTCAGGTCTGGGAGGACACTGGCACAGAAAGCAATGTGGGTGGATGTGTCTCCATCATTCTTGTGGCTATCTCCGATGTAAGTGATCCAAAGACCACTGAAGCCACCAGGAGGCTTTCCAGCAAGGACAGCAGGCTTTCATCATACTGGTTAGGCCACACCTTGAGTCCTGTGTCCAGTTCTGAGTACCTCAGTTTAGGAAAGATGTTGACTTGCTGGAATGTGTTCAGAGAAGGGCAACAAAGCTGGTGAGGGGTTTGGATTACAAGCTCTATGAGGAGAGGCTGAGGGAGCTGGGGTTGCTTAGCCTACAGAAGAGGAGGCTCTGGGAGACCTTATTGCTGTATACAACTACCTGAAGGGACGTTGTAGACAGTTGGGGGCTGGTCTCTTCTCCCAGGCAACCAGCAGCAGAACAAGAGGACACAGTCTCAAGCTGCACCAGGGGAGGTTCAGACTGGATGTTAGGAAGAAATTCTTCATAGAGAGTGATTGCCCATTGGAATGTGCTGCCCGGGAAGGTGGTAGAGTCACCATCATTGGAGGTGTTTAGGAGGAGACTTGATGGGGTGCTTGGTTGCATGGTTTAGTTGATTGGATGGTGTTGGATGATGACTTGGACACGACGATCTCAAAGGTCTCTTCCAACATGGTTTATTCTATTCTGTTCTATTATCACAGTATCACAGTATCACAGTATCACTTAGGTTGGAAAGGACCTCGGGGATCATCGAGTCCAACCTATCAACACAGACCCCATGACTAGACCATGGCACCAAGTGCCACGTCCAATCTCCCCTTGAACGCCTCCAGGGTCGATGATTCAACCACCTCCCTGGGCAACCCGTTCCAATGCCGAATGACTCGCTCGGTGAAGAACTTCCTCCTCACCTTGAGCCTAAACCTTCCCTGGCGCAGCTTGAGACTGTGTCCCCTTGTTCTGGTGCTGGTTGCCTGGGAGAAGAGGCCAACCCCTTCCTGGCTACAACCACCCTTCAGGTAGTTGTAGAGGGCAATGAGGTCACCCCTGAGCCTTCTCTTCTCCAGGCTAAACAATCCCAGCTCCCTCAGCCTCTCCTCATAGGGCTTGGGGTAAGTGCTCCAGTATGCACTGAGATAGGAGGAACTGAAGTACAGAATCACAGAATGGTATGGGTTGGAAAGAACTTCCAGAGATCATCTAGTCAAATCCCACTGCTTACACAGGTTCACTTAGATCGGGTTACATAGGAACACATTCAGGAAGGTTTTGAAAGTCTCCAGAGAAGATGACTCCACAACCTTTCTAGGCAACCTGTTCCAATGCTCTGACACCCTGAAAAGAGAGAAGTTTTCCCTTGTCTAAGTCAAAGAGTCCCTTTAGGACTGACTGTATTAACTTCATCCTGATTCTACATTATCACAGTTGCCTGCCACAATGCATCATCAATATTGTCCCCCCCTCTCTTCCCTGAACCATCTCAACCTGAAGAAAGGTAGGGAAGATGTTGTTCTCAATCTGTAACTTTGAAAGGGCAGTTTTAAAACCAAATTCTCATATAAATATGTGAATTTTTGTGCCTTTCAAAAATCATCCTGTTGTGCAAAAATCACTGCTTCTTTCAAGACGTGTTTTCCCCATGTCATCCATATGATATTCTACACATTCAACCCTCCCTGCTTCACATAAAACATTTAAGCTACAGCTCTTTCCTTTTTCAGGTTTTCTATTTCACTTTTTAAGTTGAATTGATGGCAACCAGAGGTTTTAGAGGGGTGTAGTCCCACCCTGAAGTGGTCCTGAAGTGCCACATCTACTTACTTTTCCTTTAACACTTCCAGGGCTTGTGACTCCACCACTTTCCTGAGCAGCCTGTTCCCATAGCTTGCCACTCTTTCAGTAAAGAAATTCTTCCTAATATCCAATCTAAACTTCTGCTGGCACAGCTTGAGGCCATTTCCTCTTGTTCTGTCATTAGTGACCTGGGAGAAAAGGCCAACGCCAGCCTCACTACAACCTCTTTTCAGGTAGCTGTACAGAGCAGTAACATCTCCTCTCAGCCTTCTCTTCTTCAGGCTAAATAAAAACCACCTCCAAAGCAGATTAAAACACATTCCCCAAGTGAGTATCTTGCAGCACAAAGAGCATGAGCTGCAGTGAGTATGACCAGTGGGAAGGACCTGTACAGTCACAGTGTGGTCCTAAGAGGTGACACTCTCCCAGGCTGCCTCCAAGAGCTTTTGTGTTTTAGACCACCCGCTCGCGTGTTCCTTCCGCCCTTGCCCTGGTTTAACGAGAGGGTGAGGCCTTTGGAGCACCACTTCTTCACTTCTTTCTCTTTTATTTTTTATTTTGTTTATTTTATTTAGAGGTGGCACATAAAAGGTACAATCTGGCAAAAGGATAGACCCGAAGAATCCAGTAGCTCTCTGGAGAAATCAGTTACAGGCCTGGGATTTTTCTCTAGTAACCCAAAGGAATTAATCTCCCTCCCTCACATAAACAAGCCTTATGCAGAGCCTAGGTAATAAAATAATTACAACCACACTTCACATGCACATTACCATCTGCCCTTTTCTGTTCTGACAGCAGTTCTTCCTCAGGCCTGTGTGAAAGGGAGGGGGGAAAAAAATGATTAGGGCAGAAGAAAAACATATCAGTAAAGAATAATGTGTGTTTCCTTATTAGAGAGCCTCAGTCCTCTCCTGCCTCCTTATTCCAGTACATACAGAACTATAAAACACAGAAATGTTCACAGGATATTAAGCATTAAAGTGCTGATGTCAGCAAGCCAACAAAAATGCAAAGGACAATATACAGAAGTGTTACTGGGGCTACCACTGTAAAGTATTCATTTTATGACAAATTTTAAAGTTAACCCAAAAAAAAAAAACCCTGTAGAGTTGGTAAACACACAAATTGTTAGATTAACTAAACCACATCAGTCCCATACCTTCTGCTCCATCAGAAACAATTTCTTAGTGTGATCAGATGGAAATATAGCTGAGCCCTGACATTTACAATAAGCACCAACGCCATTCAGGTTTTGGTATCCTTCTTCATCACCTTGCTAACAACTTATATATTTCCTAGTGTTCACCAGGCCTGGACAAGCCTGAAGACAAGAAACCAGTTATATATTATATAATATGTAAGGAGTTATTTAATCAGTAACCTTCAGACCCAAGCATGCATTTTGTGTTAATTTACTAGCTGTGCTTTTCCCTTGTTCCTAGGGAAACAGCACATTCCTGTTTGATATCAAGAACTTGTTTATTATTAATCTAAGGTTTGCATGGTGACACTGACACTGCATTGACATTGACAGGCATGGCCCCAATGACTGTCACTACAGAGACTGTGGATGCATGCTTGTGTGGATGCATGTGTATGAGTGTGTGAGACAGAGACAGCAATGTGCACACAGACTTTTCAGTACAAACAAACTGGAAATCCTGGCATTTTCAAACCATAAACTGCATGCAGTGCACAAGGAGTGACCTGTGGGCAAACTGAAAGAGCGCATTCCTTGCTCCTTCCTAGAATAATCCTGCCAAAAACCTCAGTAAATGGTGCAGAACACTCTTTTTCAATTGGACCCCAGGGACTCACAAGTAAGAAACAGAGAGACAAAGGAAGTTAGAAAGCATCTATGCTGTGCATGTTCAAAAGTGTATGTATAAAAAATTCAAAAAGGAGGGTGAGGGGAGAGAGGTTTACAGTTTAGTCATTTTATCCCTTGAGTGCTGTTAAATGTTCCAGGCTGCATGTATCTGGGACCGTGCCAGGTGTTTCATGTCCTTTCCATGGTGTTGTTGAAGATTCCTGCTAATGGCCAGATCCTCTCAGACCTAAACCTGCTGACTCTTCCAGGTAAGAAATAACATTCAAGAAGGTGTTAGGTGATGTGAGCTGAGCAGAAGCACTGCAACGTAAGATTTGTGCAGAAATGGTTCCCCTCTCTGCTTAGTGCTGAAGCAGTCAAAGCGTTTTGTCCCTATGGAAGCAGGAGATTGGGGGTTTGCACACAAAGGAAGGACATCTGGAGAAGAAGTGGGGTCAGTCTGGGTGGGGAAGATTGCAAGACAAAGTCCTGCTGTACAGCACACACATCCTAAGCATCCTTTTTCTTTCTTACATGGGGTCACATGGACAGTGAGAAACGCTGTTGTGGTTTGTATGGAATGTTTTATATCTTAGAGTCAGCATAGTGTTTATGAAGTCTTCCTGACTTTATAAATCTACAAACTGGCATTGACCTGGAGCTAGAGCACCTCTTAAATATAATTTTGTGTTTGAACTCCTTGGGTTTCTGCTCACTTGCAGCAATCTTCTTGATTTTGGTTTAACATAAGGTTTAAGATACTCTACAGGGTAAAGGCAAGCGCATTGCTATCATAGAATCAATGAGGTGGGAACAGACCTCAAAGATCATCAAGTCCAACCTGTCACCCAAGACCTCATGACTACTAAACCATGGCTTCAAGTGCCACATCCAACCCCTTTTTTTATCACCTCCAGAGGAAGAGTTAAAATGGACAGTTCCAGAACTGGCCCCAGACCCACTTCTGCTATATAGATTTCAAAACATGTTGTGATGGTCTTATTGCCTCCCCTAAAGAGCTGGACAGAGTTCACTAAATGACCTCTCTCCATACCTTAACATTTCCCTATGAGCCATCTTTTCTCTGTTGCTTTAACTTTCAAGGGTTTTTTGTCTTGTGTGTACCTCCTTTTGACTATAGTGACTGAAACTTTAAATTTACCCTTAATGCTACTACTGAAACAAATGGGGCGTGAGACTGACATCTTCTGAATACTAAGACATGCAAAATTCCCACTTTTCCTTGTCACTGTGTTTGGCATGTTTTCCTAAGAAAGAAGGAAAGTGCTCTCTCTAAATTCCTGTCTCTAACCAAGGTTTGTCCACAGAGAGAAAGAATTGGAGTCTTTGTTTGTAATTGCAAATACATACCATGCTTTCACATTGTTTTTCTTACTTGGCAATGTGTTCCACTCTTTAGGTCGTTTCCTTGCTTCCCCTCTGTCTCAGCAGGAGAAAATATGCTTCTCTTAGCCCCCAAGAAACTAAGGATCTTTTGTGTTTCTATGTTTATCTCAAGTATGTACAAGTTTGCAGTAGCTGCTCTTTTGCCATATAATTAAGTCAGTGTTCCAAGGATGATCTGTTGGAAAAGACATAGAATGAATGACAAAAGGAAAAGGAAAAAGAAACACACAAGGAAGAAGAGGAAGAAGAAAAGGCTGTGATGCATATGCTGATCAAACTTTCCCTCTCCTCCAGCTTCCCCAACAGCAAACCCTTCGCTAAAATCCCGACCTCAACATGGAGCATACATGAAAGCAAAAAACTTGCTCCAGAAAATTGATGTCTTCATGCTACCCTCAAAAATGTTTCAAATAAATCAGTTCAAAAAATAATGCAACCTAAATTGAACCAGTTGGACAGAGTCTAAAAGCCCAGTGCTCCTGCAAATGCTGAAATGCATTCCCCTATTAGTCAGCAATACAGAAAAAATAATAAATATCCAAATCTAATTGGGACATTGAAGTAACCTCATTTACAGAACATGGATGGGTTTCAAACACTCTCTGAACTGACTTTTATTTTTCAAGCACTACTGCTGTTTCAACCAGGCACATATTTAGCTGAAGATACCAACATTTAGGAGTCAAAAGGAGAAGTAATATGTACATAGCAAATTAGAGCAGTCACACAGCCCGGTCTAGTGTAGGTAGGTCTACATCTCTGCTAAAGCAAACACAGGCTTTTGCCCCACCTCCACCTACCCTTATTCACAGTGATACCTACAGTTAACACTATTCTGAAGTATTTGGTGATGTCATACACATTATCCCTACAAGGGGCACATCTGCTGCTTCTATTTCCTCTAAGACCTTGGGAGATAAGTTATGTAGTGCCCTTGGGAGCAATTGCCTCCAGTCACTTTCTGCTAATGTGCCATTGTAAAAAGTAATAAATGCCAAAAAAATAAACCTAGCAAAACAAAGCCAAGAATCCCTAGTACCATCTGTGGTAACCCCACGGAGATGCTGGCGAGTGCAGTCTACTTAAATGTGCATGATAACACTAAATGATACCATGTAGATATTATATGGCATATCATATGAAGTCTCCAGCAGCAGAGTTTGCATTTGGATGAAAAATAACAGGGAGAATTAGAGACTCAGAGAAGACTTTTGATTGGAAGAGACTTTTAAGATCACCGAACCCAACCCTTAACCCTGCACCACCAGGTCACCTCTAAACAAGGAGGTTAGAAGATAAGAAAAAAATAGTTAGATTCATATTCATGTTGCAGTATTTGCAAACACAGACTTTAATAATACAGCTTAGTCTGCTGGCAGAATTGTTGCCATCATCCCCCAAGAAATTTGGAAACTAAGGGTGTTCTGATTGCTGTATCACAGGATTGGGAATTGTGTTCTTGTTTCTAGAAAATGCTGAACCTTCCCTCTGATCCTCAGCAAGCTCTTTAAACATTCAGCTCCCTTAACCTTTCCATTTTCACACAGATAAAATACCAAAACCATTTCAGGGTCCTCACACTCTTCCAAGAGGAACTGCAGAATGTCCCTGAGCTGTGCTGGTAGTGTGCCTTGAGAGCTAGCACTGAAATGTTCCAGTGGGGAGAGCAAATAATTACAGTATCACAGTATCACAGTATCACTTAGGTTGGAAAGGACCTCGAGGATCATCGAGTCCAACCTATCACCACAGACCCCATGACTAGACCATGGCACCAAGTGCCACGTCCAATCTCCTCTTGAACGCCTCCAGGGTCGATGACTCAACCACCTCCCTGGGCAACCCGTTCCAATGCCGAATGACTCGCTCGGTGAAGAACTTCCTCCTCACCTCGAGTCTAAACCTCCCCTGGCGCAGCTTGAGACTGTGTCCTCTTGTTCTGGTGCTGGTTGCCTGGGAGAAGAGGCCAACCCCTTCCTGGCTACAACCACCCTTCAGGTAGTTGTAGAGGGCAATGAGGTCACCCCTGAGCCTCCTCTTCTCCAGGCTAAACAATCCCAGCTCCCTCAGCCTCTCCTTGTAGGGCTCGTGCTCGAGACCTCTCCCCAGCTTCATTGCCCTTCTCTGGACACATTCAAGTGTTTCGATGTCCTTCTTAAACTGAGGGGCCCAGAACTGGACACAGTACTCAAGGTGCTGCCTAACCACACCTAGAAATACTAGAGGGTTGGTGGGGGTTTTTTTGCCAGCTGAATCTCTTTTCTTTTTGTGAGGCTTTCTGTAGCTGTGCAGGATGCCTGATGACCCCACTCCTCAACACTTCAGTGCGAATCTCACTTACATTAAAACTTCAGCTCCTTTGTCGAACGCTGGACACCACCTATGTAAAGCGATACGCAATGCAATAAAGTGCAATGCGTTGAAGTTCAAGAAACGCAGCAACACTGAAAAGGTTCCTGTGTTAGAAAATGTGCATTAGCTAAACTTCACATTTTAAATCCTGGTCTCCTGTGAACCCAGAATACATTTTCCTTATGTCCATGTGTTGGAAGTTTCATAAAATGCTGAGCACGTACATTTAAAATAGCTCTGACAACGCATTAAAAAACAAAATAAAACAACTCTAAAATATTATGACATGGCCAATTTCCATGCTTTGTAAAATCCATGACATGACACGAGATATTTTATGTGTGGAAATATACATCATAAATATTGGCCAATGTCATAATATTTCTAATGTTTTATATGTTGTCAAATCTGCTTTAAACACAGTATGTGTGCTATACATTTCCCTGAAACATAATTCAGGGGGATGCAGGAAATCAGCTATATTCTTTTTCCATGTGGGTTTGTTATGTTTTATGGTTTTGTTGCTCCTTACAGTACAAAGACCTTTTTTTTTATTTCTCTTCCTTCTTTCTCTTTCCTTCTTTCTCTTTCTTTCTTTCTCTTTTCTTCTTTCTCTTTCACACAGTATCACAGTATCGCTAAGGTTGGAAGAGACCTCGAGGATCATTGAGTCCAGCCTGTCACCACAGACCTCATGACTAGACCATGGTACCAAGTGCCACGTCCAATCTCCTCTTGAACACCTCTAGGGATGGTGACTCCACCACCTCCCCGGGCAGCCCATTCCAATGACCAATGACTCTCTTGGTAAAGAACTTTCTCCTCACTTAGAGCCTAAACTTATCCTGGTGCTGCAGTTTGAGACTATGTCCCCAGTTTCCTTCTTTCTCTCCTTCTTTCTCTCTCCTTCTTTCTCTTTCCTTCTTTCTCCTCCCTTCTTTCTCTTTCCTTCTTTCTCCTCCCTTCTTTCTCCTCCCTTCTTTCTCCTCCCTTCTTTCTCCTCCCTTCTTTCTCCTCCCTTCTTTCTCCTTCCTTCTTTCTCTTCCCTTCTTTCTCTTTTCTTCTTTCTCCTCCCTTCTTTCTCTTTCCTTCTTTCTCCTCCCATCTTTCTCTTTCCTTCTTTCTCCTCCCTTCTTTCTCTTTCTTTCTTTCTCCTCCCTTCTTTCTCTTCCCTTCTTGCTTCCTTGCTTTTTCTCACTTTCTTCTTCTTTTTTTTTTTTTTCCCCTTTTCTTCCTTGCTTGTTTTTTCCCTCCACTTATCTTGAACATGCTGAATGACATTTGAAAAACAAGAACAGACTTGGTAGTTTTCTGCTGCTCATTTTTCTCGTAGCTATGCCTCTGAGCCAAGTAACTCCAAATCATGGACAGGTATTATTATGTTAACCTTGCCTTACCACTGGGAGTGAAGTGTTCATACACCCACTTTAAAAAAGAGGAAATAGCTGCCTTTCCTAAAGCTCCTGCAGTGCCAGAGCTCTGACTTACTCAGCCCAGCCACGGGGCCACAGCTCTGCTGCAGCACATTCAATCAAGCCCTGGGACATCACAAGTACAAGCAGAGCAGCTGAAATCATGCAAGATTTCAGCTTTGGAGGTCAATACAGTTACAAGACAATTGAAACCCTGCAAGGCAGAGTAAAAGTTAAGCACCTCAAAGGTATCCTCAGTTCAAGAAAGACAGTGAGCTACTTGAAAGAGTCCAGTGCAGAGCCACAAGGATGATTAAGGGAATGGAACATCTTCATACGAGGAGAGACTGAGGAAGCTGGGCTCTTTAGCTTGGAAAAGAGGAGACTGAGAGGTGACCTCATCAATGTTTATAGATATGTAAAGGGTGAGTGCCCAGAGGATGAAGCCAGGCTCTGCTGGGTGATGCCCAATGACAGGACAAGGGCAATGGGTTCAAGCTGAGGTATAGGAAGTTTCATGCAAATATGAGGAAAAATGTTTTCACTGTGAGGGTGACAGAGCCCTGGAACAGACTTCCCAGGGAGGTTGTGGAGTCTCCCGCTCTGGAGATATTCAAAACTCATCTGCATGCATTCCGGTGTAAGCTGGTGTAGGTGACCCTGCTCTGGCAGGGTGGTTGGTCCTGATGATATTCTGAGTTCCCTTCCAGCCCCTGAAATTCTGTGCTTCTGTAATCCTCTCCCCAGCCTCATGGCTGTCACCTCCCTGGCTTCCAAGAGACCTGGCCAGTCTTTATATGGGCTTGACAGGTGCTGTCACAGCCACTTTCAGATGCAGCTCCTAACCATCAGCGGGTACTGTGAAATGCTCAAACACAGAGGCCATATTTCTTTCTAGACTAGACTCTGCATCCATTTCAGCAATCCCAGTCACGACCGAACAATTGTCCACCTCAGGGTAGTGCAATCTCCCACGTTCAAAGACAAAAGCACAACGCAGAGCAGGAGAGTTTCATCATTATGTAATGCTATGGCAGTAAATTGCAAGAAAGATACCACCAAAAATGCACTTTCTTACAGGCATAGACTGAAATCCTGGCCCTACTGAGGTAGATGGGAAGATCACAGTATCACAGTATCGCTTAGGTTGGAAAGGACCTCGAGGATCATCGAGTCCAACCTATCAACACAGACCCCATGACTAGACCATGGCACCAAGTGCCACGTCCAATCTCCCCTTGAACGCCTCCAGGGTCGATGACTCAACCACCTCCCTGGGCAACCCGTTCCAATGATGAATGACTCGCTCGGTGAAGAAATTCCTCCTCACCTCGAGTCTAAACCTCCCCTGGCGCAGCTTCAGACTGTGTCCCCTCAGGGTTCAGAAGGTAAAAGCCTTTACCTCTAGACTTCTTAGTTTTCAGAGATGACCATGAGATTCTACTACAGACACCTTTACAGAAAAAAAAAGAGCCTAGCTGTGACAAGAGGGAGCAACATGCAGGTCACACAGATGTCTTTTAGAAAATGTTTTAATGGGAAAAGAATGTAATTAATGAAGTTCCTAGGGTGAAAGGGAGTGGCACAGTAGCTGATTAAAATATATATATGTACTTGAAAAGGTTCTTTCATGGGGTTTATTTTATTTTTTCAGGTTTTTCCCTTTCCTTTTTTTTTTTACTGTTTTTTTTTTTATTCTTCCTTCATTTTCCCTTTAGAAATGGAAGGGGAAGCTTAATTAAAACAAGTTGTTCTGCAAGCAGCAGAGCTAATGAAACCTTGTTTCCTGTGGGGTTTTGTCCTGTATCCCCTGCTGTGATAACCTTAGCTCCGTTCCCATATCCTTTACCTTGCAGTTCCCCAAAACAACCATTCAAATTCCCACACTCCCTACAGTTCCCCATCATGTTCTTAAAATCCACTCTGCACATGTGCTCCCCTGTCCTCAGTTCCTTCCTAAACCACTGGCTTTGTCAGAGGTTGTAGCAACTTCTTTATCCTTGTGATCGGCAGCAAGCCAGATTACTCATGGGTCTCTCAAGTAAGTGTATAATCCTCACTCCAGTATCTTGCATTAATCATAATGCAGCCTTATACCACAGTGATCCTGAGGTTCACAGAATAAATGTCTCTAATCTTAGCTGTATTTTGCAAAGTTATACATACAAAAGAATCATGAGGAATAGAATAGAATAGAATAGAATAGAATAGAATAGAATAGAATAGAATAGAATAGAATAGAATAGAATAGAATAGAATAGAATAGAATAGAATAGAATAGACCAGACCAGACCAGACCAGACCAGACCAGGCTGGAAGAGACCTTCAAGACCATCAACTCCAACCTATCATCCAACACTATCTAATCAACTAAACCACAGCACCAAAGCACCCCATCAAGTCTCCTTCTAAACACCTCCAGTGATGGTGACTCCACCACCTCTCTGGGCAGCCCATTCCGATGGCAAATCACTCTCTCTATGAAGAATTTCTTCCTAACATCAAGCCTAAACCTCCCCTGGCACAGCTTGAGACTCTGTCCTCTTTTTTTGGTGCTGGTTGCCTGGGAGAAGAGACCAGCCCGCACCTGACTCCCTTCAGGCAGTTGTAGACAGCAAGAAGGTCTCCCCTCAGCCTCCTCTTCTTCAGGCTAAGCAACCCCAGCTCCCTCAGTCTCTCCTCACAGGGCTTGTGTTCCAAACAAGTCCATCTTTCCAGTCTCCCAGATGGATGCACCATCCAATTGTCTAATATAAAGGAAGGCTGGCATTGACGATGGTTGGGAGGGGAATAAACCTCAGTCATCGCTGGCAGGCATTAGTCACTTGTGAAACACCCTGGGTTAAAAGCAGGGTCTCTGAGCAGGATTGGCTTTAACATCTGAATTGTGGTCACACTGTGTTTTGCAAGTCAACACAGACAGCCTCTGCAAATGCTCTGAGGAGATGGGAGGCTTTACTTCCATTTAAAGGCAATCCATACCCTGTAAATCCTGTAGGTACAGAGCCTACAGACCCCACAGACAGGCAAGGGACATGGAAATAAACTGAGATTGCACTTTCCTAGTGCTGAGAAGCATTGTCAGGACAAGCTCATATCTTTCTGTGAAAGCCTTCATAGCGATCCCATATGAAATAACCATTTCCAAGTATAAATGAGCTTCTTCCACCACTAAGTAGAGGGCCAACACAGGGACTCTAAGAGCTGCTGCCAAAATGAATCTGTGGAGTACTTCCCAGGCTTAACTGACAACAAGTATATAAGCCAGTAGGTCATTCAGCAGACACCTGCTCAGGAGTAAAACTCCATCTCCAACACTGTGAACAGAATCAGAAGTGCTCTCTGAGTCTGCTGCACCTGGTTTCCAGCATTTCTGCGCTGGCTAGTGAATCCCAGCACCTGCAGTGCTTCATGGCTAACTCCTGCCTAGCCAGCTAACAGTCACTTCCACTCTAAGAGAGGTAAGAAATGCCTATTTCCAATATGAAAATGTAAGAGAAAAAGAAGTTATCTTATTTTAAGCAATGCAAAGGAGTCAGTCAAATTAGAACACAGGTCCTCACTGCTCACTGTCTTTCTATTAATCTATTTTACTTCACTTTAGGCTTTTAAGCTACCCTCTCCTGAGCCAAAACTTCCTTCAGTCAAGCTAGAAAAACAAAGTATGTATAGGAAATATGTGGAAAACCATATTTGTTAATGTATTTCCCCTCTTATTTCAGGAACACATTTTTGCAGTGTGGAACAGTAACTCTGAAACTGGATGGGAGAAAGAAAATGATGAGGAACAGTCTTACTCTGGGAGGTAGTCATGGAAAAAGAGAAGGAGAAAACTCAGAAAAGAATCCACATACTTAAGAAATACCTAAATATAATCACTTGATGTACAGAGGAGACATTTCAATTAGCAGAAAGCACAGCTCTGCTGAAAACAGCAAGCTGAGATAACATGAAGCAAAGTTAATGCCATCAACCAAAAGCATAAAAGAATTCTGGGAATATTTGTGGGATCTCCTACAATGCCTATCACTCAGCATTAAGCTATCCAAGGCAAGTATCCAAAAACACTGGAGGGAGGGCAGGAAGCAAAATGATTGGATATTTTTTTCAGGAGTCTTGCTAGGAAGTTATTTCTCCTTATGGAAAGGCAAGATTTACAAGATGTTTCTAAGAGCTGATTCTTGTCTCATAGGTTCTCTATTCACAGAGTCACAGAATGTTAGGGGTTGGAAGGGATCTCCAGAGATCATCGAGTCCAAACCCCTTGACATAGCAGGATCACCTAGAGCAGGAACACATCCAGCAGGTTTTGATAGTCTCAAGAGAAGCAGACTCCACAACATCTCTGGACAGCCTGTTCCAGTGCTCTATTACCCTCACAGTAAAGAAGTATCTCCTCGTGTTGAGACGGAACCTCCTGGGTTGTAGCTTGTACCCTCTGTTCCTTGTCCTATCACTGGGCACCACCAAAACCAGACCATCACCTTCATCTTGACACCCACCCTTCAGATAATTAGAGATGTTGATAAGATCCCTCCTCAACTTTCTCTTCTCCAGACTAAACAGCCCCAGTTCTCTCAGCCTTTCTTCATAAGAGAGATGTTCAAGTCCCACAGTCATCCTCCTCGCTCTCCATTGGACTCTGTCCAGCAAAATCCTGTTTCTCTTGAACTGGGGAGCCCTAAGCTGGACACAGTATTCCAGGTGTGGTCTCCCCAGGACACTATAGTAGGTATTGCATAGGTTAGCTGAAGACACTTGAACATGAAACAGAATTCATTTTTACAGAAGTAGCACTCTGGCTGAAAATGGTCTCCCTACCCCCATGGAGAATGTTTCATTGTTCTCTAAGTCTAAAATCCACGGACAGATAACTGTGAGCAGTGTACAGTAAGATACATTTTTAATAGATGAGGTCTTCAGTGTAGCAGTTTGCTATGCAATAGAGAGAGACAACATGAAGACAGACAATATCAGCTTATGCAGCTAGGGGTGGAAGGAGGGAAACAGTCTACCATTATGTCAGCCATTTCATCTTGGCTGGGATCAGAGCCTCAGAGGGGCGCCTTGCTCTGCACAGAATAAATACACCACTCCTGACAGCACAGAGGAAAAAAAACCACAAAACTCAGATAATTGCACTTGAAAAGAGAGGAATTGCAAGAAACCTGGGTGCACAGTTCAGAGGTCTGATTCCTCCACACTCTCCCTAGGTACTCTGAGAGAGCAGCAACAATTACAGCTGCAGCGAGAGCGAGAGTGCAGTGAAAGGGGCAAGAGAGAGACTGCCAAAAATAACCCTCTGCAAACTGCAGAAGCAGTGATTGATAAAACAGAGTCAGGGCTCTACACGTACAGCCACATGTATGAATCTCAAACAGAGCAGTGAGTGTTGACTGCAAGCTGCACAGCTTTCTGTGGAGGGGGAGAAATCCCACTACCTCTTAGCTCTGGTATAACTATACTTCCACTTGCCACATCTTATATCCTGCTGTAATTGCATCCCAGTGAGCCATGCCCATACTGCATATGTACTTCCCAGCCTGCCCATATGCTTCTTAAGTGGTGAGCTCATCTAAATCATCCCTCTCATTTCACTCCTACAGAAACTATTCATGACCAGTCTATTTCTATTCTGACCAGATCGCTGATGCTCCACAGGACTTTGTGGAGCCAACCCTACCGAGATAATTGTCAGATTTCGGACTGGTTAAGAAAAGCTCTTCCCAAAAATATTTATTTAGTTAAAAGAATCCAAGAGATTCTCAAATTCCTGTGAACAGCAGGTGATTGTTTTTGCCAACATGTGCCCTCAGCTCCTATGACATCTTTTTATATAGCTGTAGGCACGTTGACCTCTCTGAGGTCATGCTAGGTTCAGTCCACATGAGGCTGACAAAAGCTGACAAGCAGACATGAAGGTAAACTTAAGAAGACTTAAAAGTCAAGTACAAGTTCCTTCATGGCCAGAAGTACTCAGCACACACAGTGGGGGAACAAACCCTGAAAGCTGCTCAAGGCCAAATTTCCAAGAGTTCCGTTTCCACTGCAGAAGCCAGGTTTTCTAAATGTTTTCTAGGTCTCTCAATAACAGGCTGTACTTTGACACAACAGCAGCTGAAGCCTCTGAGCTCACCTGACAGCCTGGCCACTCATTTAAATATCACAAGAAGGTGCAAGATCCGTCTGAAAACTCATAGCAAAAATGCACTGTTTCGGAGGACTGGGTATGAAAAGGTGAAAGAGGTTGAGGTACTTCAAGTACACGTTCAGAGGTCACCAGGGAAATAATTCTAACCCTCTCTGATTCCAAGCAGTCCATATGTCTGTGTTCAGGATTTTCCCCAAAGATGTTTTTTTGGTGGGGAACCTCAGCATTTCATCCCTGTGACAGGCATAAGTAGAGTTAACTGACATTGCCAACATTTTGATGGCCATATGAATTTTAATGACAATCTTTATCCCGCTCCAACTAAGACAGCTAGAGGAGCCTGTGCTGTACTTGAGCCTGAGCTAGACAGATTAAACATACCTACCTAAAGCAAGAGGTAGGTGCAGCAAAAGGCTTAACTGCTGCAAAACCTTCATTCTAATCACATCATAAATGTGAGAGAGAGCATATCTTGTCTCCAGAGTATGAGGGAAAGTGTTACTGTGATCGGGCAGGGGAGAGCAGACCTGAGTGCTTGTCCTCGTACAGCACCTGCTGTCTTACAAGCTGGAAGGGATGGAGACTGTCCTCTTCCTTGCAGAACAAGAGGAAAAAGAGATAATCAGATCTGTCACTGTGCAGTGCTGTGGGTGGGGAAGAGATTAATAGCATCGAATTTAATTTTAATAGTAGGCAGGGTTTGAAGGATGTCTGTTCTAAAAGAGGGAAACATATTGTTTGGAGTGGCCCAGTGGGACGTAGCTGTGAACTATGGAACAAAAGCATAGGAAGGAAAATCCAAGATAACTGTCAGGGAAAACTTCCTAATGGTGTGATATACAGCCTAATACTGTGGAATAATCTTCTAAGGGAAGAGGTAGAAGCCCAGCTGAATGAGTAATTTTAAAATTAGACTGTAGGAAACAATTCAGTGTTGGCAAGGGCAATGGACAAGATGACCTCATCAGCCTTTTCCATCTCAGATTTCTACGTTTCTGAGGACAGAGAACAATAAAAAGCCACTGCACAGAATCAGACCCAGAGAGAGTTGCAATGGGATGAATGGGAGTGGCTATTAGAAGGCGTAGATTGCAAAAGAGACTGTGAATGAGGAAAAATAGATGTGAGGAGATATGAAGTCATTGATATTAGAATGCAGACCCAGAGGAAACGATAGGCAAAGTGCTGGGCAAGGAATATAAAATAGGAACAAACCAGCTTCAGAGATAAAAGACAGTAGAGCATGAGGTAAGAAGGCTAGGCAATTTTAAATGGAGTATGTTTTCACTTAGCAGGTCCTGGGTGTATGTGGCTCATACTCATTAAGAGCCATCAAGTGTGGGGGCTAAACCATTTTTAATACCAAAAGACTATTTGAGAATTTAGGGATGATGTCCAGCTTTTTGGAAAGATAATGATACAGGTATCACAGATATCATTCTTTTGCTTCACAAACATACACACCTGCTGGGCTCACCAGCATTTGCAACAGCCAAGGATGGCTCCACTCATGTGCATGGTTCAGAGTGCATGGATTGTCTTCTGAGATGATGCCATCACAGACTGTTTTCTCTGTCATCACTGAGCAATTAAGCACATACAGTTTTCTTTTTGCTTACACCACACACAAACCTGGCTCTTTAGTATTTATTGGTGTATAGAGCACTGCATGAAAAGAATAAAATTCAGAATTCAGTGGTAGACTAGACATGGAATGGAATGGAATGGAATGGAATGGAATGGAATGGAATGGAATGGAATGGAATGGAATGGAATGGAATGGAATGGAATGGAATGGAATAGAATAGAATAGAATAGAATAGAATAGAATAGAATAGAATAGAATAGAATAGAATAGAATAGAATGCAATACAATACAATCAACCAGGTTGGAAGAGACCTTTGAGATCATTAAGTCCAACCTATCACCCAACACTATCTAATCAACTAAACCATAGCACCAAGCTCCCCATCCAGTCTCTTCCTAAACACCTCCAGTGATGGTGACTCCACCACCTCCCTGGGCAGCACATTCCAAAGGCCAGTCTCTCTATCTGCGAAGAACTTCTTCCTAACATCCAGCCTAAACCTTCCCTGCTGCAGCTTGAGACTGTGTCCTCTTGTTCTGGTGCTGTCACTGAGTGCTGGAGCAGGTACAGAGATAGACAAAGGCAAAGAAGCTGGTGAGGGGGTTGGAGAGCATAGAGAGGTGGAGAGATGGGGCTGTTTAACCTGAAGGAGGCTGAGAGGAGACCTTATTGCTTTCAACAATTACCTGAAAAGAGGTTGTAGTGAGGCCAGTGTTGGCCCCTCCTCCCAGGTAACTAACAACAGGACAAGAGGTAATGGCCTCAAGCTGCAGCAGAGGAGGTTTAGAGTGGATTTTAGGAAGAATTTCTTTACTGAAGGAGTGGTGAGACATTATAACAGGCTGCATAGAGAGGTGGTGGAGTCACCACCCCTGGAGATGTTCAATAAATGCATAGATATAGCAATTCAGGACATGGTCTAGTGGTCATGGAGGTGTTGGGTAGAAGGCTGGACAGGATGATCTTAGAGGTCTTTTCTGATTCTGTGTTAAATAGTGGCTGGGGTTCAAAGAAATGTTTTTGCTGGTTTATATAAATAATTTCATAATTATGTGTGGTTTTGTCTTACATGGGATGTCTTGGGGGGGAAAAAAGTAATATCATAATGAGCCATCTTTCAATACTTCCTAGGTGAGTGTAGGAATTCATTTCACTGTTAGGGCACACTAGCAAAATGAAGGTTAATTCATTCCTGAATATTCTTTGAGCTCTGATTTTCTAGAGGGTTTCCTCTCTCTTATACCCATTGCCTGTAGTATGATGAGCCACTGGAATAAAAACACTTACTGAAATAAGTATGTTTTTCTTGAACTGAGATTCTGCTGGTATGAAACAAGGTAAGGTTGCAATTGCCACTGTTTAATTATTCAGCCCTTAAGCTGCCTGTTACAGTTCAGCAC